>NW_006785406.1:1199054-1241616 GCF_000442215.2 Lipotes vexillifer | reverse complement strand
AATTCCTGCTGGAGATAAATTTTGCCCAGATGTCGTGCATGACTTCACAGGACTAAGGACAGAGCCGATCAAAGAAATCATGAAAGAGACTGTGGATATGGCAAAAATGGTCGGGGCGGGGTGGAGGGGGCAGTGAAGAGTTTTAAGATATGAATCTTGAAGAAATTCAAGAGCTAATAGACACTACACCAAAGGAATTAAGAGAAGATGACTTGACGGAGATGAGTGCTTCCTAACCAGTGCCGTACAATGAGGAAAAAGACATAGAAGAAGCACTGCCAGAAAACAAATGACATTAGACAATCTGGTACAAGGGTTGTGCTTATTCAACACTGCTTTTAACTTCTTTTACAACATGAACCCTTCTGTGATATGGGCATTGAAACTGTAGCCAATGGTGGAAGAAGGACTGGTACTATGTTAGAGAAATGAAAAAGCAAAATTCAAACAGAAATTATGATGTATTTCCATAAAATTACACCAAATATGCCTGTCTCTCCTGCCTACCCTTCCACCTCCTCCACCTCTGCCATCCCCGAGACAGCAAGACAAACCCCTCCTCTTCCTCAGCCGACTCAATGTGAAGACGATGAGGATGAAGACCTTTGTGATGATCCACTTCCACTTAATGAACAGTAAATAATCACCATGCCATACACTTAATAAACATATCTGTTGTATATGTGTGTGTCTCCATGTGAAAATATAGTAACTGTATGGCAAGAACTGTATGAGACACTCGTGTCATCATCTTCATTGCCTAACTATTCATTGTGTAGACCTTTGTGTGCAAGACTTGTACTGAAGTGGATAGCCTACCCATACATAGGCATAAGGTGAGTGATATTTAATATATACTGTTCTATAACTTTGCTTTCAAAGAATTACATTACTGTACAGTATGACACACTCTCATAGTTGGAGAAACTGCATATCAGCTTATCACCACAGGTAAGTGATTTTTCTTAAAACTAGTAAGTGTTTCCAATATTGTATTAAGAATATAACAGTAATACTGTATGCCATAAAAATTTTATAACGATTCATTCACTAGTATAAAGGCTAGGCTACCATGAAACAATTGTATCAGTTACACTAGGCTAGCAAAAAGCAATCAGATTTCTGGCTTCTTCGTTATCAATGCATAAATCATCATAACTGTAAGAAAATATAAATTATTCACATTATCTTTTCATTTTTGATGTCTAGTACTAATACATATAAGATCTATGGTGTTTTGCATCATATAAGACAATACTGATATAGGTACTAAGAGACAGATGATTTAGCTTATAAACAGATGACAAACTTACAGTAATGATACAGTACAGTACTGTAAATGTACTCTCCCCTTTTTATGCTTTTCTTAATAACATTTTGTCTCTACCTTACTTTTTTGTAAGAACACAGCATATAATATATATAAAATACAAAATGTGTGTTAATTGACTGTTAATGTTATTGGTAAGGCTTCCAGTCAACAGTAGGGTATTAGTAGTTAAGTTTTGGGGGAGTCAAAAATTATATGAGGATTTTCAGCTACAGGGGGCTGAGAGTACCTAACACCTGTGTTGTTCAAGGGTCAGCTGAATATTAAATGTGTTGTGTTGCAAAGGTTTCTCTACATAGATGTCATACTGAAATATATGAAAACTACACAAATTGACCTTTGGGAAAAATATCTAAGAATTGATACGTGGAGATCTGATTGTAATAACCTGGGGAAGAAATACAATTACAGTGTGCTTTACATCCTGGCAACTGGCTCCAACAGGAACCAAGTATATCTATTGACTTTGAAAAGTTATAGGCTGCTCTGGGAATTAACATATTATATTTCTAAATTAGGCTGATATTACAATTACAAAGGACATGTGGCCAGGTGCAGATCTGTAGTTATAACCAATTTGTAACAAGGAACAGAAGCTATAGTATACTACTTTTTCAGGCAATAACATACTCTTGGACTACCTTATTCAATTTAAACACTTTCAACTGAAATGACTTCTAACTCATCTCACCTTTACTTTAGTTTGCTATAATACATTATATTCATTCATTCAAAAGAATTTTAATGGCTACTCCCTGTTAACTAGGTATTTTTCTAGGATCTTGGGATCTAATGGTTCTTTGATATTTCAGAATTTTATCACAAAATATAATTCACCAAAACTAACCTCCTCCCACTCCCAAGGAATTAAATAACCTATACAGTATTTTGAAGGAAAAAAAACTTAAAATACTGTACATTTAACAATATGAAAGCATTTAAATGCATTCTTGAGTATACACAGAGTAGCAAAAGATCAGTATCTTGCTAAAGAGTTTAAGATAAATTTTTTTGTATCTGCATCTGAATTATAATTTCATTAAATTCAATACAATGAACAATATGTGACACAATCCCAGTGTATGTTTATGATGTATTCAGCTCATAAGTTTTACCACTCCGTATCAACAATGGCTTTTGCAAATACAGAGTCTGTCCCTCCAAAATACGTAATACCACCTTTCAAATAGAATTTCCATTTGTTCTTGCTTCGATGAATCTTGTCATACTTGCAGACAATTTAATTATCAGTGTCAAACAGGTCTGGCACATCCTGCTCATTAACATCATCTCTGGAATTTTTATTTATTTGTTTGTTTGTATGTTTATTTATTTATTTTGAGTTTAAATTTTTACTTTTCAAATTGGTTATGCAATAAAGTCTCAAGCAAAGTGAGTAAGCATCCTATTTATGACACTGTTTTAAGCCACCTAATTAAAAGCATTATATAGATACTTAAAAATTGAAATTGGCAATATTTATTAAAACGTCTAATCATCACAATTATATTTATATTTATTTATTTCTAAGTAGCTTTAGAAGATATCAAATTCTGCTTTAAATTAATACATTCTAATAATCCAAACTGTATTAGATATACTGTTTAAAAAATAATAGAACGATGATTTTAAAAGTCTTCTTTGATTAGGTCAATAATCTCAAATATTGGGACAAAATGTTTAGGAATATGAAATGAATGCCTTCTGAATGATTTCATTTGCTACATTTTATTCATTGTTGTTTTCCCCTCATTCTGTTTTCATATATGAAGTGTTTTTATAACAAATCTTGGCTTCCTCTTTTTATTTGCCTTAGAATAGTTCTCAATAGTTCTTATACATTAGAATATCACCTGGTGAGCTTTAAAAAAATATATCCAGGTCACATGCCTTACAAAGTAAACCAAAATGTCTGTGGGATGTGGAAGGGAGCCAGGAGTCAGTATCCCCATGAGATGTTAATGTGCAGCTATGTTTGGAAACTACTGTCTTAAACTCTTAATAATCATTCTATCACGTGTTAGTGCTGTGACGGTCCAAGATATATACTACTTTTAAATCTACAATCTGAATCACCTGTATTGCAAGCCTGGCATAGTAGTTAGTATAGTAGCTGTTGAGTAAAACTACTACTTGCACCTTAACTTATATCTTCTCTGGCTTTAACTTCTATTTGCAACATATAAAAACACATGTAGTAACAACAACAAAATTATTTTTTAGGGAACAGTAGTCCCACAGAAATATTTCAGAATCTAGGATTTTTTGCAGTTTAGAAGTTAATACAGTGCATATACCTTATATTTCATCATACCCCAAAAGAATCTGGGGCAGCCCCCTGTAATCAAGAACATTAACATTTAACAGCAATGCATACAGATATTCACACTGACTGTGATAAATAAAAATTTTAAGTAGTCTCATGTTATTTTAGGCCAGGTTTTGGAATTTCAGAGCTTTTTGGATTACAGAAATGAAGACAAGCGATTATGGAGTATAGCTGCATAGGTGACAATTTAAGGTCTCCCCTACCTCCCATAAAATGTGAATAAATAGTCTGAAAGCCACTGACAGAATGTTTCTGTAAAATGTTTTCATACTGCTGCTAGAGTAAAGGTGAACACCTGATGAGAAAGACATATACTGAACAGCCTGTGTTTGAATGTCTGCTTTGACATGTGTTTGTAGTACTTTTTTAATTAAAAATAAACACTACTTACTGCTACTACTAATAAAAAGCCTAACCCCATCTTACTAAGAGTGGACCTAGAAGAAAACCAATCTTTGTTGTTAGTGTTGAAAGTCAAGAAAAAGGAACACCTAATTCAGAAAATAGAAATCTTAATGAAATCAAAAGGCAGAACGTTAAAACTGGAATTGATGGTGGCCTAAAGCATGACATGAATTGAGTTCACCATAAATAAAATAAAGAAATAAAACTGTAAAAGTATCTCAACATTTACAGTGTAAAACTGCTTGAGTGAATATTTTAGTGAAAATGGAAAATCATGCAGAAAAAAATGGTTTCTGCATGATTAATTTGTGAAGACTAGTAAAGAAAACTTGTATTCTTAATGGAAATCAGATTATCTCAAGTAGAATGTCCCAAATAGGAGTTCAAGTTTTACACACACACACACACACACACATACACACACACACACACAAAATGGGAAAGGGGTGGGAGCGGGGGAGGTGTGTGTGTGTGGGTATGTCAGTGGTGGGGATCCATGTAAAATAATTTTGGGAATTCTGGATTGAATTAAGGAGATTTTTCTCCATTAAGATTTCTAAGAACCTTAAATAAGTTAATATGCTTTCACAATCTCTAAGGTAGGTATAATAGGCAGCCTGCTCACACTTCCTTGACCTCCAAACCCTTTTTTCTTTAAAGCATTTAACAAGACTAGTATTCCACAGAACATGAAATTGCTGGAGATGTATTTATAAATTCAGGAATTTTAGATGGTCTTCAAGAATGAATGTCAAGAGTCAACTTCTACTTCACACCATGAATTTTCTTATCCTTATCAGCTATCAGTCACTATTCAGTACTACTACCTCCATGCAATGTAATAAAATTCCCAAATGAATGAGATTAATGTTGGAATTAATAGCATGGATTATCATATAAATGAGAAAACAGTATATCTTCTCTTATACTAAACACCAAGTCAAAACAAAACTTAAAATAACATATTCACCATTTACAAGTGTAAGCAGGCAGTTTGTATAAATATTGAAATGCTATACCTCATCAAATTCTTCAGTCATTTTTCTGATGATTTCTGCATTCTGCATATTTCGAAACATCTCTATTCTCACAGTACCTGTGGAACAACAGATTTTATATAGTTAATCTTTCTCTATCCCATGCTAAAAATTAAATTTAACCTGAGCACTGTTTGAAAAGTTTTATATGAAAGTGTTTGGGTTTTTCTTACTTCCCCCAAACTTCTATCTATTCTAAAGGAATCCCTTGTTTAAGAATTTAAAAGTTCTTTAGACATTAAAAAAAAAACCCTGAATATCCTATGAATTAGATAAGTATAAGGAAAAATATTGAGAGAAGTGTTGAAGAAGGAAAAGACAAAGACATAAAACAATGAATTTATATGGTAAGGAAGCCCCTAAAGATTGACTTAAATATATACTGGTGCTAACCAGACATACAGCTGGCTGCCTTAGTCTGAAAAACATCCAAGTATAGAAAGTGTTATCTCCCTTAAAGGCTCCCTCTGACATTTTTTAATCATCAGAATATTCTTTGATAAATTAAATGTCCCATAATCTAACAACACATTTCAGTTATATCTGCTTTTTTGAACATGAAGAGTTGCTCAATAACTTCTACATAAGGATCAAACAGTCAAAGAAAAAGTTAACCTGTTTCAACATCTCATTCTTTCGTACTACTTTTACCTTACTTTATTTTTATCTCAAATATGGTTATGTAAATATTATCACTCTTATGAGAATGAGTGGTTTATATTGAAAACCTGTGCTAAAAATAACGTTTAAAGAAACTGAAATAAGGTTCAATTTAAAGAAACTGAAATAAGGTTTAAAATCAACTTAGGTACAAAGAATTCCAGCCTAATAATTAAATGAGGTTCAGTTTCAACTGTATAAGTGTAAAATACTCAAGTTAAAAATCAGAAGAATAACACTCAATGAATCAGTAAGAAAATAATTACTGTATAACCTCTGACAGGCTCCTTGCCAGTGATTACCAGCTCCAACTCAAATCACAATTAGGAATGTAGGTGGGAAGAGTCTCTGAAATGCACTGTACTCTTACAGGAAAGACCATGGAAGCAGTAGGATAGCCACTAAAAGTCAAAGTATGATCTTAATTCAGAGTCCCAACAAAAACTACAATGGAACATGTGGCACTTTTATAAACTCAATTTAACTGAATTAAATTCTATAAAATGAGGAAAATGCCCTATCTGCCTTTTTAATCAGAATCATTTAAAAGCACAGTTTATTTACTGATACATAGTTCTCATTCATTTTCTGGATGATGAATTAAGTACTACCAACAGATATTCCCAATATTCAACTTTAGAGATGACAGTCTAGCCTGGAATGTGGATAAAAAGGAAAAATATTTTTAAAGAGTTCTTCCCCAACATGCAATTTCTGAAACAAAATGAGAAACTTTTTATCCTGATTTTATTTTTTTATGTGAAAAACAGTAACGTAGAGAGTATTCAACAGTGTTGAAGACAGGCTGTTTACGTACTACAATATAGCCTTTATTTTCAGAGGATTTTAAAAAATTAAATAAACAAGAAATGTGCTAAACTGATAATTGTAACTAATCTCAAATAAAAGTAACTTTCTGTTAGACATTCTTAAAATCACTCAAAACAAAATTGTTTCTATTTAACCTTGTTTGGGTCATGAAATATTCTGTCAATCTGAAATAAGATTCCCATAGATAAAAAGCATGTAATTTCAGGGGTTAATTCATGGTACTCTTGATAAGTAAAATTACAGTCATAAGTACTAATAAAAAAGCAAAAGAAGTAAAATTAGATGTTAAAATTTTTGAACATGGGAAGAATTAACTGTTCTTAGGGAGATGGAAATATTTTATATTTTGAATGGAATGTCATTACATGGTTGTACGCATTTGTCAAAAGCCATCTATCTGTATACTGTGTGTATGGAAATTAGATCTTGGTAAAGTTGATTTTTTAAAAATTCAAGAAAACGGACAACATTAATTCTACTACTTCATTAATAAGTTGCACATATCACTCTTAAAATACTCCCAGTGTAAATAATGTTCAACTACTCTGTATCCATGATTGACATGGCAGTTTTCATATTCAGTGGAGTCTTAACTATACTTTGAATAAAATAGCTATGTTAGTTCATAAAGAGAGGATTATTTCACTGCACCAATTTCATGTGGTAAAGAGCAACAAAACTAACTAGCATTAAAAGCAATATGAAAAAAACCTCACGCTTAGCATCTTTAAAGATGACTACAATATACAAATATCAATTACTAATAAAATAAAATCAGATGTTTAAAAGCCATAACTTTGAAAATGAACAGAAGCTTGTTACTGATTTTTCTTTTAAGGAAGAAATTCCTTCTCCTGCCACAATGACTATTCCAAAGGTTAGCCTATTTACTTATTTTCCAACTGTTCATTCTGCTCCAATTGGGTACCACAACTCTACAGAAACTGCTTCCTCACACCAGCTGTCTCCGAACTGCTACATCAAACAGTTTTTCCTTAATAATAATCTATCTAATGTATTTAAAGAATTTGCTTATTTTATTGGTTCCCACCACAGCAGTATATATTTACACTATATTCTCTGATGACTTATTTTTATTTCTTTCAGTTACTTTTAGTCATTTAACCTAAGTACATACAGGTAATTTCTAAAGCTCAATCCAAGCATTCTTCTTTGCCCTTTTTTTACATTTTCTAACCCGGATGTGGTCCCTACCTATCTAGCTCACCCACTAGAATAAAGTATGGCAGAGACCACTACTTACTGATCTTTGTATTCCCCCATGAACCTTGAAAAATGACTGACATGTTAAGCTCCTCTGTCCTATTAAGTTTTCTTTGACAAAGAAAAAAATCTTGCCTTAATTCAACACTTATGTTCAAAATAAATTAAAAAGCTAATCTCAGTTCATCTTTGGATTCTTGGTTCTTAAAGATGCATATTTCTAATAGAAGATTATCCTAAGATTATGGATAGTAAAGGTAAATAAAAAATCTGAAATGATTCAGATTCATGGGAACATAAATATCTGAAAATAAAGAATAAAAGAGAGAAAAGATCACCTTCCACTCTCTTAAATACTAACAAGTTATCTATGAGAATCCTAAAAGAATAAGCCACCAACATACATATTTTATATTAAAAAGTAAAAGTTTCCTTGAGCAGGCCCTCCTCACAAGATTGCACTTTTTTAATAAAGCAAAAGGAAGAACTTTCAAAATTGTCATTTTAAACTATGAATAATTTTAGAAATGGAAGTAACATCAGAAAACTACCATCAAGTTCTTAATCATTTAAACTATGTCAAATGCTGGTAACAGCAGAAATTGATACAATCCCTGTGGTATGCAATTCGGCAAATGTCTACCAAAACTAATTTACATGTCTTGATATTGTACTTGTTGCAAAGTATCCATAAAATCACACATGTGCAAAATAATGAATATACAAGGTTATTCCCTGAAGCACTGTCTGTAACAGTAAAATAGGAAAAAAACCCATATGCCCATAAATAAGAATCTGAATAAGTAAAAATGGTGATAACAACAATGGTGGTGGCAGCCTACATCTGGGTGCTCACCATCTGCCAGGCATTGTGCTAAATAAGTGCTTAAACTTCCAAACAACCTTATTCAGAATACAATTTTTCTCCCATTTTACAGATGAGAAAATTGAGGCACCTAGAGATTTAGCAACTTGTAAAAAAGGTTTTCCAGCAGCACATCCATGGCCTGCATGAAGGCAATCTGGCTATACAGGTCCATGAAAACCACTACTTTTAATTGGCTCTTAAAGTCAATGGAAGCCATGGAGACAAAAAACAATAAAGCTACCTATGATTGATACGAAAAGACCTGTAGGATACATTTACACCTGAAAAAAGAAGGGATAGGTTCCAGTTCAAGATGGTGATGTAGGAAGACCCTGAACTCATCTCCCATGGACAGAATTAGTCTAGTTACATATGGAAAATTTTCCTCTTAAAAAAACATTCAAAAAAAAAACCAAAAACATAAAGGCTGGCTGAATGACAATTATACATCAGGCAAACGAGAAGAAAACCACATCAAAGCAGGTAAGAGAGGCTGGCACAAAATTTCACCAAATATGGCACAAAATAAACCCGACCTACAGCACAGGGAAACACAAGCGGGAGGGCACTCAAAATCAGAGCTTCTCCCTGAGGACTGAAGGGCTCAAACCCCACATCAGGCACCAAAAATTTTAAAGACATGCACTTGAGAGATAAGCCAACACATGCCCCCCCCTCTCCCCGCAACAGCCAAAACATCTAATTTTGAAAACCAACAGAGCCTCACATCCTGAGACCCACAGGACACCACCAATCTGGTAGAAAGCTCTTAAACGGCCTGCACAACTTGGACTCATCCACCCAGGGCCCAGCTCAGAGGCAGCCTAAGGCAACTCAACTTGAACTGAATCCGGATCACCTGCTTACATTAAAACCATGGCCTAAGGGGCAGGCATCCAATTTAACACACACATCTAGAAGCCTGCTTAAACACTCTCTGGGGATGGAGAATGGCAGGCACCATCTCACACTTTCCCTTTGCTGTGCTCCAGAGCACCAATATTTCCCGAAAGGGAGAAGACTACATGTGCCTGGTGCCCTAATTTTTCTGGCTGCTACCCAGGATATGATTCTTGATCGCCTGGCTCTAAAGGCCAGGGGAGCTTGCATTCCTGATCATATGCAACTGTAATAATCAGTGTCACCCAGAATGGAGCTCATACCCATCTGGTGCCCTGATTTTTGTGACTGCTACCAGGGATCACCTTTACTTCACCTGGCTTTGGTGGCCAGTGGGGCTGACATTTGTAGGTACTGCAACACTGTAACCAATGAAGACAGAGTTCTAAACCAGCTACCACCTCCAGGGCACAGCAAGAGGCAACAGATCCAAGAACTCAGTCTTTCTGTGAAAGAGACCTATTAGCTAAACATTATGACTGTGGCTTGAGGGGCAGGGTTCTCTTTAAACACGCATCTAGGGGTTGACTGTAATCCTTTTCAAAGATTTCAGAGGACGGACACTATCTTCACACTCACTGTCTGCAGTGTTCCAGAGCACCAGTGTCTCCTGGTGAGAAGCTTTATAGGCATCTGGTACCCTGGTTTTTGTGTCTAATACCTGGGACATTTTGCAACTGGAGCCCAGGGCTCCCTGATCACTGGGATCTGGTTGCAAAAGGGGCTTGGGTACCAGGGTTCCATGGGACTGTGGCAATTAGAGGGATGGTTCTGGGCAGGTTACCACACGTAGCCCACTGCACAGACAGCTGGATGAAGCACATTTCCCAGTCTATGAAAGAGGCCACTTTTGCTTCTCCTGCAGCTTTGGATTGAGAAGCAGGCTTCAGGGGTTTTTTTTAACATCTTTATTGGAGTATAATTGCTTTACATTGTTGTGTTAGTTGCTGCTGTATAACAAAGTGAATCAGCTATACATATATATATATCCCCTCCCTCTTGCATCTCCCCCCCACCCTCCCTATCCCACCCCTCTAGGTGGTCACAAAGCACCGAGCTGGTCTCGCTGTGCTATGCGGCTACTTCCCACTAGCTATCTATTTTACACTTGGTAGTGTATATATGTCAACAGGATTCAGGTTTGACACACATGCGGTGGCATATGGAGCGGCTCTAAAGGAACATAGACTGTGGATGTCATTTTGGCACTCTCCTTTTGCCTTGCTCCAGCTCACTGTTATCTCCTACAAAGAAGTTATACACTCATCTGAAGCTCTGATTTTTCTGACTGCTGCCCAAGGTATACTTCCAGATTGCCTGGCTCTGGTAACCAGTGAGGCTTATGTTTGCAGCCTTTCAGGACTGTATCTACATACTTTTAAAAATGGCTGGCTGATGGCTTGGCTTCTAGTCAGCCTGAATCTAGGTGCTGAAATCTTCCACTCTGTGACAGCGACAGGCCTTGGCACATCCTCAACTACTGGGAGCTATTAAAAATATATTAGGATGCTTGGACAAGCAAAGAGATGACCAATAGTTGGGGCAAGGCTGAACAAAAAGGTTCACCTCCTACACAAGGCCACTCCTTCAAGACTGGGAGGGGGTGGTTGTTTTATCCACTGTATATAAACCAATAGAGAGAGTCAAGCAAAATGAAGAAACAGAGGAATACTTTCCAAATGAAAGAACAATAAAACTTCAGGGGGAAAAAAAAAACTTTAATGAAATAGATATAAATATTTTACCTGATAAAGTAATGGTCATTTGATATCCACCAAAAGGGGAGAGTAATGGATAAATACAGTGAGAACTTCAACAGAGATGGAAAACATAAAAAAGCACCAATACAATTCACAGAGATGAAGAACACAATAACTGAATTGAAAAGTACACTAGATGGGTTCAAGACAAAATGAAACAAAAGAAAAAAATCAAACAACTTGAAGACAAGGCACTAGAACTTACCCAATCACAGCAGCAAAAAGAAGAAGGTCAAAGACAGCTTAAGTGACACATGGGATGATACCAAACATACTAATATTCACATTTTAGGTCTCCCAGAAGAAGAGAGAGAGAAAGGGGCAGAAAACAGACATTCAAGTCCAGGAAGCCTAGAGAGCTTGAAAAGAGATGAACTGAAAATGGCTCACAGTAAGGCACATTATAAATAAAATGTCAAAAGTTAAAGACAAGACAATAATATTTAAAACAACGAGAAAAACAACTAGCTATATACAAGGAACTCCCATGACACTATCATCACACTTTTTAGCAAAAACTCTGCAGGCCAGAAGGGAATGCATGATATATTCAAAGTGCTGAAATAAAACTTCCAACCAAGAATACTGTACCTGGAAGAGTTCTCATTCAGAATTCAAGGAGGGAGAGTTTTTCAGAGATGCAAAAGCTAAAGGAGTCCATCACTACTAAACCAGCCTACAAGAAATGTTAAATGGATGTCTTTAAGCTGAAAGGAAAGGGCACTACTTAGTTATCAGAACACATATGAAAGAATAAATCCCACTTAAAAGTAAATATATAGTAAAGTAGTGGATTAATGACTTATGAAGTTAATATGAAGGTTAAAAGACAAAAGTAATAAAAATAAGCATAACAATAATTAGTTAAGGGACACATAAGATTTTTAAAATGTAACATGAAAAATATAAAATGTGGACAGTGCAAAGAGAGTAAAAACGTTAAGCTTTAAAACAGGATGGATGAAACTTAAGTTGTTACCAACTTAAAATGCTGTTGTAACTGTCATGACAACCCAAAGCAAAAACCTATAGTATAAATACACAGAAGATAAAAAGAAAGGAATATATACATATCACTAAAGAAAGTCATCTAACTATTCAGTTGGCCAAAAAGTTCATTATGGAAAAATGTTACAGAAGATGTTAACATGTTACAGAAAAACCTGAACAAACTTTTCGGCCAACCCAATACAAAGTAGGAGAGGCAGAGAAGAAAAAAGTAACAAAGAGTAACTATAAAAACAACTAGGAAACAATTAACAAAATGGTAATAAACACAAACCTATCAGTAACTACTTTAAATGTAAAAGGACTAAATTCTCCAATCAAAAGACATGGAGTGGATAGGTGAATAAAAACACAAGTCCCATCTATACACTGCAAACATGAGGCACACTTTAGATGTAAGGACACACACAGACTAAAGTAAAGGGATGGAAAAAAGATATTTCATGCAAACGGAAACCAAAAGAAAGCTGCAGTATGCTGCAGTATATATATATATATATATATATATATATATATATACACACCCCACATAACAGACTTAAGTAACAGACTTAAGAAAAAATTAAAGGTATAGATATAATAAAACATAACAGTAAAGGAATTATCCAACAAAAGGATATAACATTTGAAAATATTTATGAACCAAACATATGAAGCAAATATTAAAAGAACCAAAGGGAGAAAGAGAAAGCAATACAATTATAGAAGACTTTCATACCCTACTTAAACCAAGAGACAGATCATCCAGACAGAAAATCAATAAGAAAACAACTGCCTTAAATGACATTAGACCAGATGGACGTAACAGATATTTATAAAACATTCCATCCAAAATAAACAAAACACATATTTTTCTCTAGTGCACAGGGAACATTTTCTAAGATCATATGTTTGGCCACAAAACAGTCTTAATAAATTTAACAGAACTCAGTTTTGGCTGAAAAGATGGCAGAGTAGAAGGACGTGAGCTCACCCCTTCTGAAAAAAACACCAACATAACAAATAATGCTGAATAACCATTGACAAAAAAACAGAAAAGAAAAAAAAAAAAAACACCCCAGAACACTGGAAGCTGCCAAAAAAGATACCCTACATCCAAAGACAAAGAAGAAGTGATGGGACAGTAGGAAGGGCACAATCACGATAAAATCAAATCTCATACTGCAGTGTGGGTGACCCAAAAACTGGAAAATAATTATACCACAGAAGTTCTCTCACAGAGGTAAAAGTCCTGAGCCCATGTCAGACTTCCCAGCATTGGTGCCTGGCGAAAAGAGGAGGAGCCCCCAGAGAATCTGACTTTTCAGGCCAGCAGGGTTTGATCATAATACTGGGAAAACAGAAACTCCTCTTGGAGGGCGCACACAAGGTCCCGTGTGCAACAGGACCCAGGGAAAAAAGCAGTGACCTCATAAGAGACTGGGCCAGACCTAACTGTTAGTATTAGATGGTCTCCTGTAGAGTCGAGAGTGAGGCTGTGGCTCACTGCTGGGACAAAGACACCTGGGAGTGGTGGTTCTGGCAAGTACTCATTGGTGTCAGCCCTCCTGGAGGACACCATTTCCTCCCGAAGATCTAGCCCCACACAAAAGCCCATAGGCTCCACTACTCGGAGGCCTCAGGCCAAACAACCAACAGGGCAGGAACATAGCCCCACCCATCCACAGACAGTCTGCATAAAGTCTTCTTGAGCTCAGCCCTTCCTACCAGAGGAACAATACCCAGCTCCACCCACCAGTGAGCAGGAGGCCCACAAGGATGCGTGCACAAGCGTCATAGCCTCATCCACCACAAGGGCAGACAGGAGAAGCAAAAAGAACTACAATCCTGCAGCATGCAAAACAGAAACAGCAATCACAGAGAGTTAGACAAAATGAGATGGTAGAGGGATATGTCCCAGATAAAGGAACAAGATAAAACTCCAGAAGAACAATTAAGTGGAGATACTCAATCTACCAGAAAAAGAATTCAGAGTAATGAGACTGAAAATGCTCCGAGATCTCAAAAAAATAATGGAGGCACAGATTGAGAAGATACAAGAAATATTTAACAAAGACCTAGAAGAAGTACAGAACAAACAGATGAACTATACAATAAGTGAAATGAAAAATACAATAGAAAAAAATCAATAGGACAGTGAGGCAGAAGTGAGCTGAAAGACAGAATGGTGGAAATCACTGCTGTGGAACAGAATAAAAAATAAAGTGAAAAGAAACGAGGACAGTCTCAGAGACCTCTGGGACAACATTAAACGCACAAACATTGGCATTATATTATAGGAGTCCCAGAAGGAGGAGAGAGAGAGAAAGGACATGAGAAACTATTTGAAGAGATAATAGCTGAAAACTTCCCTAAAAAGGGAAAGGAAACAGTCACACAAGTCCAGGAAACACAGAGAGTGCCAGGCAAGATAAACCCAAGCACGAATACGCCGAGAAACACAGTAACCAAACTGACAAAAGTTAAAGACAAAAACAAAATGTGAAAAGCAACAAACAACATACAAAAGAAATCCCATAAGGTTATCAGCTGATTTCTCAGCAGAAACTCCGCAGGCAAGAAGAGAGTGGCGACTGCTTGAATAGCTTGATAAGCAGAGGCAGAGAACAGATCCTTCAACAGGAAAGACAGAAACTTCTCCAGCTGGGTAGCACTCAGCTGGAGGATGCCAGGCCTGAGGATCATGCTGTGCTAATAAGGTCAGGGTCTGATCCCTGTGTGTTCTTCATTCTGCCCGATTACACGCTCAACCTGAAAAAAAGAAAGAAGAAAAGGAGGAAGGAGGGAAGGAAGAACGAAGACAGAAGAAGAAGAAAGAGGAGGAAGAGGAGAGGAGGTGGAAAGGAAAGAGCACGCAATCAGCAGCAGCCCACGGTTGATGGATCGTGAGGAAGGGGAGAAGGGGCATTGAACATGATCTGAGAGCCGAGTGGATGAAAGGCTCTTGCTGCTCCAGCCAGGAGTCAGGACTCTGCCTCTGAGGTGGGAGAGCCAACTTCAGAACACTCGTCAAGAAGAGACCTCCCAGCCCCACATAATATCAAATGGCGAAAATCTCCCAGAGATCTCCATCTCAACACCAGCACCCAGCTTCGCTCAACGACCAGCAAGCTACAGTGCTGGACAACCTATGCCAACCATATAGCAAAACAGGAACACAACACCACCCACTAGCAGAGAGGCTGCCTAAAATCATAATAAGTCCACAGACACCCCAAAACACACCACCAGACGTGGACCTGCCCACTAGAGAGACAAGATCTAGCCTCATACACCACAACACAGGCACTAGTCCCCTCCACCAGGAAGCCTACACAACCCACTGAACCAACCTTAGCCACTGGAGACAGACATCAAAAACAACGGGAGCTACGAACTTGCAGCCTGCAAAAAGGTGAACCCAATCACAGTAAGATAAGCAAAATGAGAAGACAGAAAAACACACAGCAGATGAAGGAGCAGGATAAAAACCCACCAGACCTAACAAATGAAGAGGAAATAGGCAGTCTACCTGAAAAAGAGTTCAGAATAATGATAGTAAAGATGATCCAAAATCTTGGAAATAGAATGGACAAAATGCAAGAAGCAGTTAACAAGGACCTAGAAGAAATAAAGATGAAACAGACAATGATGAACAACACAATAAATGAAATGAAAAATACTCTAGATGGGATCAATAGCAGAATAAATGAGGCAGAAGAACGGATAAGTGACCTGGAAGATAAAATAGTGGAAATAACTACTGCAGAGCAGAATAAAGAAAAAAGAATGAAAAGAACTGAGGACAGTCTCAGAGACCTCTGGGACAACATTAAACGCACCAACATTCGAATTATAGGGGTTCCAGAAGAAGAAGAGAAAAAGAAAGGGACTGAGAAAATATTTGAAGAGATTATAGTTGAAAACTTCCCTAATATGGGAAAGGAAATAGTTAATCAAGTCCAGGAAGCACAGAGAGTCCCATACAGGATAAATTCAAGGAGAAATACGCCAAGACACATATTAATCAAACTGTCAAAAACTAAATACAAAGAAAGCATATTAAAAGCAGCAAGGGAAAAACAACAAATAACACACAAGGGAATCCCCATAAGGTTAACAGCTGATCTCTCAGCAGAAACTCTACAAGCCAGAAGGGAGTGGCAGGACATACTGAAAGTGATGAAGGAGAAAAACCTGCAACCAAGATTACTCTACCCAGCAAGGATCTCATTCAGATTTGATGGAGAAATTAAAACCTTTACAGACAAGCAAAAGCTGAGAGAGTTCAGCACCACCAAACCAGCTTTACAACAAATGCTAAAGGAACTTCTCTAGACAAAAACACAAGAGAAGGAAAAGTCCTATAATAACGAACCCAAAACAATTTAGAAAATGGGAATAGGAACATACATATCGATAATTACCTTAAATGTAAATGGACTAAATGCTCCCACCAAAAGACACAGATTGGCTGAATGGATACAAAAACAAGACCCATATATATGCTGTCTACAAGAGACCCACTTCAGACCTAGAGACACATACAGACTGAAAGTAAGGGGATGGAAAAAGATATTCCATGCAAATGGAAACCAAAAGAAAGCTGGAGTAGCAATTCTCATATCAGACAAAATAGACTTTAAAATAAGGACTATCAGAAGAGACAAAGAAGGACACTACATAATGATTAAGGGATCGATCCAAGAAGAAGATATAACAATTGTAAATATTTATGCACCCAACATAGGAGCACCTCAATACATAAGGCAAAAACTAGCAGCCATAAAAGGGGAAATCGACAGTAACACATTCATAGTAGGGGACTTCAACACCCCACTTTCACCAATGGACAGATCATCCAAAATGAAAATAAATAAGGAAACACAAGCTTTAAATGATACATTAAACAGGATGGACTTAATTGATATTTATAGGACACTCCATCCAAAAACAACAGAATACACATTTTTCTCAAGTGCTCATGGAACATTCTCCAGGATAGATCATATCTTGGGTCACAAATCAAGCCTTGGTAAATTTAAGAAAATTGAAATTATATCAAGTATCTTTTCCGACCACAACGCCATGAGATTAGATATCAATTATAGGAAAAGAGCAGTAAAAAATACAAACACATGGAGGCTAAACAATACACTACTTAGTAACGAAGTGATCACTGAAGAAATCAAAGAGGAAATTAAAAAATACCTAGAAACAAATGACAATGGAGATACAACGACCCAAAACCTATGGGATGCAGCAAAAGCAGTTCTAAGAGGGAAGTTTATAGCAATACAAGCCCACCTTAAGAAGCAGGAAACATCTCGAATAAACAACCTAACCTTGCACCTCAAGCAATTAGAGAAAGAAGAACAAAAAAACCCCAGAGTTAGCAGAAGGAAAGAAATCATAAAAATCAGATCAGAAATAAATGAAAAAGAAATGAAGGAAACAATAGCAAAGATCAATAAAACTAAAAGCTGGTTCTTTGAGAAGATTAACAAAATTGATAAACCATTAGCCAGACTCATCAAGAAAATAAGGGAGAAGACTCAAATCAATAGAATCAGAAATGAAAAAGGAGAAGTAACAACTGACACTGCAGAAATACAAAAAATCATGAGGGATTACTACAAGCAACTCTATGCCAATAAAATGGACAATCTGGAAGAAATGGACAAATTCTTAGAAATGCACAAACTGCCAAGACTGAATCAGGAAGAAATAGAAAATATGAACAGACCAATCACAAACACTGAAATTGAAACTGTGATTAAAAATCTTCCAACAAACAAAAGCCCAGGACCAGATGGCTTCACAGGCGAATTCTATCAAACATTTAGAGAAGAGCTAACACCTATTCTTCTCAAACTCTTCCAAAATATAGCAGAGGGAGGAACACTCCCAAACTCATTCTACGAGGCCACCATCACCTTGATACCAAAACCAGACAAGGATGTCACAAAGAAAGAAAACTACAGGCCAATATCACTGATGAACATAGATGCAAAAATCCTCAACAAAATACTAGCAAACAGAATCCAACAGCACATTAAAAGGATCATACACCATGATCAAGTGGGGTTTATTCCAGGAATGCAAGGATTCTTCAATATACGCAAATCTATCAATGTGATTAACCATATTAACAAATTGAAGGAGAAAAACCATATGATCATCTCAATAGATGCAGAGAAAGCTTTTGACAAAATTCAACACCCATTTATGATAAAAACCCTGCAGAAAGTAGGTGTAGAGGGAACTTTCCTCAATATAATAAAGGCCGTATATGACAAGCCCACAGCCAACATCATCCTCAATGGCGAAAAACTGAAAGCATTTCCACTAAGGTCAGGAACAAGACAAGGTTGCCCACTCTCACCACTCTTATTCAACATAGTTTTGGAAGTTTTAGCCACAGCAATCAGAGAAGAAAAGGAAATAAAAGGAATCCAAATCGGAAAAGAAGAAGTAAAGCTGTCACTGTTTGCAGATGACATGATACTATACATAGAGAATCCTAAAGATGCTACCAGAAAACTACTAGAGCTAATCAATGAATTTGGTAAAGTAGCAGGATACAAAATTAATGCACAGAAATCTCTGGCATTCCTATATACTAATGATGAAAAATCTGAAAGTGAAATCAAGAAAACACTCCCATTTACCATTGCAACAAAAAGAATAAAATATCTAGGAATAAACCTACCTAAGGAGACAAAAGACCTGTATGCAGAAAATTATAAGACACTGATGAAAGAAATTAAAGATGATACAAACAGATGGAGAGATATACCATGTTCTTGGATTGGAAGAATCAACATTGTGAAAATGACTCTACTTCCCAAAGCAATCTATAGATTCAATGCAATCCCTATCAAACTACCACTGGCATTTTTCACAGAACTAGAACAAAAAATTTCACAATTTGTATGGAAACACAAAAGACCCCGAATAGCCAAAGCAATCTTGAGAACAAAAAATGGAGCTGGAGGAATCAGGCTGCCTGACTTCAGACTATACTACAAAGCTACAGTAATCAAGACAGTATGGTACTGGCACAAAAACAGAAAGATAGATCAATGGAATAGGATAGAAAGCCCAGAGATAAACCCATGCACATATGGTCACCTTATCTTTGATAAAGGTGGCAGGAATATACAGTGGAGAAAGGACAGCCTCTTCAATAAGTGGTGCTGGGAAAATTGGATAGGTACATGTAAAAGTATGAGATTAGATCACTCCCTAACACCATACACAAAAATAAGCTCAAAATGGATTAAAGACCTAAATGTAAGGCCAGAAACTATCAAACTCTTAGAGGAAAACATAGGCAGAACACTCTATGACATAAATCACAGCAAGATCCTTCTTGACCCATCTCCTAGAGTAATGGAGATAAAAACAAAAATAAACAAATGGGACCTAATGAAACTTCAAAGCTTTTGCACAGCAAAGGAAACCATAAACAAGACCAAAAGACAGCCCTCAGAATGGGAGAAAATATTTGCAAATGAATCAACTGACAAAGGATTAATCTCTAAAATTTACAGGCAGCTCATGCAGCTCAATAACAAAAAAATAAACAACCCAATCCAAAAATGGGCAGAAGACCTAAATAGACATTTCTCCAAAGAAGATATACAGACTGCCAACAAACACATGAAAGAATGCTCAACATCATTAATCATTAGAGAAATGCAAATCAAAACTACAATGAGATATCATCTCACACCAGTCAGAATGGCCATCATCAAAAAATCTAGAAACAATAAATGCTGGAGAGGGTGTGGAGAAAAGGGAACACTCTTGCACTGCTGGTGGGAATGTGAATTGGTTCAGCCACTATGGAGAACAGTATGGAGGTTCCTTAAAAAACTACAAATAGAACTACCATATGACCCAGCAATCCCACTACTAGGTATATACCCTGAGGAAACCAGAATTCAGAAAGAGTCATGTACCAAAATGTTCATTGCAGCTCTATTTACAATAGCCCGGAGATGGAAACAACCTAAGTGCCCGTCGTCGGATGAATGGATAAAGAAGATGTGGCACATATATACAATGGAATATTACTCAGCCATAAAAAGAAACGAAATTGAGCTATTTGTAATGAGGTGGATAGATCTAGAGTCTGTCATACAGAGTGAAGTAAGTCAGAAAGAGAAGGACAAATACCGTATGCTAACACATATATATGGAATTTAAGAAAAAAAAATGTTATGAAGAACCTAGGGGTAAAACAGGAATAAAGACAGAGACCTACTGGAGAACAGACTTGAGGATATGGGGAGGGGGAAGGGTGAGGTGTGTTAGGGCGAGAGAGAGACATGGACATATATATACTAACAAACGTAAGGTAGATAGCCAGTGGGAAGCAGCCGCATGGCACAGGGAAACCGGCTCGGTTCTTTGTGGCTGTCTGGAGGGGTGGGATAGGGAGGGTGGGAGGGAGGGAGACAAAGAGGGAAGAGATATGGGAACATATGTATATGTATAACTGACTCACTCTGTTATAAAGCAGAAACTAACACACCATTGTAAAGCAATTATACCCCAATAAAGATGTTAAAAAAAAAAAAAAAAAAAAGAAGAGAGTGGCACGATATATTGGGTTGGCCAAAAAGTGCCTTTGGTTTTTAAGTAAAAATGAAAGACACACTTTTCATTTTCACTAACAACTCTACTGAACAATGGATTCATCCCTTTGTTCCACTACCTTCAGCCATTTTTCAGGCAACTTAATTCCATCTTCCCAAAACTTTTTATCTTTTTGAGCAAAGAACTGTTCCAGGTGCCTTTTACAGTCTTCCAGGGAATTGAATTTTTTTCCATCAAGAGAATTTTCCAGTAATCCAAAGGTGCAGTGTCTGGTGAATACAGTGTGTTAATCAGAACTTCCCATCCAAGCTGTAATAGTTTTTGCGTGGTCATCAAAGACACGCACGGTCTTGCGTTATCCTGATGGAAGATTATGCGTTTTCTGTTGACTAATTCTGAACACTTTTCTTCAAGTGCTGCTTTCAGTTGGTCTAATCGGGAGTAGTACTTGTTGGAATTAACTGTTTGGTTTTCTGGAAGGAGCTCTTAATACAGGACTCCATTCCAATCCCACCACATACACCACATCACCTTCTTTGTATGAAGACCAGCCTCTGGTGTGGTTGGTGGTGGTTTATTTCGCTTGAACCGACAATCTCTTCCACTCCACATTATTATCCAGTAACCAATTTTCATTGCCCGTCCAAATTAGTTTTAAAAATGAAACGTTTTCATTAAATTGCAGTAGAGAATCACATAGGGAAATAGGGTCAAGATTTTTTTCGTTAAACTTATGTGGAACCCAAACATCAAAGTGATTCACATAACCAAGCTGGTGCAAATGATTTTCAACGCTTGATTTGGATATTTTGACTATGTCAGCGACCTCCCGTGTGGTATACTGTTGAAATTTCCAGCACAAAACTTCGCAAACCACCTTTGATATGTTCAATCAGACACACCATCTTCTCCATATACTGCACAAATTTTTTGAGTGTTTCAGTTGCGTTTTTACCTTTCTTGAAATAACACATTAAAATATACAGAAAATGTTGCTATTTATCTTCCATCTTCAATATTAAAATGCTACACAAAAATTCACCAATTTTGATAAGTCTTTTTTAAAATGCACGCTGATATAACAGCTGTCAAATACAATCTAACAAAACTGTTTTGAATGAAGTTAAAGCCAACTAAGTGCTACTACAGCAATCTTACAGAAAAAAGTGAACAAACCTTTTGGTCAACCCAATATTTAAAGTGATGAATGGGAAAAACCTACAACCAAGAATATGCTACCTTGCAAGTCTCTCATTCAGATTCCACAGAGAAATCAAAAGCTTTACACACAAGCAAAAGCTAACAGAATTCAGCACCAAAAGACCACCTTAACAACAAATGCTAAAGGAACTTTTCAAAGTGAAAAAGAAACGGCCACTACTACAAACAAAACTACTAATAGAAAAGCTCACTGGTAAAGGCAAACATAAAATAAAGGTAGGAAATCATCTGCACACAAATATGGTATCAAAACCAGCAACTGTGAGAAGAGAACACAAATGCAGGATACTGGAAATGCATTTGAAATTAAAACACGAGCAAATTAAAACAATCTTGTTTATATATAGGCTGTTATATCAAAACCTCATTGAAACCACAAACTGCAATTCTACAATAGATACACATACAAAAAAGAAAAAAGAATCAAAACACAACACTGAAGTTAGTCATTAAATCATAAAAGAAGACAACAAAAGAGGAAGGGTAAAAAAAAGACCTACAAAAAGAAATCCAGAATATCTAAGAAAATGGCAATAGGAACATACACACCAATAATTACCTTAAATGTAAATGGATTAAATGCTCTAAGCAAAAGACACAGACAAGCTGAGTGGATACAAAAACAAGACCTGTACACATGCTGTCTACAAGAGACCCACTTCAAATCTAGGGACACATACAGACTAAAAGTGAGGGGAAGGAAAAAGGTATTCCATGCAAATGAAAATCAAAAACAAGCTGGAGTAGCAATGCTCATATCACACAAAATAGACTTTAAAATAAAGACTATTACAAGAGACAAACAAGGATACTACATAATGATCAGAGGATCAGTTCAAGAAGGTATAACAACTGTAAATATATATGCATCCAGCACAGCAGCACCACAATATACAAAGCAAATACTAACAGTCATAAAAGGAAAAATCGACAGTAACACAACAATAATGGGAGACTATAAGACCCCACTTTCAAGAATGGACAGATCATCCACAAAGAAGATCAACAAGGAAGCAAAGACCTTAAATTTCACATTAGATGAAACTGATATTTATAGAGTATTCCATCGAAAAGCAGCAAGATACACATTCCTCTCAAGTGCACATGGAACATTCTCAAGGACTGACCACATGACAGGTAACAAAACGAGCCTTGGTAAATTTAAGAAAATTTAAATCATGTCAAGCTTCTTTTCTGACTACTACAATTATGAGATTAGAAATCAGTTATTAAAAAAAACTGTAAAAAAACACAAACATATGGAGGCTAAACAATATGCTACTAAAGAACCACTGAATCAGTGAAGAATCAAACAGGAAGTAAAAAGATACATAAAGACAAATGATAATGAAAGCATGATGATCCAAAACCTATGGGACGCCATAAAAGCAGTTCTAAGAGGGAATACAATCTTACCTCAGGAAATAAGAAAAATCACAGATAAACAACCTCATCTTATACCTAAAGGAACTAGAGAAAGAACAAACAAAATCCACAGTTAGTAGAAGGAAAGAAATCATAAAGATCAGAGGAGAAATAAATGAAATAAAAACGAAGAAAACAACAGACAAGATCAATGAAATTAAAGCTGGAATGCAAAGATTTCGTGCTATCTAGGCAAATCAATCAATGTGCTACACTACATTAACAAACTGAAGAATAAAAACCATATGATCAGAGAGGGGGAACATGGCAAAAGAGTAAGACGCAGAGATCACCTTCCTCCCCACAGATACATGAGAAATACATCTACACATAGAACAACTCCTACAGAACACCTACTGAACGCTGGCAGAAGACCTCAGACCTCCCAAAACGCAAGAAACTCCCCATGTACCAGGGTAGGGCAAAAGAAAGAGGAATAAACAGAGACAAAAGAATAGGGACGGGACCTGCACCAGTGGGAGGGAGCTGTGAAGGAGGAAAGGTTTCCACACACTAGGAAGCCCCTTCGCAGGCAGAGACTGCGGGTGGCGGAAAGGGCAAGCTTCGGAGCCGCGGAGGAGAGCGCAGCAACAGGGGTGCGGAGGGCAAAGTGGAGAGCTTCCCGCACAGAAGATTGGTGCCGACCGGCACTCACTCACCAGCGCAAGAGGCTTGTCTGCTCACCCGCCGGGATGGGCGGGGGGCTGGGAGCTGAGGTTCGGGCTTCGGTCAAAGCGCAGGGAGAGGATTGGGGTCGGCGTCGTGAACACAGCCTGCAGGGGGTTAGTGCACCATGGCTAGCCAGGAGGGAGTCCGAGGAAAAGTCTGGACCTGCCGAAGAGGCAAGAGACTTTTTCTTCCTTCTTAGTTTCTGGGTGCGTGAGGAGCGCTGCTTAAAAGACCTACAGAGATGGGCATGAGCCACGGCTAACAGGGCAGACCCCAGAGACGGGCATGAGACGCTAAGGCTGCTGCCGCCGCCACCAAGAAGCCTGTGTATGAGCACAGGTCACTCTCCACACCGCCCTTCCAGGGAGCCTGTGGAACCCGCCACTGCCAGGGTCCCGGGACCCAGGGACAACTTCCCCGGGAGGATGCACGGTGCACCTCAGGCTGGTGCAAAGTCACGGCAGCCTCTGCCACCGCAGGCTCACCCCACACTCCGTAGCCCTCCCCCCACCAGCCTGAGTGAGCCAGAGCCCCGGACTTAGCAGAAACGTTAAACCCGTCCTGTCTCAGTGAAGAAAAGACGCCCTCCGGCGACCTACGTGCAGAGGCAGGACCAAATCCAAAGCTGAGCCCCGGGAGCTGTGCGAACAAAGAGAAAGGGAAACCTCTCCCAGCAGCCTCAGGAGCAGCGGATTAATAATCCACAATCAACTTGATATACCCTGCATCAGCAGAATACCTAAATAGACAACGAATCATCCCAAATTGAGGAGATGGACTTTGAGAGCAAAATTTATTTTTTCGCATTTCCTCTTTTTGTGAGTGTGTATGTGTATGCGTCTGTGTGAGATTTTGTCCATATAGCTTTGCTTTCACCATTTGTCCCAGGGTTCTATCTGTCCATTTCTTTGGTTTTCTTTTTTTACCTTTTTTTTAATTTTATAAAAAAAAATTTCGTAATTATTATTTTTTATTTTAATAACTTTTTAAAATTTTATCTTACTTTATTTTATTTTCTTTTATCCTCTTTCTACATTTTCTCCCTTTTATTCTGAGCTGTGTGGATGAAAGTCTCCTGGTGCTGCAGCCAGGAGTCACGGCTGTGCCTCTGAGGTGGGAGAGCCAACTTCAGGACACTGGTCCATAAGAGGCCTCCCATCTCTACATAATATCAAACAGCGAAAATCTCCCAGAGATATCCATCTCAACACCAGCACCCAGCTTCACTCAACGACCAGCAAGCTACAGTGCTGGACACCCAAGGCCAAACAACTAGCAAGACAGGAACAAAACCCCACCCATTAGCAGAGAGGCTGCCTAAAATCATAGTAAGTCCACAGACACCCCAAAACATACCACCAGACGCGGACCAACCCACCAAAAAGACAAGATCCAGCCTCATCCACCAGAACACAGTCACTAGTCCCCTCCACCAGGAAGCCTACATAACCCACTGAACTAACTTTAGGCACTGGGGACAGACACCAAAAACAACGAGAAATACGAACCTGCAGCCTGCAAAAAGGAGACCCCAAACACAGTAAGATAGGCAAAATGAGAAGACAGAAAAACACACAACAGACGAAGGAGCAATATAAAAACCCACCAGACCCAACAAATGAAGAGGAAATAGGCAGTCTACCTGAAAAAGAATTCAGAATGATAGTAAAGATGATCCAAAATCTTGGAAATAGAATGGACAAAATGCAAGAAGCAGTTAACAAGGACCTAGAAGAAATGAAGATGAAACAGACAATGATGAACAACACAATAAATGAAATGAAAAATACTCTAGATGGGATCAATAGCAGAATAAATGAGGCAGAAGAACGGATAAGTGACCTGGAAGATAAAATAGTGGAAATAACTACTGCAGAGCACAATAAAGAGAAAAGAACCGAGGACAGTCTCAGAGACCTCTGGGACAACATTAAACACAACAACATTCGAATTACAGAGGTTCCAGAAGAAGAGGAAAAGAAAGGGACGGAGAAAATATTTGAAGACATTATAGTTGAAAACTTCCCTAATATGGGAAAGGAAATCGTTAATCAAGTCCAGGAAGCACAGAGAGTCCCATACAGGATAAATGCAAGGAGAAGCGCACCAAGACACATACTAATCAAACTGTCAAAAATGGAATAAAAATAAAACATATTAAAAGCAGCAAGAGAAAAACAACAAATTAACACACAAGGGAATCCCCACAAAGTTAACAGCTGATCTTTCAGCAGAAACTCTGCTAGCCAGAAGGGACTGGCAGGACATATTTAAAGTGATGAAGGAGAAAAACCTACAACCAAGATTACTCTACCCAGCAAGGATCTCATTCAGATTTGATGAAGAAACTAAAACCTTTACAGACAAGCAAAAGCTAAGAGTTCAGCACCACCAAACCAGCTTTACAACAAATGCTAAAGGATCTTCTCTAGGCAAAAAACACAAGAGAAGGAAAAGACCTACAATAACAAACCCAAACCAGTTCACAAAATGGTCACAGGAACATACATATCAATAATTACCTTAAATGTAAATGGATTAAATGTTCCCACCGAAAGACACAGACTGGCTGAATGGATACAGAAACAAGACCCATATATATGCTGTCTACAACAGACCCACTTCAGACCTAGGGACACATACAAACTGAAAGTGAGGGGATGGAAAAAGATATTCCATGCAAATGGAAACCAAAAGAAAGCTGGAGTAGCAATTCTCATATCAGACAAAATAGACTAAACTAAAAACTATTAGGAGAGACAAAGAAGGACACTACATAATGATCAAGGAATCAATCCAAGAAGAAGATATAACACCTGTAAATAGTTATGCACCCAACATAGGAGCACCTCAATAAATAAGTCAAATACTAACAGCTATAAAAGGGGAAATTGACAATAACACATTCATAGTAGGGGACTTCAACACCCCACTTTCACGAATGGACAGATCATCCAAAATCACAATAAATAAGGAAACACAAGCTTTAAATGATACAATAAACAAGATGGACTTAATTGATATTTATAGGACATTCCATCCAGAATATACATTGTTCTCAAGTGCACACGGAAAATTCTCCAGGACAGATCATATCTTGGGTCACAAATCAAGCCCTAGTAAATTTAAGAAAATTGAAATTGTAACAAGTATCTTTTCTGACCACAATGTTATGAGACCAGATATAAATTACAGGAAAAGATCTGTAAAAAAATACAAACACATGGAGGCTAAACAATACACAACTTAATAACGAAGTGATCACTGAAGAAATCAAAGAGGAAATTAAAAAACACCTAGAAACAAATAACAATGGAGACACGATGACAAAAATCCTATGGGATGCAGCAAAAGCAGTTCTAAGAGGGAAGTTTAAAGCAATACAATCCTACCTTAAGAAACATGAAACATCTCGAATAAACAACCTAACCTAACCGTGCACCTAAAGCAATTAGAGAAAGAAGAACAAAAAAACCCCAAAGTTAGCAGAAGGAAAGAAATTATAAAAATCAGATCAGAAATAAAAAAGAAATGAAGGAAGCAACAGCAAAGATCAATAAACCTAAAAGCTGGTTCTTTGAGAAGATAAACAAAATTGATAAACCATTAGCCAGACTCATCAACAAAAGAAGGGAGACTCAATAGAATTAGAAATGAAAAAGGAGAAGTAACAACTGACACTGCAGAAATACAAAAGATCATGAGAGATTACTACAAGCAACTCTATGCCAATAAAATGGACAATCTGGAAGAAATGGACAAATTCTTAGAAATGGACAACCTGTCAAGACTGAATCAGCAAGAAACAGAAAATATGAACAGACCAATCACGGGCACGGAATTGGAAACTGTGATTAAAAATCTTCCAACAAACAAAAGCCCTGGACCAGATGGCTTCACAGGGGAATTCTATCAAACATTTAGAGAACAGCTAACACCTATCCTTCTCAAACTTTTCCAAAATATAGCAGAGGGAGGAACACTCCCAAACTCATTCTACGAGGCCATCCTCACCCTGATACCAAAACCAGACAAGGATGTCACAAAGAAAGAAAACTACAGGCCAGTATCACTGATGAACATAGATGCAAAAATCCTCAACAAAACACTAGCAAACAGAATCCAACAGCACATTAAAAGGATCATACACCATGATCAAGTGGGGTTTATTCCAGGAATGCAAGGATTCTCCAATATACACAAATCAATCACTGTGATACACCATATTAACAAACTGAAGGAGAAAAACCATATGGTCATGTCAATAGATGCAGAGAAAGCGTTCGACAAATTTCAACAACCATTTATGATAAAAAACCCTCCAGAAAGTAGGCATAGAGGGAACTTTCCTCAACATAATAAAGGCCATATATGACAAACCCACAGCCAAGATCGTCCTCAATGGTGAAAAACTGAAAGCATTTCCACTAAGATCAGGAACAAGACAAGGCTGCCCACTGTCACCACTCTTATTCAACATAGTTTTCTAAGTTTTAGCCACAGGAGTCAGAGAAGAAGAGGAAATAAAAGGAATGCAAATCAGAAAAGAAGAAGTAAACTGTCACTGTTTGCAGATGACATGATACTATACATAGAGAATCCTAAAGTTGATACCAGAAAACTACTAGAGCTAATCAATGAATTTGGTAAAAAAGCAGGATACAAAATCATTGCACAGCAACCTCTGGCATTCCTATACACTAATGATGAAAAATCTGAAAGTGAAATCAAGAAAACACTTGCATTTACCATTGCAAAAAATATATATATATCTAGAAATAAACTTACCTAAGGAGACAAAAGACTTGTATGCAGAAAATTATAGGACACTGATGAAAGAAACTGAAGATGATACAAATAGATGGAGAGATATACCATGTTCTTGGATTGGAAGAATCAACATTGCTATAATGACTATACTACCCAAAACAATGTACAGATTCAATGCAATCCCTATCAAACTACCACTGGCATTTTTCACAGAACTAGAACAAAAAATTTCACAATTTGTATGGAAACACAAAAGACCCCAAATAGCCAAATCAATATTGAGAACCAAAAACGAAGCTGGAGGAATCAGGCTCCCTGGCTTCAGACTATACTACAAAGCTACAGTAATCAAAACAGTATGGTACTGGCACAAAAACAGAAATATAAATCAATGGAACAGGATAGAAAGCCCAGAGATAAATCCACGCACATATGGTCAGCTTATCTTTGATTAAGGAAGCAGGAATATACAGTGGAGAAAGGACAGCCTCTTCAATAAGTGGTGCTGGGAAAACTGGATAGGTACATGTAAACGTATGACTTTAGAACATTCCCTAACACCATACACAAAAATAAGCTCAAAATGGATTAAAGGCCTAAATGTAAGGCCAGAAGCTATCAAACTCTTAGAGGAAAACATAGGCAGAACACTCTATGACATATATCACAGCAAGATCCTTTTTGACCCACCTCCTAGAGAAATGGAAATAAAAACAAAAATAAACAAATGGGACCTAATGAAACTTCAGAGCTTTTGTACAGCAAAGGAAACCATAAACAAGACGAAAAGACAACCCTCAGAATGGGAGAAAATATTTGCAAATGAAGCAACTGACAAAGGATTAATTTCCAAAATTTACAAGCTGCTCATGCAGTTCAATAACAAAAAAACAAACAACCCAATCCCAAAATGGGCAGAAGACCTAAATAGACATTTCTCCAAAGAAGACATACAGACTGCCAACAAACACATGAAGGAATGCTCAACATCATTAATCATTAGAGAAATGCAAATCAAAACTACAATGAGATATCATCTCACACCAGTCAGAATGGCCATCATCCAAAAATCTAGAAACAATAAATGCTGGAGAGGGTGTGGAGAAAAGGGAACCCTCTTGCACTGCTGGTGGGATTGTGAATTGGTACAGCCACTATGGAGAACATTATGGAGGTTCCTTAAAAAACTACAAATAGAACTACCATATGACCCAGCAATCCCACTACTGTGCCTATACCCTGAGAAAACCATAAATCAAAAAGAGTCATGTACTAATATGTTAATTGCAGCTCTATATACAACAGCCAGGAGATGGAAACAGTCTAAGTGTCCATCATCAGATGAATGGATAAAGAAGATGTGGCACATATATACAATGGAATATTACTCAGCCATAAAAAGAAACAAAATGGAGTTATCTGTAGTGAGGTGGATGGACCTAGAGTCTGTTATACAGAGTTAAGTAAGTCAGAAAGAGAAGGACAAATACCATATGCTAAAACATATACATAGAATCTAAGAAAAAAAAAATGTCATGAAGAACCTAGGGGTAAGACAGGAATAAATACACAGACCTAGTATAGAATGGACTTGAGGATATGGGGAGGGGAAAGGGTAAGCTGTGACAAAGTGAGAGAGTGGCATGGACATACATACACTACCAAATGTAAAACAGAAAGCTAGTGGGAAGCAGCCGCATAGCACAGGGAGATCAGCTTGGTGCTTTGTGCCCACCTGGTTCGGATAGGGAGGGTGGGAGGGAGGGAGATGTAAGAGGGAAGAGATATGGGGATATATATATACGTATAGCTGATTCACTTTGTTGTAAAGCAGAAACTAACACACCATTGTAAAACAATTATACTCCAATAAAGATGTAAAAAAAAAAAAAAAAAACCATATGATCATCTCCATAGATGCAGAAAAAGCTTTTGACAAAATTCAACACCAACTCTCCAGAAAGGGGGCATAGAGGGAACATACCTCAACATAATAAAGGCCATATATGACAAATCTACAGCTAACATCATACTCAATGGTGAAAAGCTAAAAGCATTTCCTCTAAGATCAGGAACAAAACAAGAATGTCCACTCCTGTCACTTTTATTCAACAGTTTTGGAAGTCCCAGGCATGGTCATCGGACAAGAAAAAATAAATAAAAGGAATCCATATTGGAAAAGAAGACTTAAAATATAACTGTCTACAGATGACATGATCCTATATATAGAATATCCTAAATATGCTACCAGAAATCTATTGGAGGTCATCAATGAATTCAGTAAAGTTGTAGTATACAAAATTAATATGCAGAAATCTGTTGCATTTCTATACATTAACAATGAAAGACCAAAAAAAGAAATAAAATAAACAATCTCATTTACCATAGCATCAAAAAGAATAAAATACCTAGGAATCAAACTACCTAAGGACACAAAAGACCTGTATTCTGAAACTTATAAGACACTGATGATAGAATTGAAGATGACACAAACAGATGGCAAGATATACCATGTTCTTGGATTGGAAGAATCAATATTGTCTAAACGACCCAAGGCAATCTACAGATTCAGTGCAATTCCTATCAAATCACCCATGGTATTTTCCACATAAACTAGAATAAAAAACTCTTAAAATTTGTATGGAGACACAAAAGACCCTGAACAGCCAAAGCAACCTGAGAAAGAAAAATGGACCTGGAGAAATCAGGTCCCCTGACTTTAGACTATATTAGAAAGCTACAGTCATGAAAACAGTATGGTACTGGCAGAAAAACAGAAATATAGATCAATGATAACAGGATAGAAAACCCAGAAATAAAACTACACACCTATGGTCAATTAACCTACAAGAAAGGGGACAAGACTAAACAATGGAGAAAACACAGTATCTTCAATAAATATCTGGAAAAGCTGGACAGCTAAATGTAAATAAATGCAATTACAACATTCTTTAACACCATACACAAAAATAAACAAAATGGATTAGAGAGGGGCCTGGGCCTGGCAGGCAGCCAGTGGTTTTGCATCAGAGGCCAACAGCAAAGTTATTTTTGACTTCAGTCTCACATCATGCTGCTTTTTAAAAATACCAAGCCAGGGGGTGGAGTCAAGATGGCAGCAAGGGAGGACATGGAGTTCACATTTCCCCACAACTAGGGCACCTGCAGGACGCTGGTGGGGGACCTCCACACCCAAGGAGACAGGAGGAATCACCGAGTGACCGAGTAGGATGAGGGAGGAATCTGGGGGGAAGAGAAGTGGAGCGGCTGAAAAAGACCGGTGCCCCTGAGGGGTGGCTGGGAAGGAGGAGGGGTTCCCATGCCTGGAGGATAGCTGGGGGCTTGAAGGATCAGTGCAAGGAGCACCTACTGTCTCATCTGCCCAACTGGGACTCAGGAAGGCTGTGGGGCTCCTGGGCTGGGTCCTCTGCCCTCCAAGGCCCCTTCTGGATCGTGTTGGTCCTAGGGGCACAGGAGGGAGATGGGGGGCAGGGGGAGAAGAGAAGAAGCAGGTGGAAAGGGCCCACTGGGAACGGAGGATCATGGGAGGCAAGAAAGGCATTTCCCCCTCCCACTCGGGTCCCGGGGAAGGCTGCTGGGCTCCCAGGCCTGGTCCTCTGTTCTCTAGAGGCCCCTCCAGTCTCGTGGGTCCTAGGGTCGTGAGAAGGAAGGAGGAGGGGGAAAAAGGAGGTGAGGCAGCTGGTGGGGGGTGGGGACCACATTTGTGATACAAACTCTCCAGAAAGTGGGAATAGAGGGAACCTACCTTAACATAATAAAGGCCATATATGACAAACCCACAGCAAACATTATACTGATTGGTGAAAAAATGAAAGCATTTCCACTAAGATCAGGAACAAGACAAGGACATCCACTCTCGTGACTCTTGTTCAACATACTTTTGGAAGTTCTAGCCACGGCAATCAGAGAATAAGAAGAAATAAAAGGAATACAAATTAGAAAAGAAGAAATAAAACTGTCACTGTCTGCAGATAACATGATAATATACAGAGAAAATAGTAAAGATGCCAACAGAAAACTACTAAAGCTAATCAATGAATCTGGTAACATTACAGGATACAAAATCAACGCACAGAAATCTCTGACATTCCTATACACTAACAATGAAAAATAACAAAGAGAAATTAAGGAAACAATCCCATTTACCACCACAATAAAAAGAGTAAAATGCCTAGGAATAAACATAACCAAAGGAGAAAAAAGACTTGTACTCAGAAAACTATAAAACACTGATGAAAGAAATCAAAGATGACATAAAAAGATGGAAAAATATACCATATTCTTGGACTGGAAGAATCAATATTGTGAAAATGACTATACTACCCAAAGCAATTTACAGATTCAGTGCAATCCCTATCAAACTACTAATGGCAATCTTCACAGAATTAGAACAAACAATTTTACAGCTTGTATGGAAACACAAAAGACCCCAAATAGCCAAAGCAATCGTGAGAAAGAAAAATGGAGCTGGAGGAATCAGGCTCCCCAACTACAAACTATACTACCAAGCCACAGTAATAAAGACAGTATGGTACTGGCACAAAAACAGAAATATAAATCAATGCAACAGGATAGAAAGCCCACAGATAAACCCACGTATGTATGGTCACCTTATCTCTGACAAAGGAGGCAAGAACATACAATGGAGAAAAGACAGCATCTTCAATAAGTGGTGCTGGGAAAACTGGACAGCTACATGCCAAAGAATGAAATTAGAATGCTACCTAACACCATACACAAAAATAAACTCAAAATGGATTAAATACCTAAATGTAAGGCCAGACACCATAAAACTCTTAGAGGAAAACACAGGAAAAACACTCTTTGACATAAACCACAGCCAAGATCCTGTTTGACTCCCCCACCGGAGTAATGGAAATAAAAACAGAACTAAACAAGTGGGACCTAATTAAGCTTGAAAACTTTTGCACAGCAAAGGAAACGATAAACAAAACAAAAAGACAACCCTCAGAATGGGAGAAAATATTTGCAAATGAAAAAACAGACAAAGGATTAATCTCCAAAATATACAATCAGCTCATGGAGCTCAATATCAAAAAAAACCAAACAACCCAATTAAAAAATGGGCAGAAGACAAAACAGACATTTCACCAAAGAAGACATACAGATGGCCAACAGGCACATGAAAAGATGCTCAACATCATTAATTATCAGAGAAATGCAAATGAAAACTACAATGAGGTATCACCTCACACAGGTCAGAACAGCATCATCAAAAAATCTACAAAAATAGGGCTTCCCTGGTGGCGCAGTGGTTGAGAGTCCGCCTGCCGATGCAGGGGACACGGGTTCGTGCCCCAGTCTGGGAAGATCCCACATGCCGTGGAGCGGCTGGGCCCGTAAGCCATGGCCGCTGAGCCTGCGCGTCCGGAGCCTGTGCTCCGCAACGGGAGAGGCCACAGCAGTGAGAGGCCCACATACAGCAAAAAACAAACAAACAAACAAAAAAAACATCTACAAAACTAAATGCTGGAGAGAGTGTGGAGAAAAGGGAACCCTTTTGTACTGTTGGTGGGAATGTAAATTGATACAGCCACTATGGAGAACAGTATGGAGGTTCCTTAAAAAAATAAAAGTAGAACTACCATATGACCCAACAATGCCACTACTGGGCACATACCTGGAGGAAACCATAATCCAAAAAGACACACGTACCCCAACGTTCACTGCAGCACTATTTACAATAGCCAAGTCATGGAAACAACCTAACTGTCGATACAGATGAAGGGATAAAGATGATGTGGGGTGTGTGTATGTGTATGTATGTGTGTGTGTGTGTGTGTGTGTACACACACACACACACACACACATATACACACAATGGAATATTACTCAGCCATAAAAAGGAACGAAATTGGGTCATTTGTAGAGATGTGGTTGAACCTAGAGTCTGTCATACAGAGTGAAGTTAGCCAGAAAGAGAAACACTAATACCGTATATTAACACATATATGTGGAATCTACAAAAATGGCACAGATTAACCTACTTCCAGGGCAGGAACAGAGATGTAGATGTAGAGAATGTTTATGTGGACATGGGGTGGAAGGGGAGGGTGGGACGAATTCGGAGATTAGGTTTAACATAAATACAGTACCATATGTAAAATAGATAGCTAGTGGGAACCTGCTGTATAGCACAGGGAGCACAGCTCAGTGCTGTGATGACATAGATGGGTGGGTGGGTGGGAACGGTGGTAGGGATTTCCAAGAGGGAGGGCATATAGGTATACATATGGCTGATTTACTTCATTATGCATCAGAGACTAACAGAACATTGTGAAGCAATTTTAGTACAGTGGGGGAAAAAAAAAGAATTCTGGAGATGAAAAAATTCTTTACAATCACAAGGCAAAAACAATTTTAATTAAGTTTTTGTTGAAGTATAATTGACTTACAGTGTCATGTTGATTTCTGCTGTACAGCAAAGTAATTCAGTAATTCACACATATACATTTTTTAAGTATTCTTTTCCATTATGTTTATCACAGGACAGTGAATATAGTTCCCTGTGGTATACAGTAGGACCTTCTTGTTTATATGTACAATCTAAAATATGACACAAATGAACCTATCTACAAAACAAAGACTCACAGAAATAGAGAACAGACTTGTGGCTGTCAAAGGGGAGGGCAGGTAGGGGAGGGATTCATTGGGAGTTTGGAGTTAGCAGATGCAAAAAAAAAAAAAAAATTTAGACCATGAAAATTGATTAAGTTTTGCCTACACAGAAAGAAAAATAAATTGCTTAGGTATTTAAAGTTACAAAAAGAAAGAAAGAAAGAAATAATAAAAATACCAAGCCATGGGAAAAAAAAAGACTAGAGACCTAAATTTAAGACCAGATAGTATAAAACTCCTAGAGAAAAAAGAACGGCAGAACACTATCTGACATAAATCACAGTAACATCTTTTCCCAGCTGTCTCCTACAGTAATGGAAATAAAACAAAAATAAACAAATGGGACCTAATGAAACTCAAAAGCTTTTGCACAGCAAAGGAAACCATAAACAAAATGAAAAGACAACCCACAGAATGGGAGAAAATATTTACAAATGATGTGACCGACAAGGGATTAATCTCCAAAATTCACAAATAGCTCATGAGGCTCAACATCAAAAACAACATCAAATGAACAAACAAACAAAACACCCAATCAAAAACTGGGCAGACCTAAATAGACATTTCTTTCTCCGAAGAAGACATACAGATAGCCAACAAGCACATGAAAAGATGCTCAACATCGCTAATTATTAGAGAAATGCACATCAAAACTACAATGAGGTATCACCTCACACCAGTCAGAATGGCCATCATCAAAAAATCTACAAACAATAAATGCTGGAGAGGGCGTGGAGAAAAGGGAACCCTCCTGCACTGTTGGTGGGGAGGTAAATTGATACAGCCACTATGGAGAACAGTATGGAGGTTCTTTAAGAAACTAAAAGTAGAACTACCATATTATCCAGCAATCCCACTCCTGGGCATATATCTGGAGAAAAACATGGTTCAAAAGGGTACATGCACCCGAATGTTCACTGCAGCACTGTTTACAATATCCAAGACATGGAAGCAACCTAAATGTCCATCGAAAGAGAAATGGATACAGAAAATGTGGTACATACATACCATGCAACATTACTCAGCCATTAAAAAAAATGAAATAATGCTGCTTGCAGCAACATGGATAGACGTGGAGATTACCATATGAGTGAAGGAAGTCAGAGAGAGAAACAGAAATATATGATATCACTTATAACTTGAATCTTAAAAAAATGATACAAATGAACTTATTTACAAAAGAGAACAGACTCACAGACTCTGCTTCTCCGTGGGAAGGGTTGGGGGAGGGACAGATCGGGAGTTTGAGACTGACATGCACACACTGCTACATTTAAAATAGATAACTAACAAGGATCTACTGTATAGCACAGGGAATGCTGCTCAATATTCTGTAATAATCTAAATGGAAAAGAATTTGAAAAATAATAGATACGTGTGTGTGTATGTGCACATAACTGAATCACTTCACCGTACAACTGAAACTAATACAACACTGTTAACAACTATGCTCCAATATAAAATAAAACTTAAAAAAAATTAAGAGAACAGAAATCATATTAAGCATATTTTACGACCACAATGGTATAAAAGTATTAATTAGTTACATGAAGAAAACTGGACAATTCACAAATATGCAGAGATTAAATAACATATGCTCCTGAACAACCAATGAGAAATTAAAAATACCTGAGGCAAGCGAAAATGGAAATGTAACATACCAAAATTTATGGGATACAGCAAAAGCAGCTGTAAGAGGGAAGTTCATTGTGATAAATGCCTACCTCAAGAAACAAGAAAAACCTCAAACAACCTAACTTTACACCTCAGTGAAATAGAAAGAGTAGAAACAAATGAAGCCAAAAGTTAGTAGAAGGAAGGAAATAATAAAGATTGGGACAGAAATTAATGAAACAGATACTAAAAAGACAATAGGAAAGATTAATGAAACTAAGAGCTGATTCTTTGAAAAAATAAACAAAATTGACAAGCCTTCAGCTAGACTCACCAAAAAAAAAGACACAGAACTCAAATTTTTAAAAAAGCAACAAAAGAGATGTTATATCTGATTCTACAAAAATACAAAGGATCGTAAGAAACTACTACGGCCAAAGATATGCCAACAAATTGGACAACCTAGAACAGGGGTCCGTAACCCCCAGGTCGCAGACTGGTACCAATCCTTGGCCTGTTAGGAATGGCCCACACAGCAGGAGGTGAGCAGCGGCAAGAGAGCAAAGCTTCTGCTGCTTTCCATTGCTCCCCATCACTCACATTACCGCCTGAACCATCCTCCCCGCTCCCCATCAATGGAAAAGTTGTCTTCCACGAAACCATTCCCTTGTGCCAAAAATGTTAGGGGACTGCTGACCTAGAAGAAATGGATAAATTCTTAGAAACACAGCATCTAATTAGAGTCAATCATGACAAAACAGAAAATCTGAATAGATAGATTACTAGAGTAAAGAGATACAAGTAATCAAAGACCTCTCAACAAACAAAATCCAGAACCAAATGCTTCACTGGTGAATTCTACCAACCATTCAAAGAAGAATTAATGCCAAACCTCCTCAAACTCTTTCAAAAAATAGAACTGGGGTGAGGGGAGCAGGGAACTATTCCAGACACATTTTACAAGGCCAACATTACTCTCATACCAAAAGCAGACAAGGATGCCACAAAAAGAGTAAATTACAGGCCAATATCCCTGATGAACACATATGCAAAAATGGTCAAACAATAGCAAAACAAATGCAACAATACACTAAAAGGATCATACACCATAATCAAGTGGGAATTACTCTAGGGATGCAAGAATGGTTCAACATAGTTAAATCAGTCAATGTGATACACCACATTAACGAAATGAAGGATAAAAATCACATGATGATCTCAATAGATGCAGAAAAAGCATCTGATGAAATTCAACATTCATTTATGATAAAAACTCTCAACTTAGCAGGCACAGAGGGAACTTATCTCAACATAATAAAGGCCATATTTAACAACACTACAGCTACCATTATACTCAACAGTGCACAGCTGAAAGCTTTTCTCTACAATCAGGAAAAGACAACAAGGCCTACTATTGCCACTTTAACATAGTACTGAAAGTCCTAGCAGGATCAATTAATCAAAAATAAATACATAAACAAATTAAAATGTATCCAAACTCAAAAGGGAGAAGTAAAACTGTCACTGTTTGCAGATGACATGATCTGATATACAGAAAACCTTAAAGACTCCCCCCACCCAAAAAAACTGTTAGAAATTCAAAAAATGTTGAACGAACAACTAAGGATGATGAGAGATTAAATATAAAGTACTTAGTATAGTACCTATAAGATATTCAGTTAGTACTGGGTTGGCCAAAAGGTTCGTTCGCTTTTTTTCCGTATGGTGGCTCTAGTAGTGCTTAGATGCCTTTAACTTCATTCGAAACAATTTTGTTAGATTGTAGATGACAGCTGTCATATCAGTGTGCCTCTTAAAAAAACTTATCAAAACTAATGAATTTTTGTGTATCCCTTTTAATATTGAAGATGGAAGGAAAAAAGCAACATTTCCGGCATATTATGCTTCATTATTTCAAGAAAGGTAAAAATGCAACTGAAACAAAAAAAGATTTCTGCAGTGTATGGAGACGGTACTGTGACTGATTGAAAATGTCAAAAACAGTTTGCGAAGTTTCGTGCTGGAGATTTCTCGCTGGATGATGCTCCATGGTCAGGTAAACCACTGAAGTTGAGAGCGATCAAACTGATATTAAATCAATGGTATACCATGCGGGAGATCGCCACCATACTCAAAATATCCAAATCAAGCGGTGAAAATCATTTGCACCAGCTTGGTTATGTGAATTGCTTTGATGTTTGGGTTCCACATAAGGGAAAAAAACCTTCTTGACCATATTTCCCCATGCGCTTCTCTACTAAAATGTAATGAAAACGTTTCGTTTTTAAAACTTTTTTTTTTTTTTTTTTTTTTTTGCAGTACGCGGGCCTCTCACTGTTGTGGCCTCTCCCCTTCCGGAGCACAGGCTCTGGACGTGCAGGCTCAGCGGCCATGGCTCACAAGGCTAGCCGCTCCACAGCATGTGGGATCTTCCCGGACTGGGGCACGAACCCGTGTCCCCTGCATCGGCAGACGGACTCTCAACCACCGCGCCACCAGGGAAGCCCAAAACTATTTTTGACAGGCGATGAAAAGTGGATACTGGACAACAGAGTATCCAGTACTCTGGATAGAGATGGTGGAGCAAGCAAAATAAACCACCAGCAACCACACCAAAGGCTGGTCTTCATCCAAAGGTGATGTTTTGTATATGGTGGGGTTGGAAAGGAGTCCTCTATTATGAGCTCCTTCCAGAAAACCAAACAATTAATTTCAACAAGTACTACTCCCAGTGAGACCAACTGAAAGCAGCACTCGATGAAAAGCGTCCAGAATCAGTCAACAGAAAACGCATAACCTTCCACAAGACTGCACGTTTCTTTGATGACCAGGCAAAAACTGTTACAGCTTAGCTGGGAAGTTCTGATTCACCCGCAGTATTCACCAAACATTGCACCTTTGGATTTGCATTTATTTTGGTCTTTACAAAATTCTCTTAATGGAAAAAATTTTAATCCCCTGGAAGACTGTAAAAGGCACCTGGAACAGTTCTTTGGTCACAAAGAAAAAGTTTTGGTAAGATGGAATTATGAAGTTGCCTGAAAAATGGCAGAAAGTAGTGGAACAAAATGGTGAATCCATTGTTCAACTGAGTTGTTGGTGAAAATGAAAAATGTGTCTTTTTACTTTAAAACCGAATGAACTTTTTGGCCACCCCAACATTAAGCTCTCCTACTTTTAGCATTCATTTTTGGATAGATTATTCTCCCCATTTTGGAGGCAAGCCAAAAGCTCTAATTCCTTATTTGAGCACTAATGGACGCCATATTCCTACTTGTGCATGTTGCCAGGTTAATGCTCTTTGGAGAATGAGATCAGTCACCTCTTTCATTCCAGAACCAAGGAAAGTCATTCTAGCAATTTTCCCATCACCCAGACTTACAGCCTCCACCTCCAGAGTGGAATTGATCAGATACAACAGCACTAGACATCTGGGCCCCAAAAGCCTAGAACCCACGACAGGGATGAGTTAAGGCAATAAAGAAGTCATTCTTAGAGAAGTCAAGCAGGAACCAGCAAACTGTCTTATTTTCATATATATGAACCCATGGCTTAGAGAACTGTCTCACCTTATATTCTTCACTCCTTTTCAATTCAACCCCTCCTCTTTTCTATAATGCCAGCCACAGCAGGAACCCTAGCCTTCTTTGTATCCTTACAACAAGGTACAGAAGCAGGTGGAAGAGAAGACTGAGGGCAGACAAGAATTTTACTTAGGAGAAAAACAATTTACCTAAATATAACTAAAGATTTAGAGCTTTTATGACATAGTAACTTTCTGGCTCAATCAAAATTAAACCTGGTTGTTGGGATTTCCTGGGAGTAGGACACTAACACTGCCTGAGAGCACTTAATAGACAGCCTTCCAAACAGTAGATGTTTTTTAAGTAACTGTTCCATGTATTGAAAAACTTTTAATTTTAAGACTTTTCTTTTAAAGAGTGAATATAGAATCTAAATAAATAAAACCTAATCTGGTGATGGACCAGAAAAAATCCAGGCACATAACAGGATGTGTTGGTTGTCTTTTATTTTTTGTTTCATTTCTGCTGTATGTAATAGACAGCAGGTTGTAAATCAAAATGAAATGGAGAAAGACAACATAAATATGGATAAATTAGTAGAGAAAATCTGAGTCAAAAGAGGGGAAGTAATGCTGAGGCTACTAAAACGAAGAAAGACTCACTAAAGAAACATCTGCATATCAGAAATGTAGGACTTACCAGTTACCTAGGATTCCAGTGACCATATGTAAAGTCTTTCTCAAGATTTAAGGAGAGGGAGTGGGAAAAAGGTAAAGAGAGACAGACACTTTGCTTACCTTTGATGAGCATTTCAAGCTTAATTATAAATATCTTGGGATGTATTTGTTCTGTCTACGTAATACATGCAAAAATGGAAAAAATTTACCTCACATTACTATAAACGTATAGTTTCAGAAACTTATAAACCCTTTAGAATTCCTTAAAAATAAAAATTGTTGTGATTATATCTCCAGTAACAAGTCTGTCTCTAGATGGCAGACTGTACTTTGTAACATTCCTTGTTTAAAAAAAAAAGCTAATATACTTCTTCCTCTGTAAATATAAAAAGTAAATGAAACATCAAACTAAATGTTCAAAAAGAAAAATCACACATTTGATTTTTGAGTACCATGTCTTTCAAAACTGCATAGAGTTTATTTACTAAATACTAGAATTTCAAATTTTGGAGCTTGGTTGAGCCATGCTAGAATAGCCCAGGGCCAAAGCAAGCAATGTCCTAGAGCTATAACCTTTCAAACTATTTTCACCAAATCTTCATCAATATTATAAAAACCTCATCTTCATCAGTGCTAATGCTGTTCACACAGACAAGAATTAGAGGAAAGGATAGTAAGGAAAATAAACTTGTTTTTTAAAATGCCTGCCTGCTACCTCAGGCTCTCTTACTGTTGTTAATATAATTCAGGGTTTCTTAATCTGTGGCACATGGATTCCTAAGTATCTACGAACTTTCTCAAACTGTATGAAAATTTGGGTTTATGTACTTTTGTGGAGAAAGGTCCCAAATTTTCAGGACATTATTAAAGGAATTTGAGAACCCCAAAAGGTAAAAATTACACCTTATAGGAAAAATAGCAACCAAAGATTTTTCATCTTAGGGAAATAAAGGGAGAAATAAAATTGTGACAGTAAATTATAGCTCTAGCGAAGATTCATCCTTCAGAGCATGATATGGAAAAGCAAAGACTGGACTTGGAAATGGGGAGAAGAAAAGGCTGAA
>NW_006785406.1:1188272-1199044 GCF_000442215.2 Lipotes vexillifer | reverse complement strand
ACCTCTTTCCCATCCTAATAAATCAGGCCATGAGTGAAATGGTATCGTTTAAGGAGAACCAGGTTTCATCCCTAAATGGCAAAGAAAAAAGCACAAGGGAACTTACCCATTATGTTACAGGAACCTATAAATTACTTGGTGAAAATTTTTATTTATCAAGCATCCTGTTTACAGACAACATGATACATTTCAATCCAGTTACATAATATACGTAAGATAATTTAGGATTTAAATATTTGAGATTATTTAGGATTATTTGGCAGTTTCTTATCAAACTGCATGTAAATGACCAAGTCCTGTTTCTTTAACCTGTTTTGCAAAGCTGTGTCAACAGAAGATCCTAAATAATCTCAAGCTTAGTTTTGTGAAATCCTCTTATAATTTTTTTATGTGCCACTAAGACTTTCTCAACCCATCTTTGTCTAAAATGTCTTTTTTTCTATTTTATCTAACTTTTATGTATGTGATCAAAGAGAAAAAAAAACTAACTGGTCTTAATAAAAGAGTCTCAAAGAATTTTTCTTAAACTAAATTCCTCAGTATTTTTTATTATTATTATTATTTTTTTTTTTTTGCTGTACGCGGGCCTCTCACTGTTGTGGCCTCTCCCGTTACAGAGCACAGGCTCCAGACGCGCAGGCTCAGCGGCCATGGCTCACGGGCCCAGCCGCTCCGCGGCATGCGGGATCTTCCCGGACCGGGGCACGAACCTGTGTCCACTGCATCGGCAGGCGGACTCTCAACCACTGCACCACCAGGGAAGCCCTCCCCAGTATTTTTTTAAAATATACTTTTTATTTCAGAATAGTTTTAGGCTGACAGTAAAGTTACAAACATAGTACAGAGGTTCCCTTTTACACCTCAACCAGTTTCTACTATTGTTAATATCTGACATTAGTATGGTACATCTGAAACAACTAATGAGCCAATATTGATAACATTATTTTCCCATTAATGATAAGATTATTATTTTATTGAGAAATAATTGGCATACATCACTGTATATAAGTTTAAGGTATAGAGCATGATGGTTTGACATATATATATTGTGAAATGATTACCACAATAGGTTTAGTTAACAGCCATCATCTCATATAGATACAAAAAAAAGAAAAAAAAATTCTCCTTATGATGAGAACTCTTAGGATCTACTCTCTTAACAACTTTCCTATGTATCACACAGCAGCGTTAAGTATATTGATCATGTTGTACACTACATTGCTAGCACTTATTTATCTTATAACTCAAAATTTGCTCCTTTTCATCAGCTTCCTCAGATTCCCCCTCCACCTACCGTGATAACATTATTATTAACTAAACTCATACTTTATTCAGATTTTTTTAGTTTTTACCTAATATCCTTTTTGTGTTCCAGGATCTTATCCAGAATACCACAAAAGATGGTAGCTGTCATATCTACTTAGGCTCCTCTACACCGTGACACTTTCTCAGACTTTTGAGATTTTGATGGTTTTAAGGAGCAATGGTCAGATATTTTATGAAGTATCTTTTACTTTGGGTTTGTCTGATATTTTCCTCATGGTTAGATTTGGTTTATGGATTTTTGAGAGGAAGAACAAAGAGATAATGTGTCATACTCATCACATCAAAACTAGTGTACATGCTATCAACATGACCAAACAGTACTGATTAACAAATCATGATCATCTAGCTGAGGTAGTATCTATCAGGTTTTTCTACTGTAAAAGTTACACATTTTTCCTTTTTTCATACCGTACTCTTTGGGAGAAAGTCACTATGTACAGCCCACATTAAGGGGTGGGGAATTATGCTCCATTTCCTTGAGGTTTATGTAAGTAACTACATTATTTTAAATTCTTCTATGAAGAATATTTGTTTATTCACACCTGTTTGTTTCATTAGTCAATCATTATCAGCATGGACTCATGAACATTTTATAGTTTGAGTTATAATCCAATTCTATGATATTTATTTTATTGCTCAAACTGTTCCAGGTTTGGTGTTGAGGGCTCTTTCACAGTTGGCTAATATGTCCTTCTGACATACCCTCACCGTTGTTTTGTTTTCTTTGAGCACTTGTTTACTTTCTGACACTATGAAATGTACCAGGCTTACCTTACATATTCCCTGTCCCAGTCCTAGAATCTAACATTTCTTTAAGGAGCCCTGGTTTATTTTAATGGAGAATGGAATTAAAAACCGAGATTTGGTTCTAGGTGTATTCGTTGGTACTGGCTCATTGCTAGTGGGATGTCATTTCCCTTAGGCCCTCTTAGCTGAAAGAACATATATACACTGAGCTATATATGAGTTATACTAATGCCTTCAACAGCATTACCAAATGGATTATTCTAGCGTCTTCCCCTTGCTTATCCATAAAATCTCCTCCTCCAACAGTGAAAAATCCGGTTTCCATCATTAACCATCTATTTACTTAATTTTCCAACCTGAGTATACATGTATAGTGACCTCAGAATTGGTAGCCCATACCTACGTGGGAAACAACTTTGCCATTTAGAGTGCAGTGCTTACATACGCTTACTTTTTTTTTTTTAATTGAAGTATCGTTGATTTACAATACTGTGATACTTTCAGGTGTACACTGAAGTGATTTCAGTTATACATATGTATGTATATGTCTATATTCTTTTTTCTCAATTCTTTTCCATTATAGTTTATGCAAGACAGTGACTATAGTTCCCTGTGCTATACAAGAAGTCCTTCTTGTTTATCATATACAGTTCCTTTTGTCATTAGTCATGAATCTTCACTCATTTCTTTAGTTACTTAGGACCAACACCTTTCCCCCAAACCCCTTCAGTGAGGTTATTTCGTGTATTTTTAATACAGTTAGATCCTTTTATCATAGTCTGCATTCATCCTGGCATGACCTAATAAGTAATTTTTTTAAATTTGCAGGCACTGATTTTTATTCTTTGTGCTATAAAGTTCTATGGGTTTTGAAAAATGTATAATATCACGTATCCACCATTACAGTACCATACAGAATAGTTTCATCAACCTAATTCCCCTACTCAACACGCACTCTTCCCCAAAACACTGGCACTGATCTGTTTACCATCTCCATAGTTTGCCTTTTCCAAAATGTCACATAAACTGGAATTATACAGCATGTAGCCTTTTCAGACTGGCTTCTTTAACTAGGCAATGCCCATTAAGATGTCATTATGTTTCTGCATGGCTTGAGAACTCATTTCCTTCTTATTGTCAAGTACATCAAGTAGTATTCCTTTTACGGATGTACTACAGTTTATCCATTTCATCTACTGAAGGACATCTTGGTCGCTTCCAGTCTTTTAGCAATTATAATTACTATAAACACTGACATTCAGGTGTTTGTATGGACGTAAGCTTCAAATCAGTTAGGAAAATACCTAAGAGCATGATTGCTGGAAGGCTGTGTTTAGTTTTGTAAGAAAATCTTAGACTGTCTTCCAAAGTGGCTATACCATTTTGTATTCCCACCAATAATGAATTCCTGTTGCTTCACATTCTTGGCAGTAATTGATTTTATCAGTTTTTTTTGAATTTAGCCTTTCTTGTATAGTGATACTTTAATTTGCACTGCCCTAATGACAACTGATGTTGAGTGTCTTTTCTTATGTTCATTTGCCATCTGTATATTTTCTTTGGTGAGATGTCTGTTCAGATCTTTTACCCACTTTTTTAAAGAACTGTTTATTTTGTTATTGTTGATTTTTTAAGAGGTCTCTGTATATTTTGGATACAAACCATTTATCATATATGTTTTGTAAATATTTCCTCCCACTCTGTGACTTGTCTTTTGAGTTTCTTCCCATTATCTTTTGCATCAGAAAAAAATTTTACTTTTAATAAAGTCCAAGCTGCCAAATTTTTCTTTCATGGATCATGTTCTTGGTGGTTATATCTAAAAACCTCATCACTAAACCCAAGATCGTGTGGACTTTCTTCTATGTTTTCTTTTAGAAGTTTACAGTTTTGTATTTTACAGGATTTATTTTGAGTCACTTTTAGTGTAAAGGACTCTGTGTTTAAGTTCATTTTTTCCATATAAACATCCAATTGTTCCAGCACCATTTGTTGAAAAGATATTTCTTCATTTAATTGCCTTTGCATCGTTATATATGTTTTAAAGAAATCAGCTGACTATATTTGTGTGATTTCTGTAATATTTTAAAAGAATAATTTCTGGTATACAAATCTGATACCTATTTCCAGGAACCCACTGGAAAAAGAAAGATAAATATATACCAAAATATTTCATTTTCCATTCTCTCCATATTTTAATAATTTTTATCCTGTGCTCTGGACATCCAACAGTTTCTCATAAACAATAAATCTGTCAGAATTATCTGTGGTTCTCAATGCACTCTACCCAAAATAGTACCTGTATACATCTATATTCAAAAGTTCTTCCAAAAACATGAGTAATAAAAAATTAAGATTTTTCATTAGTCCTTAGAGATTTCAAAGTCCACAAAAGTAGAGATTACTTTACAACAATATAAAAGATAAATATGCAAAATGTGAAATGCAAGTGTTAAAGTATCAAAATTACATGTTACATTTATACACACACACATACACATATGAACTTATCATTATCCAAGGAAAGAAATCACTTTAAATTGATATATAAAGGTTCTGATTATGTGATACTGTAAACAATATTAATAATATAAATCCTCTTTGTGAAATGCTAACTAAAATATGTAAAACATCTGAAAAGCATCTGAAACCTTATGAAGTTGTATGAAATTACTAGGATAAATAACTAAAAGTAGAAAGCCAAAATACAGAAAGAGCACTGAAATCACCTTTCTCTGATAACACCGAGCCTATAAAGCACAAACTGGGAATTCTGAGGTGAAGGGGTAGAAGAAACAACTCTTTCATGAAGTGGGGGCTCAAAGAATTTCACCTCTAGATTACGGTTAAATTAGCAGTAAATCTAACACTCTGGGGAGTACAAAGAAAGGTTTTTCTTGTGTTTGATTGCTTTCTTCATACTAAGTACAAGGAGGTACATGTACCTGGGAGGTAGTAATCAAAAACTGGTGCTCTCACAAATATCCTGAATTCACATAATCTGAATCAGGAAACTGCAAAGTGTACTTAGTTGCAAATGGTCCTAGACTGGTAGTATTCCTGGGCATCTGTCAAGTAAATGATAAATCCTCACTAGTGGACTGCACCTTTATCCTAGGTCTTAAATAAATTTGAGAGAAAATATGGAGCATGAAATTAAAAGTAACTAAACATATCAAAAAGAAGAGCAATACACAAAATGACAAGCAAAAAAACACCACAGAAATACACTGAAATATTAGAATTAAGACTTAAATATCAGAAACTGAAACCAGCTGTTTTGCCCCTTTCCTGTTTAACCATTTCTGCCCCCTCTAACCTTAAAAACCTAATTATAGGAATGAGATCACTAAGCAATTGAAACAAACTCCTGACTTAACGCTCTCCTGAATGCAGGTCATGCCTTTTCTAACCTGTTGATTCTTTTCCTAGATAAAAAGTAGTAAGAATAAAGAATAAATAGTTAAAGAATGATTAGCTCTCTATCCCAAATAGCCCCCTAAGGAATACTGCAGGCAGATGATGCAGGCAAGATAATATCTGAAGAAAGAGTCAGCCAGCCTGCACTCAATGGTGAATGATACAGAACCCTGCCTCAAAGATTCCTGCCTCAAAGATTCGCTGAGATTCTTCTGCCTCCATTTATCCCTTTAAAGACTGTCATGGCTGAGCAGAATCTTTGGAGTTGGTCTCTGGAGATGAGTCCACCATCACCTCAGATTGCCAGCTTTTCGGATTAAAGCACCTTTCCTTTCTATTGACACCTGTCTCTCGAATTATTTGCTTATGAGCAGTGAGCAGCCAAACCCGGGTTCGGTAACATTATCAAATACACATATAAGTTAGAATTATACTTAAATATTGGAATTATCAGACACCAATTATAAAAGAAATAAATTTACTTGTTAAAAAGGAAAATACAAGACTGAATATGCATGGAGAACAATTCCATGAACTTCTTTTTCTTTAAAAAGAACAAAGTAGCTATAATTTCTACAAACGGGCAACAGAGTAACTAAAATAGATTGGCAAAGATGAAAAAAGAGTAAACTGAAGTGGAAGATGGGAAAAATTACGCAGAAATCAGCACAGAAATTTTAAAATACAGAAATGTAAATAGAAGACAGTATGCAAAGTTCAAAGAGTTACTAGGGAAGAAGTGAAATAAAATGAGAACAAGCAATATTTAAAGAGATAACTGATGAAAATCACCAAACAAAAGAAAGGCATTCTATAGCTAGAACATAATATAGTTAAAACTGCAGAATACCAAAAACAAAAAGAAATCTTAAACTTTGGGAAAAACAAATATTGAAAAAGAGAAAAATGATTATTCCAAGTTCTCAACAATACAAGCCAGAAGACAGTGAAAGTCTTCAATGTGCTGAAAGGAAATAATTGTTAATATTAAATTATATACCCATCAAAATATATTTTAAAAAATAAAGACAACTTAAACACATATTAGACAAAGTTCAACAGAGTCTACAAAATCTCCAACAGAACTTCAAAGGGATTTCTAAATGGTGCCCATCAGGCAGAAGTGATCCCAGATACATATGAAATGAAGAAAAAATTAAAAACATATGAAGTGGCATGAACATGCGTAAGGCAAAATAAATAATAATTCTTTAAAAAAAAATTATAATCGGAAAACTAACATTTAAGTTACAACTAAACTAAACTAAACTAAACTACTAAACTAACTAAACTAAACTAAACTAAACTACTATTATTATAAATAATAATTCTTTAAAAAAATTATAATCGGAAAACTAACATTTAAGTTACAACTAAACTAAACTAAACTAAACTACTAAACTAACTAAACTAAACTAAACTAAACTACTAAACTAACTAAACTAAACTAAACTAAACTAAACAACTAAACTAAACTAATTAGCTCTCTATCCCAAATAGCCCCCTTTGAAATTCTTTCTTATCAAAGAATCATGATATTCTAGGTGCTTCTACTGTCTTGGAAAAGGATAAAGGCGGTAATTACCTTTAGATTTGCATATGTTAAGTATTACTTCTATAATTTCTAGGGTAACCATTTAAGTGAATGTGAAGAACATAAAATTGTTCAATGTAGTAGAGGATAAAAAAGGAATTCTTTTATATTGAAAGACCTAAAGGCAACAAAGAAGAGAAAAATAAACCAGATATCCAGTGATTATATTAAATGTAAAAAGAGGATTAAGTGATACCGTTAAAAAAAACAAAAAAGGGCTTCCCGGGTGGCACAGTGGTTGAGAGTCCGCCTGCCGTTGCAGGGGACGCAGGTTCGTGCCCCGATCCAGGAAGATCCCACATGCCGTGAAGCGGCTGGGCCCATGAGCCATGGCCGCTGAGCCTGCGCGTCCGGAGCCTGTGCTCCGCAACGGGAGAGGCCCGCGTACCACAAAAAAAACCCCATGAAAACAACAGTTTTTAGACTGAATAAAAACATACAATTCAGGTTTATGTTGTTTACAAAAGGTATCTAAGAGGTAAAGATACACAGAAATAATGAAATCAAAAAGGCATTAAAGGTTGAACCAGAAAACCATAACAGGTAGTGGGCTTCATTAAAATTTAAATAAATAGACTTAGAAAAAAGCACTGCCAGAGATAAAGAAGAACATAAAGTAAATATAAAATATTTGAGTTATAAGAATTATTTCAATATTTGTATGAGCCTAAAAACATAATGAGGATGGGTGAAGGAGAGGATCTGGAGGGGAGAGCGAGGGAGTAGGGAGGCCTTCAAGGACAAATATATAAATCTACAATCATGATGTGGGATTTTAATATATCTCTCTCAGAGATTTCGAGAAGAGCGAACAATAAGTATAAAATACTTTAACACTATTATTGAACAACCTTAACCTAATGGACACAACTGTACCTAGAAAATACATAATACACATTAATTTCAAGTACACATGGAATATTTGCAAAAATTGACCATAAAACTTTAAAACAACACTACACAAAACAGAAAGGACTGAAATCATACAGAACATTTTCTCTGGTCTCAAGTCAATTAAACCAAGAAGCAAGCAATAACAAAAGTTAACCAGAAGATCTCATGTTTGAAAATTAAGAAATATGCTTTTAACTAATCTATGAGTCAAAGAAAAAGAAAATTAAAATACATTTGGAATTAAACTAGTGAAAGTAAACATCACAACAAGATATAAACATTAAAAATATAAAGCAATATTGCAAACAACTTTATTAAAAAAATTTGAAAATTTAGATGAAATGGGCAATTGTCTAGAAAAATATAACTTGTCAAAATAATAAAACACCTGAAGAGTGCTAAATCAGTTAAAGAAATTGAATCAATAAAGTCTTCCAACAAAAAAATTTCAGGCCCATATAGTTTCAATAGTGAATTCTATCAAATGTCTGTAAACAATTCCAACTTCATTTAGTTTTCCAGAAAACAGAAAAAGAAGATATTCCATATAATTCACTTTTTGTAGTTAGCAAAGCCTTGATAATATAACCTGAAAAGGAATGAATAAAAAGGGAAAATAGCAGGCCAATCTAATTGATGAATACAAATGTAAAAGATTCTGAACAAGATATTAGCAAACCAAAGCTAGAAATAATTTCAAAAATATAATACACCATGACTGGAGACTAAACAATATGCTACTAAATAACCAAGAGATCACTAAAGAAATCAAAGAGGAAACCAAAATATTACCTAAAAACAAATGGCAATGAAAACATGACCACCCAAAACCTATGGGATGCACAAAAGCAGTTCTAAGAGGGAAGTTTATAGCAATACGATCCTACCTCAAGAAACAAGAAAAATCTCAAATAAACAACCTAACCTTACACATAAAGCAATTAGAAAAAGAGGAACAGAAAACACCAAAAGTTAGCAGAAGTCATAAAGATCAGATCTGAAATAAATGAAAAAGAAACAAGGGAAACAACAGCAAAGACAATAAAACTAAAAGCTGGTTTTCTGACAATATAAACAGAATTGATAAACCATTAGCCAGACTCATCGGGAAAAAAAGGAAGACTCAAATCAACATAATTAGAAATGAAACAAGAGAAGTAACAACTGACACCACATAAATACAAAGGATCATGAGAGAATACTGCAAGCAACTATATGCCAGTATAATGGGCAACCTGGAAGAAACAGACAAATTCTTAGAAAAGTATAACTTTCGAAGACTGACCCAGGAAGAAATAGAAAATATGAATATACCAATGACAAATAATGAAATTGAAACTGTGATTAAAAATCTTCCAACAAACAAAAACCCAGGGCCAGATGACTTCACAGGTGAGTTCTATCAAACGTTTAGAGAAGAACGAACACCCATCCTTCTCAAACTCTTCCAAAATATAGCAGAGGGAGGAACACTCCCAAACTCATTCTACGAGGCCACCATAACCCTGATACCAAAACCAGAAAAAGATCTCACAAAAAAAGAAAATTACAGGTCAATATCACTGATGAACATAGATGTAAAAAACCTCAACAAAATACTAGCAAACAGAGTCCAACAACACAATAAAAGGATCATACACCATGATCAAGTGGGGTTTATCCCAGGAAGGCAAGGATTCTTAATATACGCAAATGAATCAATGTGATACACTATAATAACAAACTGAAGGATAAAAACTGTATGATCATCTCAATAGATGCAGAAAAAGCTTCTAACAAAATTCAACACCCATTTGTGATAAAAACTCTCCAGAAAAGTGGGCACAGAGGACGCCTACCTCAACATAATAAAAGTCATATACGACAAACCCACAGCCAACATCCCAATGGTGAAAAACTGAAAGCATTTCCCATAAGATCAGGAACAAAACAAGGGTGCCCACTCTCAACCACTATTATTCAACATAGTTCTGGAAGTTTTAGCCATGGCGATCAGGGAAGAAAAAGAAATAAAAGGAATATAAATTGGAAAAGAAGAAGTAAAACTGTCACTGATGGCAGATGACATGATACTATACACAGAAAATCCTACTGATGCCACCAGAAAACTACTAAAGCTAATCAATGAATTTGTGAAGTAGCAGGATACAAAATTAATGCACAGAAATTTCTTGCATTCCTATACACTAACAACAAAAAATCAGAAGGAGAAATTAAGGAAACACTCCCATTTATCACTGCAACAAAAAGAATAAAATACCTACGAATAAAACTACCTAAGGAGAGAAAAGACCTGTACACAGAAAACTGTAAGACACTCATAAAAGAAATCAAAAAGAATACAAACAGATGGAGAGATACACCATGTTCTTGAATTGGAAGAATCAACATTGTGAAAATGACTATACTACCCAAAGCAATCTACTGATTCAATGCAATCCCTATCAAATTGCCAATGGCATTTTTCACAGAACTAGAACAAAAAACTTCACAATTTGTATGGAAACACAAAGACCTCGAAGAGCCAAAGCAATCTTGAGAAAGAAAAAAGGAGCTGGAGGAATCATGCTCCTTGACTTCAGACTATACTACAAAGCTACAGTAATCAAGACAGCAAGGCACTGGCACAAAAACAGAAATATAAATCAATGGAACAGGATAGAAAGCCCAGAGATAAACCCATGTACCTATGGTCACCTTATCTTTGACTTAGGATGCAAGAATATACAATGGAGGGCTTCCCTGGTGGCGCAGTGCTTGAGAGTCCGCCTGCCGATGCAGGAGACGCGGG
>NW_006785406.1:1171277-1188146 GCF_000442215.2 Lipotes vexillifer | reverse complement strand
GAAAAAAAAAAAAAAAAAAAAAAAAAAAAAAAAGAATATACAATGGAGAAAAGACAGTCCCTTCAATAAGCAGTGCTGAGAAAACTGGACAGCTACATGTAAAAGAATGAAATTAGAAGACTACCTAACACCATACACAATAATAAACTCAAAGTGTATTAAAGACCTAAATGTAAGGCCAGACACTATAAAACACTTAGAAGAAAACACAGAACACTCTGTGACATAACTCACAGCCAAGATCCTGTTTGCCCCACCTCCTAGAGTAATGGAAATAAAAACAAAAATAAACAAATGGGACCTAATGAAACTTAAAAGCTTTTGCACAGCAAAGGAAACCATTAGCAAGACGAAAAGACAACCCTCAGAATGGGAGAAAAAATTTGCAAACGAAGCAACTGACAAAGGATTAGTCTCCAAAACATACAAGCAGCTCATGGAACTCAACACACAAAAAAAGCAAACAACCCAATCTAAAAATGGGTGGAAGACCTAAACAGCCATTTTGCCAAAGAAGACATACAGATTGCCAAAAAACACATGAAAAGATGCTCAACATCACTAATCATTAGAGAAATGCAAATCAAAACCACAATGAGGTATCACCTCACACCTGTCAGAATGGCCATCAACAAAAAATCTACAAACAGTAAATGCTGGAGAGGATGTGGAGAAAAGGGAACCCTTTTGCACTGCTGGTGGGAATGTAAATTGATACAGCCACTATGGAGAACAGTATGGAGGTTCCTTAAAAAACTAAAAATAGAACTATAATATGACCCAGGAATCCCACTACTGGGCAGATACCCTGAGAAAACTGTAATTCAAAAAGAGACATGTACCCCAATGTTCACTGCAGCACTATGTACAAGAGCCAGGTCATGGAAGCAACCTAAAAGTCCAACAATAGATGAATGGATAAAGAAGATGTGGCACATATATACAATGGAATATTACTCAGCCATAAAAATGAACAAAACTGAGTTATTTTGTAGTGAGGTGGATGGATCTAGAGGCTGTCACACAGAGTGAAGTCAGTCAGAAAGACAAAAACAAATACTGTATGCTAATGCGTATGTATGGAATCTTAAAAAATAGTACTGATGAACCTAGTGGCAGGGCAGGAATAAAGACACAGACATAGAGAATGGACTTGAGGACACGAATGGGGAAGGGGAAGCTGGGATGAAGTGAGAGAGTAGCATTGACATATATACACTACCAAATATAAAACAGATGGCTAGTGGGAAGCTGGTGCATAGCACAGGAAGATCAGTTCGATGCTTTGTGACAACCTAGTGGGGTGGGATATGGAGGGTGGGAGGGAGGCTCCAGAGGGAGGGGATATGGGGATATACGTATACATATAGCTGATTCACTCTGTTGTACAACAGAAACTAACACAACATTGTAAAGCAATTTTACTCCAATAAAGATGTAAAAATATATATACATAATACACCATGATCAAGTTAAATACCTTTCAAGTATGCATATTAGATATAACATTAAAAGATCAGGGACTTCACTGGCGCAGTGGCTAAGACTCCACGCTCCCAATGCAGGGGGTCTGGTTTCGATCCCTGGTCAGGGAACTAGATCCCACATGCATGCCACAACTAAGAGTTCGCATTCAACAACTAAGGAGGCCACATGCCACAACTAAGGAGCTGGTGAGCTGCAACTAAGAAGCCCGTCTGCCACAACTAAGGATCCCATATGCTGCATCTAAGGAGCCAGTGAGCTGCAACTAGAGGAGCCGTGGAGCTGCAACTAAGGAGCCCACCTGACACAACTAAAGAGCCCGCGAGTCGCAAATAAGGAGCCCGCCTGCACAACTAAGTCCTGGTGCAAATAAATAAAATTTTTTTTTTTAAAGGATCAGTGGTAGCCAGGAATGAGGGGTGGAGAGTTGGCAAGGGATAAATAGGAGCATAGGAGGGATTTTTAGGACAGTGAAACTATTAATATCATAGTAGTAGATACCTCATGCATTTGTCCAAACCCACAGAAATTTACAGTGCCCCTGCAGACTAAGAAATTCTCCTGTAATATTAGTAAACAAAGATGTTATGGCCATCAAGCCATGAGGTGCTGCTATGGCTCCCCACTGTGCACCCTGAGGGGAATCAAGATATACAAAAAACAGGATACTGGCCTAAGACAGTTAAGGTGCACATCAAAGGAATGATTTCAAGGAGCCTAGACTCTTGCATCTTCCCATAGATAAAAAGTGCTAAATTCATTAACTTAAGATGTCTAGTTTTTATTTAATTAACAGTAATATTTTGATGTTCTGACTACTTGGTTTTTGTTGCAAATACTCCCATATACCCTGGTTCCTCCCTTACCTCTTCAAATCAGTCCCTCAGAGCTATCTGAGAGGCTATCTCCTGGGCTTAAGTCCTCAGCAAGTCCACAAAATAAAACCTAATTCTCAACTTTTAGGTTGTGCATTTTTTTTCAGTCGACAAACCCTAATGTAAACTATGAACTTTAGTTAATAATAATGTATCAATACTGGTTCATCAATTTTAACAAATGTACAAGATGTTAATAGGGGAAACTGTGGGGAGGAAAGAAGGGTAAATGGGAACTCTGTAATTTTCGCTGTATTTTTTATAGGAGTTTGTGGTTTACAAAAAAAATTAAGTCTACTTAAGAAAAAAAAGATACTATTTATAAGGAATTTTTTAAATGCCTAAAGTCCAGAAATAAAAATCTTGGTAACACATATATAACACCTGTTCACTCATACACAAAACTACCCTCTAAAATGTTGAATGAAAACAAAGACCTAAATAAAGGGAGCAATATATACAGTGATCATGAACTGGAGAGTGGATTTTATAAAGATGTAAATTCATCCCCCACTGATGTACAGCAATGGTTCTCAACTTCTGCCCTGCCCCCACCCAGATATGAACAATGAAGGTTGGGGTGGTTGGACAGTGGCAACAGGTACCTATATCCATTAGTAAGTAAATGTGATTATTTAAGAATAGAATGAAATTTTAATTTTTCTTCCAAAATTATGTTTATCATTTTGACTAATAGTTCTAAGTTGTTAGGACGTAATTAAATTGTTTGGAATTAACTACTTCGAAAAGAAACTTTTAGGGGCTTTTTTTGGCCTATTGATACCATGAAAAAATTACTGAGACAGTAATCAGCCCATGAGATGCAAAATTCAGGAAACTCTTGACATCACTGTTCCTGGGTGAGATCAATTCTCTAGCAATCCTAACCTCCTAGAAAGCCCTCATGCATTTGGAAATCCACTATTAGGAACAAGCACTGCAACACAGAACCATTACTTGGTATAACCAACTAAGAAGGTATTTCTAACCCATAATAAACAAGCTTAAGAAACATCCTTAATAACTAAAAAAATCACATTGCCACTGAAAACTATTTATCAATACCTCTGATATATATTTCTTAAATCTGTTATATACTGATGCTACAATATACCCAAATATGTATACCTCTACCAGTGGTGTTTTAAACAATAATAATACTTTGAATATAGAGAAACATATCTTTATTTTGTTATACATAATATAAATATTATCGTGTTCTTAGTTTCCTCAAAATTTATTTCTATGAAAATTTATGAAGTTACATAGCTTTAACAATGCATAACTGTAGGTGAACAGTGTTTGAATGAACTTCTCCTTTGTGATCTTTCCTACTCGATACTGAATATACCTTATTATCACACATTGATTTAGTCAGTAGTATATTTTAACTAAGGGTTCCAGAAGTAAAAAGAATTCATTCCAGATGGTTTAAATAAAGAGATTTTAATGAGGAGAACACAGATGTGTGAGCAAGGTTAAGGAAACAGCTAGGGCTGCTGATGCAACTTAAAATAGCTAACGCAGGAAACCAATACCATACCCCAGACTCAAGGATCGAGATGAGAAAATAGTAATAAGAGAGCAAAATAGAAGAGGGGCTGCTGAAACTCTACTCACAACATGGTGTTCCAATTTGTCGTGTCATTTTTTCTAGTCAAAAAGTAGGAAAATAAGTTGTAACTTTTTCCTCCCTTACTTGGTTCTCATCTCACTTTAGCCAAAATTTTTAACATCTTTTTGTTCTTGATTCTTATGTAGTGTTAGAGGAAAATGGGCTGATATGAAAGAACACCAATGTGGATATTGGAAATTACTTTGCAACACAAGGAGTCCTTATAAAATGCAAATCTTATCTCAATAAATAATATAAAAAAATTTCCCCATGTGTCCTTCACCTTCTGAACTCTCCCTGTAATGTGCCACCATGCAAATGTTTCCAATATTGTTTGAACTGTAGCTTAACCCATCAATCATTTCTTTTATAACTTACAGATTTTGACTTACACTTAATTTTGAGTCACATTTTATTACCACTCCAAGGTACTAAAAAATTTATTTCATGTTTTCTTCTAGTGCTTTTATTATTTCTTTCTTTCTGGTATTTATTTGTTCTTTTTTAAAAAAAATTTAGTTTGTTTCTGCTATTTATTGTTGTTTTTATATTTAAACTCCTGATGCACTGGGAATTTATCTTGGTGCACATTATCAAGTAAGGTGTAGATCCGAAATAATTTCCAACATTTTCCACATTTTTATCTTAAAAATATTTTTTTTTAAGATTTAATTTTATTTATTTTTGGCTGTGTTGGGTTTTCATTGCTGTGCACAGGTTTTCTCTAGTTGCGGCGAGAGGGGGCTGCTCTTTGTTGTGGAGCACAGGTTCTAGGCACGTGGGCTTGAGTCACTGTGGCATGTGGGCTCAGCAGTTGTGGTGCACGGGCTTAGTTGCTCCGCGGCACATGGGATCTTCCTGGACCAGGGCTCGAAACTGTGTCCCCCGCACTGGCAGGCAGATTCTTAAGCACTGTGCCACAGGGAAGCCCCTTAAAAAGATCTTTTATTCTATCTCTTCTAACTGCCTATTCTAATAAAAAACAAACATATTAATTCATCTATAGTATCTCCATCTCAATAACTTACCAAATTAACTGTTTTGTGACACTTTTATTAAAGTAGTTTACAATATTATATTACTTTCAAGTGTACATCATGTTTAATACTTTTATGGATTTAAAGTTATAAAATATTAGCTATACTCCCTGTGCTGTATAATATATTGTTGCATCGTATCTATTTTATACATAGTAGTTTGTGTATCTAACCTCCTACCCCTATTTTGCCCCTCCCCCACCCCTCTTCCAACTAGTAAACTTGAGTTTGTTCTCTATGAGTCAGTTTGTTTTGTTATATTTATTCATTTATTTTTTAGAGTCCATATATCATTGATAACAGAATAGTTTTCTGTCTCCATCTGAATGATTTCACTAAACAAAATAAATCCTGGTTCCATCCAAGTCCTTGCAAATGGCAAAATTTCATTCCTTTTTATGACTCAGTAATATTGCACTGTGTATATATACCACATCTTCTTTATCCATTCCTCTACTATTGGACACTTAGGTTGCTTCCATATCTTGGCCATTGTAAATAATGCTGCTGTGAACACTGGGGTACATATATCTTTTCAAAATAGTGTTTTCATTCTCTTTGGACATATACCCAGGAGTAGAATTGCTAAGTCATATGGTAGTTCTATTTTCACTTTTTTGAAGAACCTGCATACAGTTTTCCACAATGGCTACACCAAAGTACATTCCCACGATGTGGGTCTTTTTAATGATAGGCATTCTGACAGGTGTTCAGTGATATCTCACTGTGCTTTTGATTGGCATTTCCATGATGATTAGTGATGCTGAGCATCTTTTCATGTGGCAGTTGGCCATCTGTAAGTCTTCTTTGCAAACATGCCTACTCAGGTCCTCTGTCCAGTTTTAATTGGATTGTCTGTTTCTTCAGTGTTGAGTTTTATGAGTTCTTTATGTATTTTGGATATTAACCCCTCATCAAATATATTGTTTGCAAATATTTCTCCTATTCAGTAGGCGTCCTTTTCATTTTGTTGACAGTTTTCTTTGCTGTGCAAAAGCTTTTAAATTTGATGTAGTCCCATTTGTTTATTTTTCCTTTTGTTTTCCTTGCCTGAAGAGAAACATCCAAAAAAATATTCCTAAGACTGATGTCAAAGAGAGGACTGTGACTTCTTCCAGAAGTTTTATGGTTTCAGGTCTTAACATTTAAGTGTTTAATCCATTTTGAGTTTGTTTCTGTACATGGTGTGAGAAAGTAGTCCAGTTTGATTCTTTTGCATCTATCTGTCCAGTTTTCCCAGCACTACTTTTTGAAGAGACTGTCTTTTTCCTATTATATATTCTTGCTTCCTTTGCTGTAGATTCATTGACCGCATGTGGGTCGGTTTCTTTCTGGTCTCTATTCTGTTCCCGTGATCTGTCTGTTTTTGTACCAGTACCATACTGTTTTGATTACCATAGTTTTATAGCATAGTCTGAAATCAGGGAGCAAGATTCCGCCAGCTTTAATCTTTTTAATCAAGATTGCTTTGGCCATTAAAGGTCTTTTATGGTTCCATGTACTTTTTAGAATTATTCTTGTTCTGTAAAAATCGTCATGGGTATTTTCATATGGATTCTAGTAAATCTGTAGATAGCTTTGAGTATTACGGACATTTTAACAATATTTATTCTTTCAATCTATGAACATGGGATATCTTTTTTTGTATCATCTTTAGTTTCCTTCAACAATGTTTTATGAGTATAGATTTTCCACCTCCTTGGTTAAGTTTATTCCTAGGTATTTTATTCTTTTCAATGAGATTTTAAATGGAATTGTTTTCTTGTCTTCTCTGACAGTTCATTACTAATGTTTAGAAAAGCATCAAATTTCTGTATATTAATCTTGTATCCTGTAATGTTACTAAATTCATTTATTAGTTCTAACAATATTTTGGTGGAGACTTCAGGGTTTTCCATATATAGTATCGTATCATCTGCAAATAGTGACAGTTTTATTTCTTCCCTTCAAATCTGGATTCCTTTATTTCTTTTTCTTCTCTGATTGCTGTGGCTAAGACTTCCAATACTATGTTAAATAGAAGTGGTGAGAGTGGGCATACTTGTCTTATTCCTGATTTTAGAAGAAAAGCTTTCAGGTTTCCACTATTGAGTATGATGTTAGCTGTGAGTTTGTCATAAACAGACTATTATGTTGCCATGTTTCCTCTATACCAACTTCGATGAGAGTTTTTATCACAATTGAATTTTGTCAGTTGAAATGATTGTGTGATTTTTATTCTTTTTGTGAATGTGGCGTATCACACTGATTGATTTACAAATGTTGAACCATCCTTGTGTCCCTATATTAAACCCAACTTGATCATGGTGTATGGTCCTTTTTATATATTGCTGAATTTGGCTTACTAATATTTTCTTGAGGTTTTCTGCAGCTATATTCATCAGAGACATTGGTCTGTAATTTCTTTCTTTTTTTTTTTTTTGTAGTCTTTGTCTGGTTTTGGTATCTGTGTGATAGTGGCCTCGTAGAATGAATTTGGGAATGTTCCCTCCTCTTCAATTTTTTGGAAAAGTCTGAGAAGGATAGGTAGTAGCTATTCTTCATATGTTTGGTAGAATTCCCCTGTGAAGCCATCCAGACCTGGACCACACTTACCCTGTTCAGAAGTAAGGCCAGGTCAGAGCCAGCTCTAGACCAGTATGTGGTTCAAACCTCTCATTCCCCAAGGAGGATCCCCGAGCTTCTTACATCCTCTCCTCACTAGGGTGCAAGTCCAGACCTGATCATTTCTCCTCCCTTCCTATCCAACTCCATGTGGATCTTTCTTTAGTCTTGGTTACAGAAAAGCCTTTCTCCCAGCCTACACTTTGTTTCAACGACAGTAGGTACACATGTACTGTATTTCTGAGCTGTTCATGGGGGAAAGGGAGCTCAGCATCCTCATATTCTGCCATTTTGATCTCCCTCTTTCAGAATTATTATATTGCCTTTATTAGTTTTGCAAACTGTTTCTCTTTAAATTTCTCAACTTTCAATATCACTCCCAAATAGTAATCATACTCCATTTTATTATCCAAATGTGTCAGCTTATATTGCCAATATTAAAGAGGAGTTGTGAGAGTGGACATCCCTGCCTTGTCTGACTTCAGTGAAAATAACTCTACTAGTTTCCCTTGAGCATTATGTTGGCTTTGGGGTTAAAAGGCTTTTGTTTCCTTCCATTTTCTACTTTTTACTCTTTACATTCCCCTTTATTCATCAATATTCCTCTGTATATTTCCCCCAAAAACCAAAACTCTTATACAACTACAGTACAATGATCAGAATGATGAAATTAACAATTTATGTTCTAACCCACAGAACTGATTTCGGATTTCAGTATTTGTCTCAATAATTTCTTTTTACCAAAAAAAATCTAAGATCGTGCACTGCATTCAGTTCCTTTAGTATCAAATCTGGAACAGTTCTCTGAGTCATTTCTTTGTATTTCATGATACTGACACTTCTAAAGAGTACAGTAATAGTTACTGTGAAAAATATATCTCAATTTGAGCTCGCCCAATGTTTCCTCATGAGTAGGTTTAGACTCTGAACTTTTGGCAAGAATACTACAAAAGTGAGGTTGAGTTCTTCTTCTAGGTGCATAATACGAAGTACATGCTATTAACTGGTTCTATAACTGGCAGTGTTCGCTTTCATCATATGTTTATGGTGGTGTCTACCAAGTTTGTACAGGTAAAGTATCAATGCCATTTTACCCATAATAGATATCTTGTAAGGAGACAATTTGAGGAGGTAAATACTGTGTTCTTCACTTTCCCCCACTAGTTTTACAGTGCGAGCACTGAGTTCAAAATTTACTTTAGTTTATACTTTTTACACTCGTCAGTGTGGTTATGTTATTTATGCTATGGCATGGCATGGTTCATCTGTTCTGATAGCATCCAGTTTTAGGATTTTCCCTCCATCTTTATTGATTTTTCTTTTTTTCTTTCTGAGTATGTGAAACATGAAGATAACTCCAAAGTCAAGACTATTCGAAAAGTATATTCCAGTAACTATCATCCCTTTACCTCAATTCCCTCTAAGATTTCCACTTCATTTACATACACACACACCCAATAGGTAGCCAATCATTCTATCTTATCTTTTTTTTTCTTTTTGGTCAAGTGACTAGATACATGTGTATATTCTATTATTTCCCTTTCTTTCTTCTAAAAAAAACCTCGAATACTTTTAGACACTCTTTTGCACTTTGCACTTAAAAAAGTGTATCCTGAAAATCTCCCTGCATTAGTCCACAGAGATCTTCCTCATAATTTTTTGCAATGACAAAAAAATCCACTGTGTAAGTTGTACCACAGTTTATTCAATCACTGTCCTATATCTCAGCATTTAGGTTGTTCCCAATATTTTACAAGTACAAACAATATGGTATTGAGTAACCCTGTGAATTTGTTTTCATAAAACTGGAGGTATGTCTTCATGGCAAAATTCCAGAAACAGGATGGCTAGGTCAAAAGATAAAAACATATGTAATTTTGGTAGATAATGTCAAATTTCATTCTATGAGAATTGTATCAATTTGATTTCCAACCAACAATGTCTGCTTACTACAGTTTCACAGGTACTTGGGTCTATTTTAGATTTTTACTATACTGCACTGATGTGAGAGACAGTAAGTTTTCTCTCTTAAACATATCAAGAAAATATACATCTATGTCTGTTTTATTAGAATGTTTTAAAATCCATTTTGTCAAATGTTTTTTCAGGAACTATGAAAATAGCTGAAAGGAATTGGCAAGGGATAAGAACAGAGAATTCAAGAAAAAGAAATAGAAATGGCTCTTAAGCCACACTCGTAAGAGAAATACAAATTAAATCATCCAAATACAAAAATTAACCATGGATCAATGACCTACATATAAGATCTAAAATGATAAAACTATTAGAAGAAAACATAGAGATAAATATTCAGGCTCTTAGAATTTGCAATGGATTCTTAGATTTGACACCACAAGCATGAGCAAAAGAATGAAAAAATACGTAAGCTGGACTTCATAAAAGTTTAAAACTTTTGTTCATCAAAGAATATCTTTAAGAAAGTGAAGAGACAACCTACAGAGCGGGAAGCCAATAGCTGCAAGTTATTAACAATTGCATGTTGTATATCTGATAAGGCTTTAATATCCAGAATATATAAAGAACTCTAATAACTCACAACAAAAATAAAAACCATCTAATTTTAAAATAAGCACAGGATCAAATACACATTTGTTCAAGAAAGATATACAAATTGCCAAAAGTACATGAAAAGATGCTCAAGATCACTGGTGATTAAGAAAATGCAAATCAAAACCATAATAAGAAATCACTTCATACCCCCTAGGTCAATAAAATTTAAAAATCGGAAAATAAAAGTGTTTTAGAGGATGTGGAGAAGTAAGAATCTTCATACATTTCTGGAATTTAAAATGGTGCCGCTGCTGTGAAAACAGTTTGGCAGTTCCTCAAAAAGTTAAAATAGAATTACCATATGATCCAGCAATTTCACTCCTAGGTATTTACACCAAAGAATTTAAAAATAAGTACTCAAGCAGATATCTGTCCACGAATGTTCACAGCAATATTCACAGCAACCAAAAAGTGAAAACAACCCAATGCCCACTGACAGATGAATGGATAAACAAATTGTAACATATACATAAAATGAAATAAATTATCAATACATGCTACTACTTGGATAAACCTTGAAAACATTATGCTAAATGAAAGACATCAAAAACAAAAGGTCACATAGTGGACAATTCCTTTTATATAAAATGACTAAAACAGGCAAATCCATAGGAGTAGAAAGCAGATCAGTGGTTGCCAAGGGTTGCAGGGAAGAAGGGAATGAGGAATGACTAAGTAATGAATATTAGGTATTCTTCTGGGGTGATAAAAAGAAGTTTTGATACTAGAGAGAGGTGGTTGCACAACACTGTTAATGTGCTAAAAACTACTGAACTGCCCACTTTAAAATGGTTGTTAATTGTTTAAGTGAATTTCACCTCAATTTAAAAAAATCATACTGACATATTTTTAAATCATTCCTAAGAGCAATATAAAAATTTGATAAAAACGCTTTGTTGAAAAGACCAAGAAGAAACAGACATTTTCATACATTAATGATAGGAGTAAAAATGGGTACAATTCCCATATCAGGAAATTTGGCAATATCTAATATAATTACAAATATATTAACCTACAGACATTCTTCCACCAGGAGCAAGTAAGGTACACACAAAATTACTCACTGTAACAGCAAAAGACTACAGATAATGCAATGGTCTGTTAACAGAAGACCAGTTAAATAAATTGTTGTACATACACACAAAGAAATGAATGCTATGATGCTGGAAAAGAAGGGAGGGGAGGGGAAGGGAGGGGAGGGGAGAAGGGAAGGAAGGAAGGAAACCAAGAAAGCTCTCTATACACCAGTATCTTTATTTTGGGGGGGTGGTGCGGAAAGAGCATATATTTCCTATTTATATAGACAGACGAATATACAACAAAGTAGTTAAGAGCAATTAATTCTGTGGACATAGATAGGAAGGCAAGAAGTGGTAAAGGCTTTTTGCCTTACATATCTCTCTCTTTTTTTTTTTTTTGGTGTTTTGAACCATGGGAATGAATTACAAAAGGAAACATTTTTAAGACTACCAGTTGTTTTAAAATCAAAACTCAATCTAACAGGACAATAACACAGTTTAGACAAGATAACACATGTAAAGCACATCACTCAGTGCTTGCCCTTCCCATTTTAAGACTGTAAAATTAACAAACTCACTTTCCTTCAAATAAACTAATCTCTTGCCAATCCTCACCTGTCTCTATGCGCTAGGATTCAGCCATAAACTCTCTTTATGTCCTAGAGTGTGCTGTATTTTCTTGTCTTCCGGAATTTTTACACAGTCTGTTAACTTTGGCCTTTTCTCCTCCTCCTTAATTTTCTCTTAACCTCAGTCCCAGGGTGGAGTTTCTTCCTCTGAGATGCATTTTCTTACAAATATCCCCACATTCACACATACACAGAAACACACAGCCTAGGTTGAATCAGAAGCCCCTCCTTGTTATTCCCACACTACCCTCTGGTTAGACATATAGACTTCAGATTGAGACGAGCCTGAATCTAAATCGTGAATTTGGCACTTACAAACTGTATGATGTCCAAAAACTAACCTAAGCCCTGTATTCTCAGTTTCCTGAACTACAGAATAAAAATCACATCTGACTGATAGAAGTGTCAAACCAATATTAAATGAGCTAATGTATGTAAAGCACACAGCTTGGCACATACTAGTCATTAAACTGTAACCAGTTTTATTATTACTTTCATGGCACTGAGCACTTTAGTAAACTATTGGTATATTTCCCTCTTTTTCTTTGCGATAAAGCCTTCTTTAAAAATTAAACTTACTCTTAATACTGGGGCAGAGACTGTCTTGATAATATCTGTATACTTTGGAACAGTGCTTAGTATAACTTAGGTACTCTGTAAATATTTGATAAACTTATGTCAATATGGTGAGCGATAACTTAGAAATAAGAAAACCTTCAAGAAATCAATTTGATCAGTGATCTCAATAAAAGACAACCATTCTTTCTGTATTAATAAGTAAAGAACGGTGTTTACCAACTGATTTTCCCCATGTAGAACATTTAACCTGTTAATATTTATTCTAGAGAAGAAAAGTATCTATCAGTTATCTATTAATATGATAAAAATAACACTTTACTTTTAACAAATTGTCTATGGATTCCAAATGACTGTAAACTTAAGAAAACTGATTTTCATACTTATGTTACCTTGAATTATTTAAGCTTCAAGCATTTCATCTATACCATGAGGACTCAATGAATTTTAGCAGCTAACACAGTTTACAATATGGAGCACAGATACAAATAATATCAGTAAATATTAATTATAAAATCTTATGATCTAAAAAGCCAATTCATTAATTTGAGATTTCCTTCAAAATATTAAAAAATTCAGAAGTCTGTTGAGTAAAACTGAACCAGAAAAAAAAAACAAATATACTTAAATAAAAATTTTATCAGAAAAAGATGAGCACATAATTCCAGGATGAATTATAAAATGACTAACACAAGGTAAAGTAAAATTGACACTGCTGGACTGACAGTCTTAATGTACATCGTTTATTCCAACATTCTGTACCTCGACATCCTGAACACTGGATAAAAAAGTTGATTAAATCCAGAAGTGCGATGTCCCTGTCTTGTTTATATGATTCAATCCAGTCATCGACCACAGACTGTGGGGGGAAAAAAACATAAAATTAAAAATTAAAAAATTTATATTATAGCAAATAAATTTTCAAAAAATTCCTGTTTTTCCATGTGTATCTATTTAAACAAGAAAACTGCTTACCTAAAATTATCTCTCTGTAGCCAAATAAAAGTAGAGATTCCCTCATGTTGAAAGGCAATTCAAAGGTAAATTACTAGGTTTCAGAAATTTGTGCAAAATAGAGCACAACATAAGCCTGACTTTACCAGTCACATTAAGTCCAATAATTATTAAACAACTACAGGTACTAATATTCAAACCATACTGTGAAAATAACACAAAAAGTAACTTCACTTATACATATATATAAGCTTTCTGAGTATCAGAAAACCCAGGAGAGAATAAAAAGAATACACACCATATATAATAAAATGCATTTTTTCCCCAGGTATACAAGGATGACTCAATATTAGGAACTCAAACAATTCAATTTATCAACAATGTAAAGAAGAAAAATAAATGATTTTAATACTAGATCTCAAAAAGGTATCTGATAAAAATCCTGCAGCCAAGCTTAGTAAAAAATGTCTAGAAAAATTAGTGTTATGTGATATGTTGGTAAACAACATAAAGACAAAGACTACAACATATTTGTTGTTGAAATCCTTAACACTTTTCAGGTCTAAAAAAGAATGAGGCAAGGATGCATCCCTAAGCATTCAACACAGATTTTAAAAGTTTTTATTTTGTGCAAAAATTAGTAAAATATCAGTAAACACAATTCTCCTTTCCTATAGTTGATAAGAAAATTTGAGTCTCTACCAAACTGACTTGAAAGATTAATAAAAAAATTTGACAAGACAACTGACAAAAGATAAATGTACAAAATAAAATTTTAATATTGGCAATATATAAGAAATATAAATAGATTGAGAAGGCTGTTCACAATGAAAATCATCTAAAAACAAACTCAAAAGACTGTATAAATTCTAATGATGAAAATTATAAAAAACTTACAGGATATAGAAAATGCCTAAATAAGTTACATATACTGAATTTTTTAAAAAAGGTTTAGTGCTATATCAATAAAGTCTTTCCAAATTGCTAGATAAATTTAATGTGATTCCACTTAGCATACTACCAGGCAGAATCGTTGAGGGTCTTTCTGGGGGTGGGAGGTGGGGAAAGCACAGGAGACCAATAAAAATAATTTTAAAACAATTTTAAATAAATTTTTAGTTTTGTACTTAGGTATAATTATATACAGTAAATGTATAAATCTTAAGTTACTCCTTGATGAAAGTTTACATATACATACACCTGTATAACCATAACCAAAATGAAAATATTAAAAAATTTCCAGAACTGAAACAGGCCTCCTCATGTTCCCTTCCAGGCAGTAACCATCACAAATGTCAATTGTTTAACTATTATTCCTTTACAGTAGATATGTTTTTGAAATTCATATAATACTGTGCTTTGTGTTTGATTTCTTCCAGTCAATGTTTTATCAGTGAGATTCAGTCATGCTATAGTACACGTTATCAGTAATTCCTTGTTTGTACTGCTGGATAGTATTTCATTGTATTAATATAGCATATTTTATAACCCATTTTACTACTGATGTACATGAGAGTCATTTCCATTTTAGGGCTATCGCAAATAAAACTGTTATGAACATACCTGTACACATTGTTTGACATAAACATTTCTTCTGCAGTATATATACCTAGTAGCAGACTTATTAACAAACAGAATACATATATATTGAGGGCCAGTACACAATGTCATCCAATTTTCCAAAACAGATGTATTAAATTATACATCCTCCAGCAATGTATGATATTAGGTGCTCCACATCCTCACCAATACCAGGTGTTGTCAGCCCTTTTATTTTAACCCAGTCTGCTGGAGCGTACCCCTTTCCCTTCTTTAATGATCTCTTCTACTGGGGAGCAATCGTATTTCCTTCTCTAATATGAAAGGGGGACTTTATTATTAACTGCTGATGTATATAACACTGTTTCTCTGTCTCATCACATTAGTGTCTGGAAGATTTTGTTTTAAAAGTACAAAGAAAATACAACGGTGGTAGGAGAGGCTAAAAAGAAAAAGAAAGAACAGCATGGTATCTGTTCAGGGTTCACTTCTGTTGCATAATGTGTTCAGGCCCTCTTGGCTAAAAATGGTGGTGAGGCCTAAGAATGGATAGAGCAGGTTAACAGTGACTTTGAGACTCAGGAGCAAAGCAGAAATGCTTTGTGACCCAGGTAATGAAGTATGGTACAAAGCAGAGAAGGAAGCCATTTCCCCACTTCTATATGGGGCCCAGCACTGTGAATGCACTCTGAACATGGTGACCAAATTTTTGTTTAGCTCCCGAAGCACAAATATTAATTTATAATCCCACCAGTTACATATGAAGAGCACAAAACATTCTGAATAAATAAGACTAATGAGGAGGGACTTGCATTAGAAATATTAAAACAACACAAAAATACTGAAAACAATATAGATTGAAAGTAATGTAGGCCTAGAAAAGTAATACAAGACAGTAGAGCACAGAAACAGATCCAGGTATATTTAAAACAAGCTATAACAGAGGAGATATTTCAATTTTAGATGGAAAAGGGTGGTTTATTTAATAAATAATATTGATATAACTGGTTATTCACCTGGAAGGAAACAAAGTTATACCTTTTAAAAGTTATCAGAGATGTGTAGGGGCAAAGGAATCTAAACAACTAACTCCAGAGACATATGCCCTTCTTAGACTGGCAGAGACTGATGAGTGTTAGAGGCACTGCCAAGTATAGGCATAGGTGGATGGATGATACAACCTGTCATAATATATAGGGCCTTGGTTGATGGGGAAAAGAAGAGGATAAAACAAAAAACTACATAAGGTACATCAAAACTAAATAGCTGGGAATCTTCAATAAAGAGAAAAAAATTTAAAGCATCCATAGGGTACACACAGGAGACAAATGGCTAAGATATATGGCACACTTCTCATTAAAAATAACAAAAGCCAGTGGATAATGGGATGACATATTTAAAGAAAAGAAGAGGGCTTCCCTGGCGGTGCAGTGGTTGAGAGTCCACCTGCCGATGCAAGGGACACGGGTTGGTGCCCTGGTCCGGAAGGATCCTACATGCCGTGGAGCAGCGGGGCCTGTGAGCCATGGCCGTTGGGCCTGTGCGTCCGGAGCCTGTGCTCCGCAGCGGCAGAGGCCACAGCAGTGAGAGGCCCGCGTGCCGAAAAAAAAAAAAAAAGAAAGAAAGACAAAACTGTCCATCAGTTGGGGATAAAACCCAGCTTCTCCACTGTCCCATAAAAATCAATGTATGAACAGCTATCCAAGAACAAAACCAGATCCAGGAGACCTCTATAGTCCACTTACGAAGTTTTAAGAACAACAAAACTGAGAATAATCACATTAGAAGAAAAGGAAGGTAAACTCCATTTTGCCTGCATCATCCCATTCCCCCAACTGGCACTGTTCAGTGCTCAGAAGGAACTTAACAGTTAGAAAAGAGTTCCTCTTGTCAAGAAAAGAAGTATGGGGCTTCCCTGGTGGTGCAGTGGTTGAGAGTCCGCCTGCCGATGCAGGGGAGGCGGGC
>NW_006785406.1:1151820-1171164 GCF_000442215.2 Lipotes vexillifer | reverse complement strand
AAAAAAAAAAAAAAAAAAAAAAAAAAAAAAAAAGGAAAGAAGTGTGGGGTGACTGACCAGCTTCTCCAGCTTCACGGTGCAATGTACAGTGGTCCTGCTTTGGTTTCACCCCACCTAGACCAGCAAACCTGAGATGTACTGAGCTGGCTAGGAACAAGGAATAAAAGCAGAACTATTATTAGCAGACAAGCTGCCAGAGGGATCAGTTCACAGAGACCTGCTTTTCAGACAAACTCAACAAATTTCACCAACGAGGAAGCCAAAGGCCACTGTAGACCCCCACAGATGTTGCCAGCTTTTCCCCCACAGGCATTTGTGTTTGTGTTCACTGATGTCAACTTCCTGAGTCCCTTTCTGCACCCTTCCCCCACCAATACCAAGACCTACACTATTAGCCACTATATGCTCTTTTATAAATAAATAAATAAATACAGAAAGAGAGAGAGAGAGAGAATATATACATTATAGCTCTCTACAACTGTGAGAATATGACGCCAGCCACCTGAATCCCTACCCACCCACAGCAGAGCCAGGGAGCCACACGTGCAGCCAACTAGGGCTGATGCAGCTGCACAAATGCAAGATACCAGCCTAACACCACCCGATCACACTGAACCCCACCACTGTGCCCATGCTCAGGGATTGCCCCTCCAACTGTGCACTACTAACCTGACATCCATCATTGGCCTACATGAAATGAGCATGCATGTGGCAGAAGGGAGGGATATGCAGCCACCAGTGAGCGCCACCTAAAACCAAGGCACCCCAAAGCTTCTTGTGGGCCCAGATCAGGTCCTGCCTCCTGTCACTGGCCAGCACCAGCATGCCCACCTATACTTAGCCACTCCAAGTTGTGCATTGCATACCCCAGCCCAATGCCCACCACCAGCCTCCAATGCAGTGTGCACACCTGTGGGGAGACTGTAAAAAACCACAGGAGAGGAAGCTGATGGCTAGGGACTCCACTTCAGCCAATGAGACCACAGTTGGCCCCAATCCTTGCTCTCTGCAGTAGCCCTCATCACTACAAGGGTGCCTGTGACTGGCCTCTACCACAGCCTGCCTTGGTCCCTAGCTGACAAATCTAGAGGCACTGCTTAGAACTACCGCAGATCCCCCACACTGCTTATCAAGAACCACACAGGTGTCAATGGTGTGGACCCCAGTGGCCTGAGCTAAAGACACATCATGCCCACATGGAACCAAGCTGCCACGTGCCCCCACATTTGCCACCCTGCATCACTATACCCAGTGTCACAGCATGATCCAGGGTCCTCTCACCCACAGGTGAAAGGCCTCCCCTTATCAAATTCAGTCTATAAAGTCTGGAAGATGTAACAGCTTCTTCAGATGCATGAACAGGAAAACAAAGCAATAGGGATTACAAAGAATTTGGGAAATATATCTCTACCAAACAATACAGTAAGCCTATAGTAACTGGCCCAAAGAAATGAAGATCCAGGAATTGCCTGACAAAGAATTCAAAATAATTGTTCTGCAGATGGTCAGAGAGCTATAAGACAACACATATAAAAGATTAATGTATCAGGGAAAAAAATACAAGAACAAAATAAGAAGTTCAACAAAGAGACAGAAAACGAAAGAACCAAACAAATTTTAAAACAAGAATTCAATGACCGTAGTGAAGAATTCAATACACAATGTATTTATTATTTATTTACCCATTCAACCATTCTGTATCTTTTGATTAGAGAACTTAGTGAATTTACATTTAAAGTAACTATTGATAGGTATGTGCTTATTGCCGTTTTGTTAATTGTTTTCAAGCTGTTTTTGTAGTTCCTCTCTATTCCTTTCTTCTTCTCTTGCAACAAATGAAAATGGCAATGTAACATACCAAAATTTACGGGATGCAGCAAGAGCAGTTCTAAGAGAGAAGTTCACTGTGATAAATACCTACCTCAAGAAACAAGAAAAATCTCAAATAAACAACCTAACTTTACACCTCAAGGAACTTAAAAAAAAAAAAAAAAGAACAAATGAAGCCCAAAGTTAGTGGCAGGAAGGAAATAATAACGATTAGAGCAGAAATAAATGAAACAGAGACTAAAAAGCCAACAGAAAAGATCAATGAAACTAAAAGCTGGTTCTTTGAAAAAATAAACAAAATTGACAAACCTTTACCTAGACTCACCAAGAAAAAACGAGGACTCAAAAAAATAAAATCAGAAATGAAAGAGAGGTTACAACTGATTCCACAAAAATGCAAAGGGTCATAAGAGACTACTATGAACAATCATATGCCAACAAATTGGACAACCTAGGGAAAAAATGAGTCAATTCCTAGAAACATACAACCTAGTAATACTATATCATGATGAAATGGAAAATCTAAGCTGACCCCAATTACTAGCAAGGATTTTGAATCAGTAATTAAAAACCTCCCAACAAACAAAGTCCAGGACCAGAAGGCTTCACTGGTGACTTCTAACAAACATTCAAAGAATTAATGCCAGTCCTTCTCAAACCCTTTCAAAAAAAGGAAGAGAGTGGAAGTCTTCCAAACACATTTTACGAGGCCAGTACTACCCTGATACCAAAACCAGATAAAAAATGCCACAAGAAAAGGCCAATATTCCTGATGAACATAGATGCAAAAATCCTCAACAAATATTAGCAAATCAAATTTGACGATGCATTAATAGGATCATATACCATGACTGAGCAGGATTTAGTCCTGTGATGCAAGGATGGTTCAAGATGCAAAAATAAATGTGATACACATTAATAGAATAAAAGATAAAAACTGCATGATCATATCAATAAGTGCAGGAAAAGCTTCTGACACAATACAGTATTCATTTATGATAAAACTCTAAAACAAACTGGGTATAGAAGGAACAAACCTCAACACAATAAAGGCCATATATAACACCCACAGCCAACATTACTCAATAGTGTAAGGCTGAAAAGATTTTCTCTGAGATCAGGAAAGACCAGAGTGAACAAACACTCTCATCACTCCTAGTCAACATAATACTAGAAGTCCTAGCCAGAGCAATCAGTCAAGAAAAATAAAAGGTATCCAAATAGAAAAGGAAGAAGTAAAACTTTTTGTTTCAGATATGACCTTCCATACAGAAAATCTTAAAGACTCCATCAAAAAACTGTTAGAAAAAATAAACATTAAGTTGCAGGATACAAGATCAACATACAGAAAACAGGTGCATTTCTATACTACATAAAATTGCATTTCTATATTAAATCAAATTTAATAAATCACTAAATTTAATAGCAAAAAATCCAATTTAAAAGTTGGCAGAGAAACTGAATAGTTTTCCAAAGAAGGAATACAAATGGCCAAGAAATACGTGAAAAGACGCTCAACATCACTAATCATCAGGAAAATGTAAATCAAAACCACAATGAGATATTAATGTCACACCTGTTTGGAACAGCTATTAAAAAGATAAGAGATAACAAGTGTTGGTGAGGGTGTGCATTGTTGGTGGGAATGCCAACTGGTACAGCCACTACATAACACAGTACAGATGTTCCTCAAAAATTTAAAAAATAGAACTACCATATGATCCAGAAATCCCACTTCTGGGTATATATGCAGAGGAATTAAAATCAGGATTTTATTAAAATATCTGCACTTCCATGTTCACTGCATTCACAATAGCCAAAATATGGAAACAACCTCAGTGTCTGTTAAAAGAGGAATGGATAAGGAAAATGTGGTATATGTATATACACAATGGAATACTAATTCGTCCATGAGAAAGAAGGAAATCCTGCCACTTGTAACAACTTGAATGAACCCTGAAGGCACTGTACTAGGTGAAGTAAGTCAGAGAAAGACAAATACTATATGATAACACTTATATGTGGAATCTTAAAAAGAAAGCCAAACTCAGAGAAATAGACACAGAGTAGTATTTACCAGGGCTTGAGGGTAAGGGAAATGGTGAGAAGTTGGTCAAAGGGTACAAACTTCCAGTTGAAAGATTAACAAGTTCTGGGGATACAACATACAGAACAGTGACTATAGCTAATAATACTGTATTATATACTTGAATGTTGCTAAAAGAGTACATCTTAAATGTTCTCACCAGAAAAAACAAATGGTAATAATGTGAAGGGATGGAGATGTCAGTTAAAGCTATGGTGGTAATTACTTTGCAACATGCAAATGTATCAAATCAACACACTGTACACCTTAAACTTACACAATCTTATAGTCAATTTTATCTCAATAAAGATAGAGGAAATAAAAAATAAAAAACTGCCCATCTAGAATTTTGTATCTGGCCAAAAGGTATCTTTCAGATAAAAGCAACATAAAAACTTTTCAAAGAAAACTAAAACAAAACCAAGCAGATAGACTAATAAACACTCCTCTTGAAAGAAAACTACCCAGACTGAATAAAAATCAATCACATGATATTTACAAGAGACACACTTTAAATATAATAGCACAGATAGGTTGCACTAAAAGGGAGAAAAAATGTATACCATGCAAACATTAACTATAAAAAAAGCTGTTATGACTATGCTTACAGCAGACAAATCAAAACAAGGAATTACAAACATAAAAAAAAAACATACTTTATGGGACTTCCCTGGTGGTACAGTGGTTAAGAATCTGCCTGCCAATGCAGGGGACATGGGTTCGAGCCCTGATCTGGGAAGATCCCATGTGCCACGGAGCAACTAAGCCCGTGAGCCACAACTACTGAGCCTGTGCTCTAGGGCCCACGAGCCACGACTACTGAAGCCCGCACCTAGATCCCATGCTCCACAACAAGAGAAGCCACCTCAATGAGAAGCCCACACATCACAAGGAAGAGTAGCCCCCGCTCACTACAACTAGAGAAAGTCCGCGCATAGCAACGAAGACCCAATGCAGCCATAAATAAATAAATAAATAAAATTAAATAATAAATAAATAAATGTCAGTGTTTACATTATTAAAAAACATACTTTATAATAATAAAGTGCTAAATTCATCAGAAAGATAAAACAATTATAATTTTTTATATACCAAATAACAAGAGTCCCAAAATACATAAAGCAAAAACTGAACTGAAAGTAAAAATATGCAAATCGATAACCACAGTTCAGATTTTTACTGTATGTCTATTGGTAACTGATAAAAGCAGCAAACACGCAAACAAAAAATAGCAAACATACAGAAGATGTGAACAGCACTGCTAATAAACATGACCTAATCAACAGTATAATTACAACACCAACAATTAGAGAATACACATTCATTTTAGGTACACATTGAACATTCACCAAAAGACCAAAAAGCAAGTCTTTATGAGTTTTTAAGGATGGAAAAAACACAGGGCACATTCTCGGACCATTATACATTTAAATTAGACATCAGTAACAAAAACGTTACCTAAAATATCCCCAAATATTTTGGTAATTAGGGAATATTTTGAAGTGAATGATAATGAAAATACAACATATCAAAATTTGTAGAATGCAGGTAAAACAGTGCTTAGAGGGAAATTTATAGCTTCACATACTTTATAATAAAAGAAGTTCTAAATCAATGATTTAAGCTCCCACCTTAAGAAACATACATTACATTTAAATGTTAGTTGTCCTCAATTAGGGAGCAGGGAAAGACATTACTCCAAGATTACAAGAAGAAACATTTCTAATAACATACCCACAGCCTCTCAAAGAGGTCATAGCCATAGAACATCTAAAATAACGAGTTAGAGTCACACAATCATTCTGGGACCTAAGCTGACAGAGGCTCTCCTCTCTAAGAGGTTTCAAGGTTGATCCTGAAAAGTCAATATCCAGCTGATGAAGAAGTAAACACAGAAAAGCATGGCAGATTTCTGTAATTCAGCTTTGGAAGTAGTACATATCACTCTCTCTAATACTTCATTGGCAAAAACTTATAAACTAGCCACATCTAGATAAAAGGGGAGCAGAAACATGAAGTCTGTTTTGGCCAGTACCCTCCTGGAACTTTCTCCACGATGAAAAAAGAAAAATAAATTTTTGGTAAGTGGCCAGTCATCTCTGCCAAAATCTGCCCCTGTGGCTATAAATATTTATATGCAGCCTTCTTCCTACACAGAAATAATACTCACCTGCATGGATACTGTAAGTACTGTTTACTGGGGCAAAAATACTATCAATTTAAATGTCTATAAAAGAAGGTTTCACCAAACTAGAATAAAATGTAACTATACAAATGAGCTGTACTGATGCATTAGCACTAATGATACAGTAAGTTATCTGTGACATATTAATTAAAAAGAGAAACGTATGATTCTACTTTTAAAGTAAATGGTGTCACACACATGCATTTATAGTAGCATACAAACAGATATATAAAAATTCAAACTGTGACACTGACAGGTTTGCCCTTGATTCATTCCAAGAAGTTTAAATCTAAGACTTTACTAAAATGAAAATCTCTGAGAACTTAGCCATAGATCCTCAAAGGGAAACCATAAGCCAGCATCTGAATCACAGATAACAGTCAAATGATAAATATCATGACATTTGCTATATGATTTTATCATATTACAGTATAAGAAGAAATTTGTAGTAGTTAGAAGAATAATATTTTTAAAACTGAGAAAGAAAAACTAAAGAGAAAACAAAAGAAAATGTCAAGGATAAGAAGAGGAAATAGAAATATGTGAAAAAGAACAGTCAATGTCATGGTTAAAAATGAGTTTTAAATCTGCCTCTAAGCTTCGTATAAACTAAACCTAAAAAAAAGATAATCAATTCAATATGGATATCTACACAGTACACTGAGGGCACATTCTTCAAACTCTATTAGATAAATATACTTCTTTCGGCAGACCATTTGATAGGACCTCAGTTAAACAGACAAGGTCATAGAGAATTAGTATTCTATATTGTTGCTTAAGAGTAGATTCATTTGCTTTGGAGAAATACAAGCAGATGCCAATATAGTTACTTCATAAACTAAAGATCCTAACTAGGAATCTTAAATGAATAAAGGGCCCTCCCTCTTCCCAACCAAGAATCACTATATAATAAATTAATATTTAGATGATTTTTTTCACCATAGCCCTTAGTAATATCATATACATGTTTTCTGTGAATGCAAATTAAAAAAAATACTACATAGGTAGACTAAGAGTTCTTTATTACTCCATGAAACTAGACTGTTATTTTACCCTCAGATATGAGCTAAAATGTTCTTGGTTTTCAGAGTTCTCTAAAGGCTGCTTTTTTTTCTTGTTGTTTTAACTAACTGCAGTTTCTGGCCAATCTGATCATATCACTGTCGTTTTACACAACTGTATTATCGCCTAAACTTAGAGAAATTTGTTTTTAAGCTCAGATAAATGGTGTGACATCACATGACAGGCCAGATTTTATTCCAGAGTTACAAATGGAATCACAGATTGTAATATCATTTCAATGCCATTTTCAGAAAAATAACTCCCATTTCATACTTTTACTTGATGCTAATCTTAGTTTTGTTTTTCTTTTGTTTTGTATTATTCAGACTGTGAAATAGAAAGCTTCTGTCAACAAGTATACTTTTCAGTTTAATCTGATAACCTAACTAGGTCTGAAGCTGAGTACTGTAATAGTGATGTCTAAATAAAATGGTACAGATAAATTAAAATGACATTTTAAATATCAATTCTCTTAATGTAAAGTTTTTATATTCTTGGCCTCAGAGGAATTGCAGGGGACTATTAAAATAAGCTGAGTTGCCTCCTACTCCTAAGCCTGGGAAAACATTATCCAATTAACAGAACTGTTGGTTAGTGTGATACTCACAGAAATGGAGACCATGGCAACACCTATTATATATGAATTTGGGCCAGTGGAGGGATCCTAATAATTTGGATTTGACCACCCAAATTGAAAAGAGCCTTGAGAAGTCAAAGCAAAATAATATGCCTAAAAGACTCAGTAATCAAGAAGGAGAAAAGAAAAAGTAAATTGGGTATATATGAAACAGATGGGAGATTTAAAGCATAAAAAGACTTTCTGGAAGTCTAAAAAAAAAAAAGACTATCAAATTTAAATATTCATTGGATCAACCTAAGAATAATCACTATAGAGAATGAATTTAACATCCTGGAAGTTGAATGGGTAAAAAAAAATCTCAACACAAAATAAAAATACAGAAATGGAATTCATGAGGTAAGGGGTAAAAGATTTGGTAGCCATATCTAAGACTAACAAGTACAGGTGTTTGAGAAGGGGGAAAAAGAGAATACAATTAAACTGATCATTTTAAGAGGAAAAACCACCTGATCACTGAAAGATTTACATCTGTACATTAACATAGCTTATCTAGTTGTTGCCAGAATTAATGGGAAAATGACACATATAAGCAAGTCAAGATAAAATTCATAAATTCCAAGGAATAAGAGAAAATCTCATAAATGTCAGGACCAACAGTTCAAGTCAGATAATCTATACAAACTCCACCTCTACATACAGAGCATCCAATCTGCATTCAATGCCTCTCTCTTAAGAAAGCAAATAGCTGCCAACACGAGACATGTAAGGAAAGCCTCTTCATCAGTTATCAATTTACTGTGCCTCGGCTCCAAAGCTACTCTTCAGTATCTGCTCTATAATAATGAACGGGACTTTATAAGCATTTCTCTTTCACAGTAAGCACTATTTAAGCTTTATTAGCATACAGCTCTGGAAGGACACTGCAGAAGGAAAGGGGTTTTCTCTTCCTGGTTTTGGTATGTCGGAGTCTAGCTTTTCTTGCTCTTGCTACATAGTCCAATAGCAGCAAGTGCATAAAAGGAAATCCAGTGGTGTTTGTCCCAGGCTCATGCCAAGAGTATGCAGTCCTTTAGCAACCTTGTACTCCAGCCTGGGATTAGTGATTACCCTCCTAATGCAGCCCTACTGACATAGACACTGGCAGGCTTTAGGTCTCATGCTGGCAGCAGTGCCGCATCTTTCTCTGTCTACCATGCTGAACATGACTGTACCTCAGAATATTGTTTCCTGCTGCCCAGAAACTGTGAACCAGCTCTGGTTAAGGCAATCCAGTGAACTTCTCTGTCATTCAGCAGGCTGAAACTCCACTTTCTCCAAGAAGGTCTGAACCCCCGCCTGGGGAAGGGAACCCCTCTCTTCCAAGGCTGTCTTTCCTTGAGAAATCTCCTTCAGCCCTAGGAGATTTAGTGTTATTTTTACATCTTTATAGTTAACTCTTCTATCATAATTTAGCAATTATGTATAATGCATTTTACCAATTCAAATTACTCTGTAGTTTAGACTCCTGACTGAATCCAGACTGGTACAGAATTAGTCCCAGGAGTGGTTCCAAATGATAAACCAGTAAAGATAAGATTTGGGGACTGGTTTGGTCATGCCCTTGGGACTAAGCACAGGGCTGAGCTGCTCGCCAAGGAAATGGGATGCTAGTAATCTATGGCATACGGTAGTTTCAGAATAGTGAAGCTAACACATGTGGTACACTGTGATGAAGTGTCAACTCAAGCACATGCCTTGGGAACTTAAGTGGCTGCTATGTTTGCTATTACAGCAGTAGTGAGAACTGTGAGGACAGCAGTATGAGATAGATACTTCTGTGTACAATTGAGCACTTAGAAAATGACAAGCTCAAGTCCATTAACTCTCAGCTTAAGTCACAGTGTGAGAACCAGAGAGCTTCCACGATTCCCCTGGAAGAATCTCTTCTTTCTTATACGTATGGGGCTGATATTGCCGAAGGTCAAGCTAAAAATTTAATTGTGTAGGTTGCTGAATTACAAAAACAGCTGAATTCAATCTCATCAAGTTTCTCATTTGAAAATTAAAACCTTGATCGGTAAAGACTGAGATCCTGAAATTAGAATGGAGATATCTAGTTGGTCTTAGATGAAACTAACAATTTTGACCTCTTTCCCACTCCCTTAGCCCCTCACCTCTAATTGGGAGCCTTCCATACCAGTGGAAGTAGCTTGCTTTCCAGCATCTAAGAACACTAGCCTTCCATGGCTTGAAAACCTTCTGATGATCTCACATGGGCAGATAGATGCCTTGAAGGGGGATGCTCATTCTCCTGAAGACCCACCACAATCAACTCCTTTTGCCATTAGATCCGTAACTAGGGTCAAATCTCAGCATGCTCCAGGGGGACAGGTACACACTATGACCCAAGAGGAAATAGCTTACATACCCAACAGAAATTGGAGAACCATGTGTGGAGTAGATTCCTGAAGTATTTGACCAAAGAGGATGAAATATAATGCTACATCAGGGCAAATTAATTGACATGGGTGCACTCAGTAGAGATAACAGATTTACTACATTAGTCCATGTACCTGAAAATGGCTCTAATTATTAATTATCTAGTTGGTGCACTAAAAGTTGGATTTAAAGGTTGAGATGCCAGAGCTTTCCTGGCACTGATATGGATGGAGGGAGGAAAGAATCTAATGATTTAGGGAGTTGGACTGAATTTATCACGTGAGAATTTCATACTGCTATTCCTCAACTATGTTATACAAGAGGGCCCAGAAAGCAATTAGTGAAGGGAGGAGCTACATCTCCCATTCTTACAAAGGTCTGTGGTTACTCTCCTTTGTGAGCCTGGTATGAGTGTAGGGGATGTGGTCATTAAGAAGATCATCAATGGAGATGATGAGAGCCAAGCTAATACAGCCCAAGTGGCTATACTTAATCATCAAAAACAAGGTGGGTGCATTACCTGTAAAGGGAGGCAGGGATGTACTTGTCACCAGAATGATTTGGCCCACAGAAATTTTTGGCAGCAGCTAACTGATTACAGTGCCCCTGGGAACAAAACAGGTGGGCAGCCTAGTAGAATACTGTTTAATTTACATAACAGGAAAAACTCTAGGTCTGGTAGCCAGAAGTCTAACTTTGTCTCCAACACATTGGAGAGTTATAGCCTTCTCACCAGTTACTAAACCTGGGTTAGCTCACAGATCGAGTCAGTTGAACAAAGTGGAAACCAGGTCCCTTGAAAAAGGAGCCTGCACAGCTACTGCAAGTCACACCATACACCCTCCTCTAATCCTTCCCCAAAGACTTGCAGCCATTAATCAGAGGTACTACGTACTGTAAAAAGGAAACACTCTCATTAATAGACACTGTCTCTGAATCGCCCTTATTTCCTGGCACTGAGGTCCACAAATTAAATTAAAGGCTTATGGTGATACATGATACATGGGTCAGGTGATACATGGGGTTTTAACTCCAGTCTGACTGAAAGTGAGCCCAAATGGTCCAGGGATTCACCCTGTGGTTATTTCCCTGGTTGCTGAATATATACTTGGAAGAGACATACCTGGCAACTGAAAGGACCCCACATTAACTTTCTGACCCGAGGGATAAGAGGCATTATGGTAGGAATGTCTAAAGCAAAGTTCATGGAACTTCCTCTCCTTACCAAGATAATGAACTAGAAGCAATACTACATCCCCAGGGGAATTACAGAATTTAATCAAAGACCTCAAAGAGGCAAAGGTGGTGAAACCTATCATACCCCTATTAAACTCACCAGTTTGGCCAACAGAGAAGTCAGATGGATCCTGGAGAACAACTATGAATCATCATAAGCTTAATCACGTGGTGACCTTCACGGCAGTTGCAGACCCTGGCACTTGATAAGCAGCTACTAACCTGGCTAATGCCTTTTTCTCCAATTAACAAGGACCACTCGAAGTAAGTTGTTTTTACCTGGAATGGACAGAAGTATAACTTTCACAGTGTTGCTTCAGCACTATGTTAATTTTCCTGCTTTCTGTCATAAACAGTTGTCTTGGTTATCTACATCTCACAATCTGTGAGAGTCAGGAATCTAGATACAGCTCATCTGAATCTTCTGCTTAGGGTCTCACAGGGCTGCAATCAAGATATTCACTATGCTACATTCTCATTTGGAGGCTCAAATAGGAAAGAATCTACTTCTAAGCTCACTTATGTTGTCAGGAGAATTTCTTTCCTTGCTGTTGGTTGTCGACTGAGGGCCCTGACCTCCTGCTGGCTACTGGCTGGAAACAACTCTCAGGGCCAAGAAGTTCCTTGCTACATGGGCTTCTCCAACATGATCAATTACCTGTCAAGCCAACAAGGAGAATCCTGACAGCAAACCTGCTAGCAAGATAGTGTCTTGCATAACACAGTGTAATCACAGAATTGCCCTCCCATCACCTGTGCTATAATTGGTGGTTAGAAGAAAGTCACAGGTCTCAACACACTCAAAGGGATGGGTCAAGGACATGAACAGCAGAAGGTGGGGGCCACCAGGGGCAACACCTGAGTCTGAGCACCAAAACAGTGCACAGATATCTTGATCATCTTTACATTCCATAAAACATCACACTAGTTCACTATTTTGATGACATGCCCCAACCACTGAATGCCCAAATACTTAACTGAGGTGGCCATGGGGCCCCTAATGTTTTTAGGGAGTTACTGCCCTCTATTTTGTATATATCTTTCTAAGGTTTGCTTGTACTTAATACTTTCTGTTCATCATATTCAATTAGCACAATGCTGTCAAAAATAACACTAAATAATTATGTAGAATAAATATCAGAAGAAAAAGCTAAAAGAAATAAAAACATTACTCTGAGGAGCAGGACTGGGAACGGGTACGTAAAGACATGACTGACTGCAATTTTTGTCACTGTACTCTGATTTTTCTAAAAAATCATGTACATATATTACTTAAATAAAATTTGGCTTCTAAAAAGAAGAAAATAAAGATATGGATCAAGAAAATACTAAGTGAATAAACAAAACCAGAAATGCTAAAGTGGCAATATTAACATAAAACTGGCATTTAAGATTAAAAGCAATAAACAGAAAATAGATATTATATAATGGGTAAAAGGCTAAATACTAAAGGCTTTTTTAAATAAGTGAAATATTTGCTTTAAGTTTGCTTTTTAACTTTTATAATTCTCAAATCCAGTAATTTTTCATATAATTTTTTTCTAACAGTTTTATGACATCATTGTTTATATTTAATTTTCTACTACATTTAGACTTTGGTGCATGATAGGAGTTAAAGTTCTGCATTTTTTTCAAGTTGTTAATCAAGTGACAATTATGAAGAGAAGGAAACAGGCACGACACGTTTTTTAACAAATTAAATTTTCATATATACTTAGGTCTGTCTGTGTTCAACTGATCCATTTGCCAGTTGTTGAGCCAATCACGTGCATTAAAATTTTCTGTAGCTTTACATACAGTCTATTAATTGGTAGAGTGAGTCCCTTGTTACTTTTCATTTACAGAATTTTCTAAGTGTAATTTGTTCTTCTCAATCACTTCAGCAATTTCAAAATCAATCCCTAAGATTTTGAATGGTATTGCATTATATACATAAATGAATTTTAAGACTTTTAAAGGAAATACTAATGAACAATAAATATTTCAGAAAAATACTGAGTTACTTCTAATCAAAGAAACAAAATCCTGGGGATTCAAAATTCCACCATTAAAAAAAATTTTTTTTTAATTTAAGTATAGTTGATTTACAATATTGTATTAGTTTCAGGTGTACAGCATAGTGATTGTTTTTCTTTTTCAGATTATATTCCATTATAGGTTACTACAAAATATTTGATATAATTCCTTGTGCTGTACAGTAAATCCTTGTTGCTTATCTATTTTATATACAGTATAATGGTTTGCATCTGTTAGTCACACACTCCTAATCTGTCCCTCCCCCACCCCTTCTCTCCTCTGATAACCATAAATTTGTTTTCTGTCTGTGAATCTGTTTCTGTTTTGTATATAGATTCATTTGTATTATTTAAAAATTTTTATTGAAATACAGTTGATTTACAGTATTACATTAGTTTCAGGCGTACAGCATAGTGATTCAGTATTTTTACAGATAAGTCTCCATTAAAAGTTATTACAAGATAATGGCTATAATTCCCTGTGCTATACAATATATCCTTCTTGCTTATCTATTTTAGACATAGTAGTTTGTATCTCTTAATCCCATAGCTCTACCTTGCCCCTCCCCCCTTGGTAAGCACTAGTTTGTTTTCTATATCTGTGAGTCCGTTTCTGTTTTGCATATATATTCATTTGTATTACTGTTTAGATTCCACATTACAAGTGATATCATACAGTACTGCCTTTCTTTGTCTGACTTATTTCACTGAGCATAATATTCTCTAGGTCCATCCACGTTACTGCAAATGGCAGGGTTTCACTTTTTTGTGGCCGAGTAATATTCCACTGTGTATATACACCACATCTTCTTTATCCATTCATCCATTGGGCATTTGGGTTGCTTTCATATCTTGGCTATTGTAAACACTGCTGCTAAGAACACTGGGGGGGCATGTATCTTTTCAAATTAGTGTTTCCATTTTTTCCACATACATACCCAGAAGTGGAATTGCTGGATCATATGGTAGTTCTATTTTTAGTTTTTTAAGGAACTCCATACTGTTTCTCACAGTGGCTGCACCAATTTACATTCCCACCAACAGTGTACAGGGTTTCCTTTTCTCCACATCTCCAAGACTTGTTATTTGTAGACTTTCTGAGGATAGCTATTCTGACTGGTGTGAGGTGATTATTTGTCAGCTATTTACTAAATGCTGAACATATGCATTTTACTGTGGACGGTGGTATAGTGGATACAAAAAGTGCTTGCCATAGTTCCTGATATCAAAAACCATTTAATCTTGGGGGTTTTTTTGGGGGGGACAGGACAGGGAGGGACACAAGCCTATCATAAGGGGGGAAAGAACAGGGAGAGACACAAGCCTATCCTAAGTATCTAGCTAGTATCTCGTATGAGAGGAGTTCCTGCATTAAACGTGATTGAAAGAAGCTGTACATACTTTAAGGAAAGCTAAGGGAGTTTACCTCACATTGAACAGATGTTTTTCAAAATAACAGTTAACTTTGACCACCTGTTTTTCGGTAAGCCATCAGCAGGAGCTGATAATGGAAAACTGAAGAGCAAATATGGTCTGCTACTTCCTAATGATGTCAGACTTTAAGTTAAATTAGTGATTCAAGAGGTTTGTATTTCATGAGCCAGCAAATATAAATATATAATTTGAGACATAAGCAAAGGGTTGCCAACAATTTAATAGTAAAAAAAGAAACAACAAAAACTAAGAGACACTCATTACATGCCTTTATTTTTCTCTTTTGTGTGAATTAGTGTCAGAGAATATGTGGAACTATTCTGAACTGCTATGCTTCTTTGTATGGTCATACCACTCCCCAGCTAGAAGAGATACTGGTATCAAAAGAAATCAACTAACAATGTCCAAATGAGTTATTTTTATTTACCTCAGCATTTTATTCTAAGCAGCATTTTCTTATGGTAACACACATTTTAAAAGAACATGATTAATTTGTGGTAAGAGACATTACATATGCTTGGCAAGGTCTTTCTTGGCTCAAAACGTGACCTGTCAGAATCCTTCTCCTTATAACTTTCTCCAGCCTTAACCTAAATTTTAACATGATGTATTCTAGAATTCCATACTATATCTACAAATACAAAATACAAACACAAAATACAGATTCAAAACCACATTAAGCCTCACTGAAAGGTGAGCTTTGAATTTTATCATAAACCAAGCATGACTACAATATTTTGTATCACAATACACTGACATAAATCAGCCTCATTTGATTCTCACAAGAAGCCTCATGGGCAGAACATCAATTACTGATAAGGAAATTACAGGTGAAAGATGTTTGGTGACTTTCCCAAGACCATCCCAGCTAAATAATGACAACTTTGTCTTCTAACAGTGCAGTATTTTCCCCACTATTAAGTAATAGGGGTCCATTTTAGATCAATCAAAGCTAAAAACACCTGGACAGCATACACTGAATTTTCAAACCATTTTAAGCCAAGTCTATTCTGAACCCTGAAATCAGTAAATCTCTTAAAATGACTATGTAATCTGTATCATCTACAACCATTAAAAACACAGTTATCCCATTTTTTTCCTGCTCTAAAATACTACACAGTTCTTGGTTTCTTTCTCTTAATTCACTCTTCCATTGATTTTCCTTCCCAACTATTTCCTCTGAAAACATCCTGAACTAGCAGTTCACTGTAAAATTCCTCTACACATTTAAACCAATTCACAAAATCTGTCTCTACCTCCTTGGCCCAATCTGAAACTTGGCTGTTTTCCCTATGGCCTCAGAATACTACAGTACTTCCTTTTTTGTGCTTTATGATAACTGCCTCTCCTAGCTACTGTCATATCCGAGCCACCCTATATCTATCAGCATTCGAAACTCATCAGCCTTTAAGACCCATGCCAGGTGGCTTACCGTCCTACCACCACCTTCCTTTTTGTGATACATTAAGTAGCCTCTACAGTCACCCCTCTCTCCACCCCCAGTCACTGAACTTTGTTTCTTGGTTCAAAGTCTTCCCCTTTACCCCAATCAAGCCATCCAGAGCCATTTCAACAATGTTAATAAAGATATATCTGATATCTTAAGATACACAATTTTTACTTCTTTTGGTCTAAAAGACCACCAATGTTTTTACTTCAAACTCTCCATTCACATCCTAGACATCTAAGAACTATTCCATCTTTGAAATCATTTCCATACTACCTGCTATGATCTCTGTCCATTTAGTACAGAACGTCTTACACTCACACTTTGCCTTTTGAGCCTCATCGAGAACTTTAGTCCTCTAACATCTTTATCTTGCATTCATTTCTTTACCAATTCTTACAATGTCATTACAATTTATCATACAAACTAGAACACTTCCGGGGTGAAAGAGGGTGCTATTAATAATTATGCTAGAAAAGTCTGTCCTAAATCCTATTATACATCCTTTCAATCTCTTGCCAGGACTCTCAGAGCTGCTTTGTGTTGACGATGGCTTCAACTACTAATAGAAGGTTATTCTGGAATTTCTGCACAAGCAGCAGGAAAGTGGAGTTAAAGTCATCCTAGTTATTTTTTCTCTCTTCCATTTTACTCTGGGATTCATCAATTCCTTCTGTAATTTATGAAATGACTAAATATCAGAAACATTTTATAAACCAAATAGCTCTAAAAGGATTTCTAAAATAACATCTTTAAAAAAAAACCTTCCCAGTGCTTAATATAAGTGAAGAATAATCTGCTATTGTATGCAGTGTGGGGAAAAGGTGTGAAATGGCTGGTTCTGAATGACCAGGAAGTGATATCATAGCATATAAATCTAAGATACATGGGTGGATATGATGACATGGATTATTAAGACAGATAACTGTGGTGAAAATACACCTGTTTTGCTGTTAATGCATGAGTTGTCATAAAGTTGGCAACAACTCTTTCAAAGTACAGAATATTTTTCTCTAATGTGTCTTCTAAAATCAAGATACCTAAATTATGAAATAATGGTGTTTCATAAACAAAGTTAGGCTTGTGGATATTATAGGTAAATGATTTCCTATCATATCGCCCAGAATAACCCTGTCTAGTCCGGTTAATCACACTCTTCTCAGTTAAAATACAGGATCTTAGTAAAAATACAGATTAATATTTGTCAGACCTACTTAAAACGGACAGAAAGAAAAGACCTAAGCACAATCAAGTTTAATGTCATAAGACAACAGAGTTCACAAGGAGAAGCTAGCAAGAAACACACCAAGGCACGTATCTCTGAGTGAAGAGTGAAAAGTTGAAGTTTTAATAGAGGATACGTAGTTTTTAACTTTCTTGAAAATGTGTGTTCACATAGTCCAGAATTTCCACAGCCAGTTAGGAAACATTCATATCCTAGCCCAATGATGCTGCAAACAACACAACGTCTATATACACTTTCTAAGACTGTGCATGTCAGATTAATCTTTGTCTTGTTTCAAGCCATTCAGAACGCTCAAAGGACTATAACTACTGAAAAGGAGTTCCTGGCACAGATTAAAACCTACATTTTTGTTCCTTCTAGTAAACAGTAAATTCACATTTTTAATATCTGGTTACAGGGCTGCAGGAGGAAAATCAAACAATTATATGAAGTTATACTGCTACAAATTTAGTCTTCAATGCCATTAACAATCCTTTTAAATGTCCCAGATCAGTTTTCTCTCTGCACTTATTTTTTTAAAATCAATTCCAAATTTTTTTACCACTCTCCTCATTTTCATTCATGCTTATCAAAAATTCTAGCACTGACTCCAGGTTAAGAAATCCTGTACTAGATCAAAAGTCCTCACCGGGAGGAAAATCCTTTTTGTCTTCCCATCTCAAAGGCTTAGGACCAAAGCCCAGGAAATGATAAGGAACTAAATCAACATATATATAGTTTTCTTCAGCAGTTTGGACACAAATCATGAAAAAAAATTTCTGAAGGGTTCTGCTTTATACATGATTAAAGTTAGTGTACAGGGTAAGAAACTGCACAAGCACACTCAATCCAAATTTACTGAGGTGGACAAAAGAAGAAATTCTAAAAAAGTCTCATAGTTCACTATGTCTTTATTCATATAATATTTTCTGTATTTCAATTCTTACTGAAGCTATAAGTAAGGAATTTTGACCAGAAGCATTAAAATAAGTTAGGTCCTCTCTGTGAAAATAAAGCTAGTAAAAAGCACCATATTCCATATATTCAAATATCTATAAACAATTCATAAATACAAATAAATATGTAAAATAAAGGCTATTTTTCCTTTAAATGACTTCATAAAGTAAACCCATTATATACATAATCTTTTATAAATATTTCACTATCATAATCACAAATACATCAACAGTCATATCTCTATTTACTTGATATGTCCTAGACCATCTATATAAAGTGTGATATACCTGTGGATGATACCTTTGGAAGGTTAGGGGATATCATGAAGAAGACTAATAATATCTGGAACACCTAAGTTAAAGCCACAAGCTTGACATCAGCAACAACACAAAAAATAACAACAGCAATGTGTTTACTGAAGCTAAATACATGAAAAATAGTAGGTATCTTTGGATGTAACTGAATAGAGGCTGTGAAAATTCCTAAAGTCACTAACTTCAACTTAGGACTTTAGTTCTAAATAACTTATAAGGAGTTAATGCTCTTATCTTAACACTTATCAGTAGCTTTTATAATCTCTGTATTGAAGAAATTAAACAAAATCAAAATATTTACTGTATACCTTCCCTCTAATTATCTAAAAGTAACCAGAGTATGACAATTATGTGTTCTCCCTTTCACAGTGTATACCAAACTGGGTAACAACTACCCAGCCACTGACTCCATTACCTGGCTCACTGTAGTACTGGTAAGTTTCCATCAATGGAATGTAAACAGGGGGACCAAAAGCATCTAAGAAGTAGGTAGTGCTCCATTCTCTCTCCCCTTCCAGCCACTGAATGCAAACAACATTGAGGCTCTAAGGGAAA
>NW_006785406.1:1060805-1151772 GCF_000442215.2 Lipotes vexillifer | reverse complement strand
GAGGAGCCAGAAAATGGAAGGAGCATGGATCCTTAAGTCACCATATGAAGGAAAGACCCCTACCACTAATTCTTATATTACATATGTAAGAATGGTTACATATATGAGAAATTAATGTCTATCATGATATGCCACCAATATCTGAGGTTTATTTTTTACAGTATGTATATTACTCTAACTATGTAGATGCTAGGATTGTTGGGGACAGGTTAAAACATCCACAAATTTCAGAGTCATTCTAACTAAACAAAAAATCAAAAACTCACTCTTAATATTAAGCTATCATTTGAGGATTTTCAAATACCTATGAAATGAAAAAAGCAATTTATATCTTCTGCCCTAAAACATTCTGTATATTTTACATATTACTTTTCATTCTAGGAAAATGGGAGATATCAGGACTAAAGCACTATAAAAAATTAGCTTACAGTTAATCACACATGTTATTAGGTTGTTATTAGGTTAAAGCAAGAGTTAAAGATAGACTCAGGGGGGCTTCCCTGGTGGCGCAGTGGTTGAGAGTCCGCCTGCCGATGCAGGGGACGTGGGTTCGTGCCCCAGTCCGGGAAGATCCCACATGCCGTGGGGCGGCTGGGCCCGTGAGCCATGGCCGCTGAGCCTGCGCGTGCGGAGCCTGTGCTCCGCAACGGGACAGGCCATAACAGTGACAGGCCCGTGTACCGTAAAAAAAAAAAAGACTCAGGGAAGAATCAGAAACTTAACATTTTAATGTTAACGTCTTTTATCACAAAAATACTGACATTGCTCAACAAATAGCAAAAAAAGATTCTTTTCACTTGCTCATTTTTCTACTGGAGTTGGTAAACAGTAGATAAATGTAAATGTACGTATATCTTTGAGAAACAGTAAACAACTTAATAATTCAAATACTACATAACACAAAAACTGCAAGAAATACAGTTCATGTTTAGAACTTTCTTACAACTGTTCTCAAAAACCTAAAAATTTTAAGGCACTAAACTGATTATGAAATAGTCTGGACCAGTTCCACATGTCAGTTTAAGAGATGCAAAAGATAATGAGATGTGACCATGAAGCTTAAACAATGAAGATGATCAAAGGTAATCCAACTGAATCTCTAAAAGGGATCAACAATGATTATTTTATAAAAATATAATCATTTGTGGGGAAAACCTTGGGCTATAAAATCTGAACATTTCTGAAGTTCAAATTAAGATACTGTGATTCTCCGGGATGGGGAAGGGTAAGCCGGGATGAAGTGAGAGAGTAGCATTGACATACACTACCAAATGTAAAATAGCTAGCTAGTGGAAGCAGCCTCATAGCACAGGAAGATCAGCTTTGTGCTTTGCGAACACCTAGAGGGTGGGGTAGGGAGGGTGGGAGGGAGATGCAAGAGGGAGGAGATATGGGGATATATGTATATGTATAGCTGATTCACTTTGTTATATAGCAGAAATTAACACAACATTGTAAAGCAATTATACCCCAATAAAGATGTTTAAAAAAAAAAAAGATACTGTGATTCTAAGATACAGTGCCCTGGTGTTTGTAAAGTTCTATTTATTTCACCTTCGTCTTATGTATAACCTCCCACAGGATCCCAAAAAAAATAAAAGTTAAGGTTTTTTTTTTAATCGGCATAATTCTGACAAATTCAAACTCTCTCTTGCTTTATGTCTCCCTCATATTTTATTATATTTCACTGTTTGTAATATTAAGAAAGTCACAAAAATTACCAATGACAAAGTATATACAAACATTTTTACAAAATAAAACATTACTAATATCAGCTATAATAGAGGTGAGCTGAAGAACAAACCCCAAAAGTATCTGGACAGTCTCTTCTCAATAAAATAAAAATGTGTTTAGGCAACCAAAATAAGATTAGCTTTTAAGTGAGAAGCATATGTGTTCATAGTGTAACAGACAATGATATGGCCATTATGCAAGCCCAAATAAAGCCAAATTTTCTTCTCATCGATAAGCAGTAGATAAACTAGTAGATAGTTCAGGATGAAGATGCTATTCTTTCCTTTATAATGAGATAGAACTGTTCCTCACCTAAAATCATTTAAGCCTTCAAAAGGTATTCCACCACTTTTAAATGATCCCAGGATGTCATTTTAACCTTTTATTTTAAACATAATCAAAGATGGCATTCTTGTGTCTGCATTTACAGAATGAGATTTCTTATCCATGGACCAAGAGGAAGAAGAAATAATAATAGAAACAGCTCTTCAAGAGAGGTTGGGAGATAAAGTCAGAAAGAAAGGTAGCCCTAGGACAAGAATTGTTAGGATGGAGGGAGGAGGGAGAGCAGAAGGGGATGGTGGTGGAGAAAGTATCTGTCTTGAGTCAAGAATTAAGTTTCACGCTGAAGTGGTCCTGGACACTGTCCTCTGACCCTCCCCACTATAGACCTATGCTGGGTTGTAATTCAATTCCCCCAGTCCTTCATTCCTGCCTTCTTGTACGTCCCCAACTTCCACCTGATAGTGATCACTAGGGCTGCAATGCCAACAACAATGGCCACCAGGACCACCACAGTGACAATACTGGAACTAGCTGTCAAAGCTTCCTGGGGGTTGGGGGGGATTTCTTACCATGTAGAGATTACCAACAGGAGACTTCCACAGAAGAGCATACTGAGACTGCTACAGCCACAGAAGAATAATTCAACCCTACCCTCCTCTCAATATAGGTAGAGCTAGCAATGTCCATCTCATCCAGTGTCCATCTCATCTAGGATCTTCTAAGAGGTGTTCTGTTACTGCTTAATATAGTTGGTGGGCTGCTTGTAGTGCTGGCATGTACCTGGAATGGAGCCAGCGGCAGTCACAAAAGAGGCACTGCAGCTCAGCTTCCCAATCTGAGTTTAAAAGGCACAGGCATCCTGGCAGTGATGCTTTTGCAACAAGGGTGTTGTGTTGAAGACTCAGGTCTTCTTTTTCCAAATCATGGATGCCGTGATGGATGCCCATGAGGTTCACCCACCAGCACTATGACATCTATGCTGCACTGGTGGGCCTTCAAACACCATTTCTATCACATTTGGGGCTCTGTACGCAATCAACGTCCACAAAGGTATGCTTGCTAGGCTTCACCAGGCTTTGACCACTTTTGTGGCCATTCGTGCATGGCTTGCAGGAACTAAGAAGTCTAAAATGAAGCAGTTTGCCTCAAGAGCACAGTGCCTGGCACCAGCAGCACTCCCACCCTTAAAACATCAATTTATTCATGGGACAATGTGAAGTGCAACATTAGGCCCAGACTTCCCACAAGGGTCAAGACAGAGGAATGAGAAATACACAGGATAGAAAGATATTCATAGGGCTTAAAATAGAACCCAATGTCTGCTGCCTGGGGTAGAGACCGCAACTGTGCTGCCCTGGCAGTTTCTTCCTTTTTGTTATGTAAAATTCGTTTCTGATAAACATCAAAATGTACAGTTGCTAAAGTTATGATTATGTATACCTTAATGATTATTAAAGTATTAACAATTTCAATCCTTTGACAGTCTACCTGCTGCTATGGAAAAGATCATCTATCTAAGATCTTTTACGTATGAGAGAAATAAACTATCTTGTTTAAACTACTGTTGTTTTCAGTTTTCCACATTTACCTTCAGCTAAACTTAATCTAAATGTTTTTATATTAAACTTAAATTTTTTATTATGATGTTGTTAAAAATCAGAATAAATGTTTTAATATTTTTTTCATGATTTTACATCCTATACCCAATACCCTGCACTGTAGTGGTTGCAGCTATAAGCACATATTTCTTGTATTACACTCATATATTGATTCTATTCAAGTACTTGTATTTGCTTAGTTCTATAAGGTTTTACTCATCGTCATTGTAGTATTTCCTTCCTTCAATATTTCTTGACCATCTTTGTTACAAAGTTTCATTTCAGTCAATAGTACATTTGTTCTCCTCTCTAACGTTTCAGTACCATTTCTTCTATAATTAAACTTAAGACATTCTTCAGCCATTTTAATACTTCTTGAAACTTTTAAGCTTTTCAATGAACATTCAGAAATTCAAAACTTATTATAAACACATTTATCCATTCTATTAATACCTCAGAAAAGCATTCAATTCTCATACAGTCACTAAATTGTCAGTTCAAACACAAGTTAACAGGTGAGATTTTAATAAACTCACTGGTGCTTTTTCACTTTCCTTGGTGTCGACATAAGAGTAATTAAAATTCACCTACACAGGGCTTCCCTGGTGGCGCAGTGGTTGAGAGTCCGCCTGCCAATGCAGGGGACACAGGTCTGGGACACAGGTTCGTGCACCGGTCCGCGAAGATCCCACATGCCGTGGAGCAGCTGGGCCCCTGAGCCATCGTCGCTGAGCCTGCGCGTCTGGAGCCTGTGCTCCACAGCGGGAGAGGCCACAACAGTGAGAGGCCCGCATAACGAAAAAAAAAAAAAAATTCACCTACACAAATTTTAGGGGAGAACTCCTCTGCATTTGATACCTTGAGATTTGGCATCTAACCCATTTGTAAGTTGGGAACTAGAAGAAATGAATGTCCTATAAAAGTTCATACTTTTCTTTAACATCAGAACAAAGTTTCCTCCCTAAAAGAGAGAGAATGACTAATCACAGACTATCTCGCTAAAATACCTATGTCTTTCCCAATCATAACTTCAATGGACAAAATCTGTTTTACCCACATAGTCACCTGTCAAAAGCAAACAGGAGACCAAACTGTGCTATTAAGTATACTTCATTTATAGGCTGAATCCAATTCCTCATTCACATAAGTTATTATTATCAGTACATTAAGACCAAATGGAGTTCTCTTAGCATTAATCAACAGTTTATAATAGTATATTAACAGATCATTTGATTAGTATGGAGAATTTCCTTTCCCTTCGATGATTAGCAAGTCTATGAAGGGGAAGGGTCAGGCAAGTTCAGTTCATATTCTATCTGTTGTACCTAACCCAATGCCTGAAACAAGAGCTCTCAATGAATTTTTGTTGAATGAAGCAACTGTAGTCCAACATTTTTAGTTGAAGTCTGGAGGAACAAAATGCAAATGCCAATGGATTATAGAAATTCACTTAAATGCTAACTCATAACTACTAAAGCAACAAATAACAGATTAATAGCTTGAATGTTCCAAAATTCAACATATAGTCAGTGTCACGCACCTAGAAGTCAAAATGTCCAAACCAAACTATTCCCATACCCATCTACTAACACCTATACTCTTAAAAATTTCCTTTCAGTGAACATCCCCAAGTCAAACAACTAGGAATTACCTTAGATTCTGTCCTCTTTCTCATCCTTCAGAAGCATCCTACAGCCTTAATATTTATAGAATCGGTCAATTCCTCTTCCTTTTCACCCTCACTGACACTATAAATGCAAACTCATTACTTCCCAACTGGATCATTTGGAGGGGGAGGGAAAAAAAGTCTCCTAATTGGTCTTTCTTCCAGCCCTCCACACCCCAAATCACTACCTGTACTGCTTCCAGAAAGGTAATTCTAAAAACGCTAAATATGATGTTATTTTCTTTCAAAAATGCCACCAATTTCAAAAAAAGCCAAAACATTCAATGTTCAGAATCTAGCTTCTCTCAGCTCTATTTTTACTGGACATCTATGCCCTCTTTGTAGGGGTAGAGATTTCATTTTTGCATGCCCTGTTTCTGCTATAAGAAGTGCCCTCTGCTACTGCCTAGCTAACTCCTACTCATCTTTCAAGTCTCAGGTCAAGTTTTAGTTATACAGGCAAACCTTCCACAACCCTGTCCTCTAGACGTGCCCAAGTGAATTTTCAGAGTTTTCAACCCACTCAGTATATCTGTTTTATTAAAGTATTCTGTAACACCTGTTTCCCATGAGGGCAAAATTGTGGTTGTTTTTCTGTACATTCAGGATCTAGCACAGCATGTGATTACAGGAGGTGTGTAACAAGTATCTATTAAGCTAGTAAAACTGATTCTTTACAATTCTGATAAGGAGAAAAGACTTAAAAGAGAAAACGGTCATAAATAGTTGTAGGAATCAAAGGTTTCTGGAATGCTGGAGGAATAAAAGAAGCCAGGTTCTTTAACACAAATCTTATCAAAGCCTTCACATTTCATACCTCTCCAAGGGGGAAGGGATACAGTCATTTTCCAAATATATGGACATTATAAGCCCTCCTTTTCGGGGGCATTTCCGAAATGCTATCCATTTTTATTTCAAATAATAAAATAAACAAGATAGACAAGAAGGTATCCAGCTTCAACAACATTTAATACTTTACAGCCATATTTGTTTCTTTCTGCTTCTTTTTCAGTAACTGCTGTAGTACCCCACATACACCCATCTGATCCCATTCTCCTTCTCCTATCTCCTCAGTAAGTAACCAATAACATAAACTTGATGTTAAATAAACTTAGATATGTGTTTATATAAGCAGTACAATATACTATGTGTCATTCTGTAGCTTGCTTTGTCCCTTAAAATGCATTTCTGAAATTTATCTATAATGGTACCCAGAGCTCTAGCTCACTCATTTGAAGTGTTTGAATATACCACATTTTATTTATCAACTGTCCTGTTCATAGACTTTTTTTACTTCCTTTTTTTTCTCTTTGCTATTACAAAGTAGCAACAAAAATTCCTGTATTTGCCTCATTTATAAAAAACACAAAAATTTCTCTAAAGGTTACAACTAGGAATTGAATTCCCTTTCTTCAAAGTATCTCAGTTAAAAAAAGAAAGACACAAAAAAGAGAAAAAGGTGTTGCCCACCGTGCAGGCACTCATTAAATATTTGCTAAATCAATGAAAAATGAATAGGTCATTCAACTTTTCTTAATACTGTCAAATTTTTCTCCAAAGGGATTACACAGATTTGTACTCCCACTTGTTATTCTACATCCTTACTGACTCTCACTATCTTCCAGACATTTTTATGTCACTCAGTATGAAGAGTATGAAACAGAATTTTATTCTATTCCACTCAAAATTGTATTCATTTTTCCTTACTGTTTTCTTACATGGGCTATTGTTTCCTCTAACATGTTCAGAATGATTTTTTTTTCCAGTGTTAATTTTCTCTCTAGGAGTTCTGCTGATCACTCATTAGTTCTAATACCCTAGTTTATGTTGAAATTCCTATACAGACAATTGTATATTCTGCAAATACGGAAAATGTTGTATTTTCCTTTTCAATTGTTACACTCTAGTGCTTTTTCCTGGGAATTCATCTAAATTTCCCTTTTTAAAATGCCGTGATGTGAGGGACTTCCCTGGTGGCGCAGTGGTTAAGAATCCACCTGCCAATGCAGGGGATGGTCTGGGAGGATCCCACATGCCGTGGAGCAACTAAGCCTGTGCACCACAACTACTGAGCCTGCGCTCTAGAGCCCGCAAGCCACAACTATGGAGCCCAAGTGCCACAACTACTGAAGCTCATGTGCCTAGAGCCCATGCTCTACAACAAAGAGAAGCCACTGCAATGAGAAGCCCGCGCACCACAACGAAGAGTAGCCCCCGCTTGCCACAACTAGAGAAACCCCACACATAGCAACGAAGACCCAATGCAGCCAAAAATAAAAAATTAAAAAGTGCCGTGATGTGAGCTATAAGGTTTTTGTGTGATAACTTTATCAAGCTAAGGAACTTCCCTCTTGTTCGTTTATTCATGAAGAGTTATTGTTCATTATGAATATCAGCTACATTTTATCAAATGATTTTTCTAAACATTCTATATCAATTACCCCCAGGATTATCTGCTATATAACAGTAAAATATTTTCTAACATTAAGCCACCCTTGCATTCCTAAGATAAAACCTCTAAGTCTTAAAAGTGTACTGAACTGAAATTGCCAATATTTTGAATTAGTTGACCTTTTCTACCATTTCTATTTAATTTCCATTTCTTTTATTATGCCTTTCTTCCTAATTACTTTAGTTTTCCTATTTTTCTTTCTCTAAGTTTGTACTACTTTTGCTAATAGTAATACATTTAAGACTGCATATTTATTCAAGTAGTGCTTTAGCTGGCCTCAATTTTTCACTAACATTACTTTCACTAACATTCACATTTCAACTCTGTTTATTTCCTCTTTACCACATGAATTATTTAAAAGTGCCTTTCCAGACTTGTGAGTATAATGTAATGTAGAAGGGGAATTTATTTTGTGTATTTCAACCTTATTGCATTGTAGTCAGAGCAAAGGGTCAAACATTCTTTAATGAAATATTTCAAGACTTTCTTTCAGTCCTCAATATTTTACAGTTATACTATATAGACATACCTTAGACATATTGCAGGTTTGGTTTCAGACCACTGCAATAGAGCAAACATTGCAATACAGAGAGTCACATGAATTTTTGGTTTCCCAGTGCATATAAAAGTTATGTTTACACTACGCTATAGTCTCTTAAGTGTGCAATGACATTATGCCTAAAAAAACACTGTACGTACCTTAATTAAAAAACAATGCTGTTGGAAAAATGGTGCTGATAGACTTGTTTGTCGAAGGGGTGCCACAAACCTTCCATTTGTAAAAAATGCAGTATCTGTGAAGCGCAGGAAAAAACAAAAAACACAAGGAATGCCTGTACTATTACTAGCTGTGTAATGATTTTCACTTATCTTGTTGACTCCTGAGAACGAACTCTAGATCCGAGGAAATGTGACTGTAAATTTCTACAAAACTACCTCTTCAAAAACTATGTCTCTACTATTCCCTCAGGATTCTTCCCCTGCACATTTTGGAACTCTTTCAATCCACACCAAAGTCACTCAACTGCTCTTTCATATTTACTTTTTTATTTCTCTGGGCTACATTCTAAATGAACTCCTAATGAATGCCCATTCCTCAATTCTCCCTTTGATGGCATCTAATGTAGCTTTTTATCCTCAGTAAAACCAATTTACTAAGTTTATTTCCTATTTGGTATTAGACAGAATTTCTTCTTTCATCTCTCTAGAATCTTAAATATACTTATTTCTTTTATTATTTATCCCTCCTTAGCCAATGATTTTGTGATTATCTCTGCTCATTCTACTCACTCCACTGCACAACTAGATCATATAGTGGGCTTAGAAAGAACTTCCTGGTCTAAGATGATACAGGGGATTTTTACAGACCCAGTCTCCAACCAAGAAAGTAGTCATTTTAATTCAGGACCTGGTTATAAGGACTATGTCTGTCCTCTCCCTTCCTTCAGCCCATGATTTCCTAAAAGTGGGGTTTTAGTATAAGTTATTATCCAAACTAGGACCCTCATGAGTATTAAAGGAGTCTCTACTAATAACTACATGGATGATAAGCATAAACTAGAGTCTGAAGGGTAACCTGAGATATACAATCCCCTTAAACATAAGCCTTAGCCTATGCAGCAGTTCTCAGCGGCTTTCTTCAGTCTCCTTTACAAGTATGGAGTCTCGTGTTAGGCCCTGGCTTCATGTATTTTAAGCCTAACTCTATTCCTCTACCCTTCATGAAGCACCTTTCACCTTTTTAACACACAAGAGCCAAACTCTTGGCTACAAGTGCCTGCTTCTGCTACCTTAAGCCCAATCCTGATCACCAGGTAGTTTTTCTTCTATATAAACCACAGAAACATTTAGTTTCTAAATTCATTAATGTCTACCCTCTTTTTAATATTTTATCTTTCATTACTTTATGTTTGAAGAGGTAATAAACACTTAAATTAGTGTGCCAGCTTCAATAAAAGACCTGCAACAGAGTTTTTTAAACATGCATTCCTTTTGCTCAGCAACCACTTTCAGGAATTTATGTTACAAAGGATTCCCACATGCACATTTCAGAGGGATATATAAGGATATTCAAAGAAGTGCTATGTTTAATAGAATAACTACTCTTAAATAGTTATCTTAAATATACTTATTCTTCTTTAACAATAAAGCAGCCCAAATGAAAACTGGTTAAATAAATCACGGCCCAGCCACATTAGGGAATAGTATATAACTATTTAAAATTATAAGGTTAATTCATGGGGAAAAAATGGCTACAACAGAACGCTGAGTAAAAAAAAAAATTACAGAGGTTTGTAGATTAATTTGAATATAGCTAGGAAAGAAAAACATAAAAGAATAACAAAAAATTACAGCAAAGTAGAAAATGCTTAGGGTCAACTTCAATAGAAGAATAGTGAGAAAAAGTTGAAAAAGTGACTTAAAACCAAATTATGCAAGTAGCAGTAGGCTCTGACTACTAATCTTTACCTTTCATAAAACATGAATCCAAAAGAATTTAAGCAGAGAGTAAAGTACGGAAACAGCAACAGGGAAGAGTAATGTGGATGAAGAATATAGAAGATACCGGGCAAAAAAGAAAAAACGTACACTACTCACTAGTGTGTATCAAATACAGATAACTAGATTTTGTTCATATTAAACATTGAAGATTTTGTTCATATTAAGTAAAAGTTGGAAAAATAAAGTTTTGCGTGAAAAAAGAAAAGCAAAATACTGAAATGCAATTTTTAAATTTAATTTCCTTCATCTTTCTGTTTGTGTTTCCATGTAAGGGTAGGAGGCAATAAACAGAAATCAAAAATAGTACTTCTGTAGCTTGTTAACAATTTTTCTATTACAGTATAATAAAGACACTGTCAAGCTTAATGGCTAAAAGTCACTTAATATATTTTAAAATTATACTTATGTAATCTAAGGTTGTCCACTGCTTTGGGTAACTGGGAATTCAGTATTTCTTTTACTATTTAGCATCATCCCACCACTCCACCTCCTTCCCTTCCCATAAAAATTCCAGGATTCTTGAACACATCAATCTGGTAACATACATAAAAAGCAGTAAACACTAAACTCCCTTAAGGAATTCTAAGGGAAATACAGGTTAAAAAATAGAAGGTATACTAATGAAAACTTGCCTGCTTTTAGGTCTAAAAATAAATCTGTTTCATCAATTACCTAAATTTCAAACTTAAATTGAAAATGAAGTATCAAAAATGAGCAGATATCAAATTAAAAGATTTAACATATAATCATCAGTAATCAAAAAATGCAAATTAAAATAATGAATTACCATCTTTGCCTATGTTGTCAAATAATTCTTAAATATAAAGTATCCAACTGCCAGCTACACTTCTGGTGAAAGCTAAACTAGTACAACTTTTTGGAGAGTAAAATGGTATTTATTACCACACAGTTAAGAAATATTCTTTAATGAAATAATTTTACCTCTAGTACTTTAAAATGAAAAAATGATGTGGGGAAGTAAATACAAATGATAAGCTTTAAAATAGTGGAAAAAAATGTAAAGACACACATAATCATGGTTTATCCTTGTAATGAATTAGTAAGAAGCCAATGAATATATGCTCTTCTAAACTATTTAATCATATTTGTTGAGTCAATGAGGAGAGAGAAAAGAGTAAGGTTATAAAAGATATCTCTCTCTCTCTCTCTCTCTCACACACACACACATATAACCATAAAATATTAACTGTGGTTATTCCTAATTCACTCTTAGGAATGTTTTTTACACCCTTTCTTCTTTCAAATATTCTTCAATACACATGTTACTTATATTAACTCAAATTTTTAAAAATATACGTATTATTAAGGCAATAAAAATTCTTAGGCAGCTCCTGTTACATGCAAGTTACTTTATTCAGCACAATGTAATCTAAACTTTTTAATCTTAAACTCACTATTAAACAAAATGCCTTTCCTGACACCTTTTACAAAACAAGCAAAGAAAAACTTTTAAGTTAATAAACTTCTCGATTACACAATCAACAAGAGTATATAAAACGTCAATATATACACGAATAGGTTCCATGCTATTGACTGTATTGCTTTATTAATAAGATAAAAACACTTAAAAAAAAAACACTTAAAATTTACCTGCATTGCACTTTTCCCCAGTTTCACCACTTCAAATAATGTGACAGGCTCCCCTTCACCATTCTGTTGAGGATGCCCATTAGCTCTTCCACGGCCTGTTCCTCTAACTCCAGCTTCAATTCTACTCTTCTCTCCTGGAGATTTTCGAGGTTTCTTATTTGTAGACTGAATAAAAAGATGAGGAAAAGTTAAATTAAATGCAGGCATACTTTGCTTTATGCAGAATGATCTCAAATTATGTTTGATCTTGTGAAAGGGAAGTTAGCACTGTTATAGATAAGAGACATAATCCCAAAGGAAGCTTTACAATGTTTTCATTGATAAAAACAGCGCAAACAGCAAAGTACAAGTTAATTTATACAAGGCATGAAAATAAAGTTAAAAGAAAAAGATTTAATATTTTGTACAATAATGCCAACGATGAACATTTTAACCATGCCCCAACCATGCCCCCTTCTTGACATTTTCTTCTTCCTATCTTCCTCAATATTCTATTTCCTCAGAAACCTTGTTCAATAAAACATTACTTAGGGCTTCCCTGGTGGCGCAGTGGTTGAGAGTCCGCCTGCCGATGCAGGGGACATGGGTTCGTGTCCCGGTCTGGGAAGATCCCACATGCCGCAGAGAGGCTGGGCCCGTGAGCCATGGCCGCTGAGTCTGCGCATCCGGAGCCTGTGCTCCGCAATGGGAGAGGCCACAACAGTGACAGGCCCACGTACCGCAAAAATAAAAAAAATAAAAATAAACAAAAATAAAAATAAAACATTACTTGGAAAAAGCTGCATATTCAACTTCTCCCTCGACTTAAGTGCTCAAATATTTCTTATCCAGTCATGCAACAAATATATATTGAACATATTTGGAACCATTCTAGATACTACAAATACAGCAAACATTTCCGCCTTGACAGTTTACATTCTTCAATTAACAACCCATCCCAGGCCCCCAATTTTTTAAAAAAAGTCAACACTAGTTATCACCTTATCTGTGTCTCACCTTTACAGTCAAGATAGAATTGCTTGCAGTCACTGTTATTATTCCCATAAATTTCATTCATATATAAACTCATCAGGGTTGCTGCTTCACCAAGCCCACCAGTAAAAGTAATGTTGCTAAACGCAATAAACATTTTTTGAAACTCTCTCAACAGGCCATGTTATCCCCCTTGTCTTTCAGATATCTTTTCCCTCCCTATACTCCTTACCTGTCAAAGTTACCTTAGGTCTCTCCTGCGCATCTTCTCAATCTTTATAGTCTCTCTTGAGTGATTTACTTCACTCTCATAATAGCCTGTTTCAGTTATCAGTTTACTGTTCCTCATCTCCAAATGTATTCTAGTTTGCCCCACTCTGTAAACATTTCTCTTTTGTCATATGCTGCACTGGTAGGCTTATAACTAGAGGGCCCTGGAGGAACATTACAAAGCATAACATGGAGGGGCTTTTCTCCCTGCTCACAGGACCTGCTCCCTTCATTCTCTATTCCTGTATTCTTCACAGTACTCTTTCACTCCTCTTAATAGTTAACAGCCTGACAACCATTTGTGTGTGTGGATTAATATATAATGAATTTACTGCTTATTTTTAAATAAATTATTTTTAGAACAGTGTTAGATTTACAAAAAAAATGTGAAGATAGTACAAGGAATTGCCACAGATATCACGTCTAATTACACCTATTATTAACACCTTACTATTTGTATGGTACATTTGTTATAATTAATGAACTAAAATTAATACATTAACAGAAGTCCACACTTAATTCAGATTTTCTTAGTTTTTGTCTAATGACCTCTTCTGTTCTAGGAGCCCATCCAGGGCACCTAGACATACTCACATCATGTCTCCTTAAGCTCCTCTTGGCTCCAAGTTTTTATACTTTCCTGGGTTTTGGTGACCTTGACAATTTTGAAGAATTTTGTACAGGGATTTTGTACTGTACAGATATTTTATACAATGTTCCTCAACTGGGGTTTGTCTGATGTTTTTGTAATGACTAGACTGGGATTATGGGTTTGGAGAGGAAGATGTGAGAGACAAAGTATCATTTTTGTCACCTCATATCAAGGGTATATACTAACAATATGATTTATCACTCAATGTTGACCTGTTAATCAGTTGGTTGAGGTGGTATTTGTCAGGTTTCTCCACAGTAAAGTTACTTTTCCTCTCCTTTCCATACTGTACCCTTTGAAAGAAAGTCACTGTGTGCATCCCACATTTAAGGGGTGGGGAGTTATGCTCCACCTCCTTGATCCACCTCCTTGAAGGTGGAGCATTTACGCATACCATTTGAAATTCTTCAGTATGAGAGATTTGTCTATTCTCACTCATTCACTCAATCATTTGTACTAATGTAGACTCATCGACATTTATTTTATATTTTTGGATTATAATTCAATATTATTTTTTTAAGATGTTGGGGTAGGAGTTTAGTACTTTATTTATTTTTGCTGCGTTGGGTCTTTGTTTCTGTGAGAGGGCTTTCTCTAGTTGTGGCAAGCGGGGGCCACTCTTCATCGCGTTGCACGGGCCTCACTATCGCGGCCTCTCTTGTTGCAGAGCACAGGCTCCAGACATGCAGGCTTAGTAGTTGTGGCTCACGGGCCTAGTTGCTCCGCGGCATGTGGGATCCTCCCAGACCAGGGCTCGAACCCGTGTCCCCTGCATTAGCAGGCAGATTCTCAACCACTGCGCCACCAGGGAAGCCCATTCAATACTATTTTATTTTGTTGTTCAACTTGCTTCAGCTTTGGCCATTAAGAGATCTTTCAGTTGGTCCCTGTGTCCATTTGACATATTCCCATCATTCTGTGTGTTTTGCTTTTTATTTTTTTAGCACTTGGTTACTTTCTGGCAGCACATCATTCTCCAGGCTCATACTGTATATTCTCTTTTCCAGTTTTAGAATCAGGGAGTTTAGAATCCAAGGAGCCCTGGTTCCTTTTATTAGAGAATTTTACTAGAGATGAAGATCTGGGCACTAGGTTTGGCTCCTTGATACTAAGTGCCCTTGCTTCTAGGCCCTTAAGCAGACAAAACAAAGAAATGTATGTTCCATATATATACACATAACTATAAATGTTTCTGTATGCAATGATCTGTTATCTATATTAAGCTAAACATAAGTTGGAACTGGTATCTCCAACTCTAATCCATTACCACATGGATGCTTCTTCCCCTTGCTCATCGACAAACTCCCACTCCAACAATGAGAAATCTGGCTCTCCTCAGTATTCACGTAGAGCAGTATTTTAAGCCCTACCCCATGGGAAACAACTTTATGAACTAGACTGCAGTTCTTATATACACTGTGTACAATTCCTCTGACTTTAGTCTTAGACTCATTTCCAAAGTTACCTAAGTCAGCAACTCTCTCCCCACTCCCTTCACTGCAAAAGAGATTACATTGTTACACTCTACATTCCATCCCGGTATTCCCCCTACCTTATAAATGATTTTTTTAAACATCTGTATTAATAAAATTCACTCTTTTTCTGAAAAGTCTGGTGGGCTTTGACAAACACATACTGTCATGTACGCACAACTACGGTATCACAGAGAAAAGTTTCACTACCTTAAAAAATGCCTGTGCTTCACATCCATTCAACCCTCCCACTTCGCCTTGGCAAACACCAAATTTTCTTTAATCACCACTACAGTTTTGTCTTTTACAGAGAGTCATATAATTGGAATCGCACAGCATATAGCGTTTTCATAATGGTATCTTTCATTTTAACAAAATATGTTTAAGATGGATCCGTGTCTTTTAGTGGTTGAATAGCTCATTTCTATTCATCTCTAAACGATATTTCATTGTTTGGATGTACCATGTATTGTCATCCATTTACCTAACGATGGACATCTTGGCCACCATTTTTGGCAGTTAGGAATAAAGCTGCATAGGCATTCACATGCAGGGTTTTGGTTGGACAAAACTTCTAAATCAGTTGTGTAAATACCTAGGATAACTGGATCATATGGTAAAACTATGTTTAGCTTTGTACAAACCTGCCAAACTGTCTTCCAAAGTGGCAATACCATTTTGCATTCTGACCAGCAATGAATGAGAGCTTCTGCTGCTTCGCATTCTTGCCAGGAAATTGGTACTGTCAGGTTTTTAGATTTCAGCTACTCTAACAGGCATATAGTGGTATCTCCTTGTTGTATTAATTTTCAATACCTGAGCGATAAATGATTAAAGACTTTTCAATAAATAATAATTCTTCACAGTAAATTTTTCTGTTTGAATTACTGGTGAGAATTTGTCTCCTGATTAAAATCTCCATACTTGCATTATCCAATATCATGGCCTCTAGCCTCACATAGCTAACTGAGCATTTGAAATATGGCTACTTAAAACTTACATGAGCAATGTTTTGACTATCCACAAGGTTGTGAAGATTTAGTATGAAAAACAGCATATAAAATATCTCATTCTGGGCTTCCCTGGTGGCGCCGATGCAGGGGACACGGGTTCATGCCCCGGTCCGGGAAGATCCCACATGCTGCGGAGCAGCTGGGCCTGTGAGCCATGGCTGCTGGGCCTGCGCGTCCAGAGCCTGTGCTCCACAACGGGAGAGGCCACAACAGTGAGAGGCCCGCGTACCGCAAAAAAAAAAAACAAAAAAACACTCATTCATATATTGATTACATGATGAAATTATAATATTTTAGGTATACTAGGTTAAATAAATTATATTATTAAAGTTAATTTCACCCACTTCTTATAACCTACTAGAAAATATTAAATTACAGATGTAGCTCAAGTCACATCTGTTAGACAATGCCATTCTATTCTAATACTATAACCACAGTAATCCTTATATTACAAATTTACTCCAACACTTATTTTCTTCTTTATTTGACCTCTAATCTCCAATGACTCTCATAACCATCAAGTTAAAGTTCAAAGTCCTCAGCACAGCAAGTAATGCTATCAATTATTACCTGTTCGGTCATCTACCACACCAGATCCCTATTTATAGGCTACTATCTTCCCATACTGACCAATTTAAAATTGCTTGAAATTATCATTATTTCATGCATTCATCCTGTTTAGCTGATAGATCCCGGCTCCTCCTAACAAGTCCTGTTTCTGTGCTTACTCTTTGGAAAAATAGGTGTCTTCCCTATGGCAGGTATGTGCATGAGCACTTGTGTGTGCATATGAAGAGGGGAGGGGGGAATGTTATTTTTCTTTATTGAGTAACTCATTCCCATGCGTTACAAAAGGTGATTAAAGTTACACAATGAAAACTTGCCCACTCTTACCCTCAAGCCTTAGGAAAGAAGATTGGTTCTTTCAACCAAAATTATTCATTCCTATATGTCATTCCAGAGACATTTAAACATATTTTTAAAATACACATGAATGAAATCAAAGAAGACGTAGATAAAGAGAAACCCATCCCATGTTCATGGGGTGGAAGACTTAATATCATTAAGATGTTAATACTACCTAAAGTGATCTTTCTACAGATTCATTGCAGTCTCTATCAAAATGCATATGACCATTTCTGCAGAAACAGAAAAATCCATTCTGTAATTCATAGGGAATCTCAAAGGACTCCAAGTAGCCAAAATAATCTTGAAAAAAGAACAACATTGGAGGACTCACACTTCCTGATTGCAAATCTTACTACAAAGCTAGAGTAATCAAAACAGTGTGGTACTGGCATAAAGATACACAGACCAATGAAACAGAATAGAAAGCCCAGAAATAAACCCTCACATGTATGATTAAATAATTTTTTTTTTTTTGAGGTACACGGGCCTCTCACTGTTGCGGGCTCTCCCATTGCGGAGCACAGGCCCCGGACGCACAGGCTCAGTGGCCATGGCTCACGGGCCCAGCCGCTCTGTGGCATGTGGGATCTTCCCGGACCGGGGCACGAACCTCTGTCCCCTGCATTGGCAGGCGGACTCTCAACCATCGCACCACCAGGGAAGCCCTGATTAAATAATTTTTGACAAGGGGACCAAGATCATTCAATGGGGCAAGAGTAAAAATGAAACCCACAGAATGAAAGTATTTGTAAATCATATATCTGATAAGATATTAATACCCAGAATACATAGAGAACTAAAACACAACAACAAAACAACCTGATTCAAAAATGGGCAAAGAGGACTTCCCTGGTGGTGCAGCGGTTAAGAATCTGCCTGCCAACGCAGGGGACATGGGTTCGATCCCTGGCCTGGGAAGATCCCACATGCCACGGGGCAACTAAGCCTGTGTGCCACATCTACTGAGACCATGCACCACAACTAATGAATCTCATGCACCCTAGAGCTCACACGCTGCAACTACTGAAGCCCGCGTGCCTACAGCCCATACTCTGCAACAGGAGAAACCACCGCAATGAGAAGCTCACACACCACAACAGAGAGTAGCTCCCGCTCACCGCAACTAGAGAAAGCCCACACACAGCAACGAAGACCCAACGCAGCCAAAAATAAATAAACTTTTTTTAAAAAATGGGCAAAGGACTTGAATAGACATTTCTACCAAGAAGATATGCAAATGGCCAATAAGCATGTGAAAGAATGCTAAATATCTAATAATTAGGAGAAATGCAAATCAAAACTATGAGATGCCATCTCACACCTATTAGGATGACTACTATCAAAAAAAAGAGTAAAGTCTAGGCAAGCTTGTGGAGAAACTGGAACTCTTATGCACTGTTGATAGGAATGTAAATGGTACAGCTGTTGTATAAAACAGTAGGGTAGTTCCTCAAAAATTAAAAATAGAATTAACCATATGACCACCAATAACACACCTAGATATGCACCCAAAAGAATTGAAAGCAGGATCTCAAAGGTATTTGTACACCCTTATTCACAGCAACACTGTTCACAATAGCTAAAACTTGGTAGCAACCCAAGTGTGCACTGGTGGATGAATGGATAAGCAAATGTGGAATATAGATACAATGGAATATCATTTAGCCTTAAAAAGGAAGGAAATTCTGACAAATGCGGCAATGTGAATGGATCTCAAGAACATTATGCTAAGTGAAATAAGCTAGTCACAAAAAGACAAATACTGTATGATTCCACGTACATAAAGTACGTAGTCAAAATCATAAGGGACAGAAACTAGAACGGTGATTGCCAGGGGCTGTGGGGAGTGGCGAATGAGTAGTTACTGTTTAATGTGTGTACAGTTTCAGTGTTAAAAGATGAAGAAAGTTATGGAGATGGGTGGTGGTGAGGACTGCATATGAATATATTTAATGCCACTGAACTGTACACTTAAAAACGTAACTTGGTAAATCACACGTGTATTTCACCGAATTAAAAAAATTTTTTGAAAAAAATGCATATATATTTCCATGTATCTATTATATTTTATGTTATGTATGCACAGTTATGCACCATTCTATTTTCACTATCACCATATTTTATACTTAATCTATAGCGAAGACCTACAGAATGTCTTGACTTTTCCGAAGGCTGCAGTGTTCCATTACATAGATATACATTAACGTATTTAGCCATTAACCTATTGATGAACATTTATTTTGTTTTGGATCATTTACTATTACAAATAATGCTGCAACAAATAAGCTTGTGCACATGTAGGAATGTTTGCATGTGTCATAGACACATACATCATTACACGTATTTAGTACATATATAGCAGGAACTAAACTCCATGAATAAAGAAAAAATAAACCATAATTCTCAAACCTGGGAGCCTATTAGCACTGGTTATAAAGGGTGAATAAGAAGGTAAAAAAATCCACTTGATCATATCTAGGGCCTATCTGTATTTTATCCCATTATCCAAGAATGATTTTTCCTATTACAGACCTATACAGTAATATACAGTAAAGATGCCGAAAGGTAAACCAAAAAGCTGATGTTCAGAAAAACTGTGCCCAATAAAAAGAGTAAGGAAGAGGAAAGGTCACAGTATAACAGGATATATGCAATCTTTAGCTTACACCCAAGGGGCACAACTTTTCAGTCCTGATAATAATAATTCTCTCAGAACACAGGTATACTTATTCCATCAAATAAAATAACACATTTGTATAGAGATTGGGGGCAGTGCTGTAAGGGGGATTTGAAAACTAAGAACTGTGACAGTTATTTCAAAGGGTAAAAATATATACATTACTCTTTAGTTACTTGTGACTTTCCAGGCTCCCTTCGCTACACTTTTTGTGCTACAAACATCAGGACACCTGTAGATGTAGTCTCCTTCCTGGACAAAGGAACCATGGTGCTCTCAAATGAAAGAAATGCTTGTTGGACCAGTTTTGAGTTTGTGCCACCTTAAGAACTGAGTCATAGTGACCGGTGTGAAATACTAACTCATTTGTGGTTTTGATTTGCATTTCTGTAACAATTAGTGATGTTGAACATCTTTTCATGTGCCTGTTGGCCATCTGTATGTCTTCTTTGGAAAAATATCTATTCAAGTCTTCTGTCCATTTTTTTGATTGAGCTGTTTGTTTTTACAATATTGAGTTGTATGAGCTGTTTGTATATTTTGGGTATTAACCCCCTGTTGGTCGCATTATTCGCAAATATTTTCTCCTGTTCCTAGGTTGTCTTTTCATTTTGTTGATTGCTTCCTTCCCCGTGCAAAAGCTTTTAAGTTTGATTAGACCCCATTTGTTTATCTTTCCTTTTACTTCTTTTGCCTTGGGGGACTGATCTAAGAAAACATTGTTACAATTTATGTCTGAGAATGTCTTGCCTGTGTTCTCTTCTAGGAGATTTATGGTATCATGTCTTATATTTAGGTCTTTAAAACAGTTTTTAGTTTATTCTTGCACACAGTGTAAGAGTGTTCTAATTTCATTGATTTACATAGTTGTCCAGCTTTCCCAACACCACTTCTTGAAGAGGTGGTGGTTATTTTTTTTCCGTTGTATATTCTTGCCTCCTTTGTCATAGATTCCTCGACCATAAGCATGTGGATTTATTTTTGGGCTCTCTATTCTGTTCCATTGATCTATAATGCCAGTTTTTGTGCCAATACCACACTGTTTTGGTTACTGTAGCTTTGTAGTATAGTCTGAAGTCTGAAAGGGTTATGCCTCCAGCTTTGTTCTTTTTCCTCAGGACTGCTTTGGCGATTCTGGGCCTTTTGTGGTTCCATATAAATTTCAGGACTATTTGTTCTAGTTCTACGAAAATGTTATGGGCATTTTGATATGGATTACATTAAATCTGTAGATTGCTTTGGGTAGTATGGACATTTTAACAGTATTAATTCTTCCAATCTAAAAGCATGGATATCTTTCAATTTCTTTGAATCATCTTCAATTTCCTTCATCAATGTCTTATCATTTTCAGCATACAGGTCTTTCAACTCCTTAGTTAGTTTACTCCTAGGTATTTTTTGACGCAATTTTAAATGGGATTTTTTTTTACTTTCTCTTTCTGACATTTCATTCTTAGTGTAAAGAAATGCAACACAATACCTCACACCGGTCAAAATAGCTATCATCAAAAAGTCTAGAAATAATAAATGTTGGAGAGGGTCTAGAGAAAAGAGAACGCTCCTACACTGTTGATGGGAATGTAAATCAGTACAGCCACCATGGAAAACAGTATGGAGGTTCCTTAAGAAAATTAAAAATACAGCTACCATATGATCCAGCAATCCCACTCCTGGGTATATATCCAGAAAAAATGAAAACTCCAATTCGAAAAGATATGTGCACCCCAATAGCAGCACTATTTACAATAGCCAAGACATGCAAAAAACACAAGTATCCATCAACAGTCAGACTGGCTTAAAAAGATGTAGTATACATATACAATGGAATATTACTCAGCCATACAAAGAATGAAATATTGTCATTTGCAGCAACATGGATGGACCCAGAGAATATTAAATTTAGTGAAATAAGTCAGACAAAGACAAATATTATATGATATCACTTCTATGTGGAATCTAAAAAATAATACAAATGCATCAATATACAAAACAGAAACAGACTCACAGACATAGAAAACAAACATGGTTACCAAAGGGGAAAGGGGGAGGGGAAGGGATAAATTAGGAGCATGGAATTAACAGATACAAACTACTAAAACAGATAAACAACAAGGATTTACTGAACAGCACAAGGAACTATATTTAATATTTTATAATAACCTATAATGGAAAATAATCTGAAATATATAATCTGAATCACTTTGCTGTACACCTGAAGCTAACACAACAGTGTAGATCAACTATGAGCCAATTTAAATAAATTAATAGCAAAAACCAAAAAAAATAAACAGAAAAACTGAGCCTTTGTCTTAATTGGTAGGTTACTAATGCCTTAGTAACCTAGCCAGTAACCCAGTTCCTCTGGAGCTAGAGTTCTGTCCATTATCAGTTTGTCTCAGGGAAAACTAACTCTAGCCCAGATGTAGCTCAGCGCAGGTCTTTGCATGCTCACTCATCCTAGAGATATAGTCTCCCTGGTAGAATATGATCAGCTTACTCCATCTACCCCAACTACCACCTGCCTAGGAAATCTTTCTTCCACTAACAGAAAGTGGATGTCTTCCCTAATATGTGCCTCAACCTAGGGTGCATGTCTAGCTTCTAATGTCTTATCTTATGGAGTCTCATTTATTCCACCTTTAAGAATTCATGCTTAACAGCCCAAGTGACAATATGTGTTATTACTGTCAAATATGCATAACCTTAATCTAATTATTAACAAACAAAATCAAACTGATTCAGTCTACAGAATGTAAGATATTAGGAAACAATTTTTTCACTCATTCAACACACCTTTTCTTTTATTTCTACATTCATCATACAGTTACTATGTACCAAAAATATTAAAAAGTTGATCCTTCTATATAGTACCACACATACCTTTCAAAGAACTCATAGTGTTTAAGATAGATGTTATTTTTCAACATCCTAATACAATTTTGTCAATGGGTTTTGTCAACACTCATGCTTCAAATCCCGTAAACCACAGTGTAAGTGAGATATCTATGGTCCATAGCGTTGTAATAAAGAAACTAGGGTTCAGGTATTCATTGGTGCAGCTAATTCAAGGGACATAGTGGGGGGAAAGAAAAAAAGACACGAACAAGTATCTGCAGGGAAAAAAAAAAAAACAAACTACCTGAAACAAACCCTGCCTCAACATATCAAGTTACGAATTTTATGGAAAATACGCTCAGAGTTTCAAAAAGCTATACAACCTTCACTTTGTGAAAATGATACAATTTAATGTCAGAGTTTAGAACAATCTTTAGGACAAATGCTTTACTACAACTATATACTACTTAATTTAAATGTGTATCTATACTTCTGGAAAACTTTTTAAAGTAAAAATTGGCATAGCTCTACAGGAAGATTATCCAAAATTACTCTATCCCAAAAGCTCTATATAGGATAAGCTGCAGTCTAAATGTGCAATAACTTTTCTACAAACTTTAAGATATACCAACATTTTTTTAATCCTTTGTGCCTTACCTGAATTTATTCATAAGCTATGAATGTAAAGTAACCTCTATCCTTTCACAAATAAGGTACATCAAATATTTGGGCTAGTTTAATGTAAAATCTTTAGAAACATACAATCAAAACAGAAACACAGATAACTACAGTGAACTAAATTACATTAAAAAAAGACTTTTCGGGCTTCCCTGGTGGCGCAGTGGTTGAGAGTCTGCCTGCCGATGCAGGGGACACGGGTTCATGCACCGGTCCGGGAAGATCCCACATGCCGCGGAGTGGCCGGGCCTGTGAGCCATGGCCGCTGAGCCTGCACGTCCGGAGCCTGTGCTCCGCAACGGGAGAGGCCACAACAGTGAGAGGCCCGCGTACCGCAAAAAAAAAAAAAAAGACGTTTCATGGAAATTTGGTTTAAGATAAGTGTTGGAAGGGTTCTATGAAAGGAAAAATAACTTCCCGTGACTGGTAACCATGGAAAGTTTCACAAAAGAGATGAATTGCAAGTTGGGACTTAGTGAATTAAGTAAGATTAGTAAAATTAGTAAGATGAGCATAAATAGAATTTAGGAAACAAGGATTCCAGAAAGGAAAAAACACCATGAGCTAAAGTATAGTAGAAGTGGAAAAGCACAAGCCACATACAGAAGGACAAAATAGATGTATCTGACTGAATAAAAGGTTATGAGTTAGGAAACACAATTAAAAAAAGAAGAACATGCCCCAAAACAAAAAGGTGCTTCTTGCTATTTGAACAAGTTTAAAAAACAGGGTCAACCTGGCAGTATTAAAAAGGATAGGATGGAAAAAGGAAAAGACTAAAAAGCAGGAAGATAATAATACAGACTCCTATAAAATGAGGCCTAAAGAAAGGAACTTGGGAAATGTAAAAGGGACTGATGTACAAGACACTGTGAAATAAAAATTCATGAGATTCGGAATCTCATTACATATAGGAGAGAGGGAAAGGGACTTGGGATGAGGAAATTAAATAGTGACTCACATTTTAATTCTAGATTCCTGGAAAAATTATGGTATCTTTTAGCAAAATTAAGAAGTCAGAACTAAACTCTAGTTAAATGAAAAATTTTCAAAATAAAACAACAAGCTAATTTGACAGAGAAGAGGAGCTACAAGTCCAACTGATAAATACATTTCCAAAAGGGATCATAAAAGTATGTAGGTTTAAGCCACAAAAATTATTTTAAGCAGAGATTTCTGTTTCTTAGAAAAATGAAAAAGTGGTATGGAAAATGACCAACAGACAATTTGGAAACACAAATGACCAATATTTCAGAACATACTGATGAAATGTTACAGTACTTAAAAATTAGAAAATATTTAACAATCAGGATACTCAATTCAACTTACTATAAAACAGGTAATGCCATATATTTTGCTGCATAAAAGGCAACCCAATAATACACATCAAAAACTTTCAAAACATATGGCATATCTTTTGAGTAATCAATTCTACTTTTAAGAATTTAGGATAAAAAGTATCTATGGCTCTAGAGCAAAATTTATTTTTGAGATATAAGTTTATATCAGCATGGTTTAAATCAGTGAAGAATTTTTAACATAAATGTTCAACAATGGGGACTATTTAAATAAATAATTTCACACAGAATACTATGTAGCCATTAAAATTATGTAAAATAGGGGCTTCCCTGGTGGCGCAGTGGTTGAGAGTCCACCTGCCGATGCAGGGGACACGGGTTCATGCCCCGGTCTGGGAAGATCCCCACATGCCGTGGAGCGGCTGGGCACGTGAGCCATGGCCAATGAGCCTGCACGTCCGGAGCCTGTGCTCCGCAACGGGAGAGGCCACAACAGTGAGAGGCCTGCGTACCGCAAAAAAAAAAAAAAATTATGTAAAATATATAAATGATATCATGAAATTCATGATTATAAACAAAAGTACCAAGTAATTTAGAATATCCAATTTTTATAAATAAATTCACCTGTTAACCTCTCCTTCTGATAGTCATTGTTAATATTTTGTTGTGTATCCCTTGCTCCATCTTCTATGTGTATGAATACACAGACACAAAAGTAAAAATTGTATCTCTTTTTATTTACCCTTCCTACTCAGCCTATGTAAATATGAAAGTTAAACAGTGCTAAGAATGTGCTGGTTCTCACTTAAATAGAATAAAGAGAACAAAACCCTTAATAAAACATTAAACGAGAGACTAAAGATGGGTTAGCTTACAGATGTGCTGATTTGCATGGCAACTAAATGCAACATGAAATCCTGGACTGGATCCTAAACCAAGGGGAAAAAAATTTTTTTCTTTTGCTTAGGGCATTATTAGGACATCAGGCAAAATCTGAATGAAGTATATGTACATAAGGTCAGTATTATATCAATATCATTTTCCTGATTTTCAAACATGTACTGTCGTGTAGAATATCTTGGATTTTATGAAAATGCATACCAAAGCATTAAGAGTAAAGTGGCTTCATGTCTGCAACTTTCAAAAATAATAATTGGTATCAAATATAAATTTTTATATATAAATATATATTTACATTTATGTGTCTGTGTATACATAGAAAAAATATGATAAAGCAAATGTAGTAACATGCTAACATTTGGACAATCTGCATGAAGAATCTGTATAGGAATTCTTTGCAGAATTCTGGAAATTCTTCTGTGTCTGAAATTATTTCAAAATAAAAAGAATTTTACACACTTGAGGGTAAAAAGAGTGATGATTTAACAAAATTAAACACCATTCATTCATTCAATAAACGCTTACTGAAAGTCGAACACTACTATACAGCAGTAAACAAACCAGATAAAAATCCCTGCCTTCATGCAGCTTACCTTCTAGTAGGGGGAGACAAACAAAAAGCAAATAAGTAAAGGGTATACTACGTTAAATGGCAATAAGTACTATCGAGAAAGGGGAAAACACACACACACACACACACACACACACACACACACACACACACACACACACGGAAGAAGGGGACAGTAAGTCCCTTTGGGTAGGAGGGAAGATACGCAATTCTAGATACCATCCATAGGGAGGACCCAGTGAGAAGATGACACAGGGCCCTGAGACAAGGAGCACACCTCATAAGTTTCAGCAAAGGCACATGATGGTGGCTGAATCCAGTGTTGTAGTAAAAAATGACTGACGCAATTTGCAAATCAATTAGACAGGATGTGTTGATAGTCTAGATATAGGCTGAGAAAGAAAGACTCAAAGATGACTACAAGATTTATAGCTGAGCAGCCAGAAGCATGAAGCTGCCATTATGGAAAAGGGGTGAGCAGGGGACAGGAAGCTTGAAAGTTTGGGTTTTTTTAACATCCTGGGCCCATTAAATATCTAAATGAAGATTCTCAATGGGCACTGAATATGAGTCTGGAGTCCAGGGGTAAAGTCCAAGCTGGAGACAAAATCTGGGTGACATAAGCTTAGAGATGGTGTTTAAAGTCATGAGATTGGACATCACCAAGGGAGTACTGTGTAGACAGAGAAATAATGTCCATTATTTGCTAATACAGTCACAGGGGTAGAATAAACATGATACTATATAGTGTTTGTTTAGAGATCAATAATCATTTGGATAAAGAGCCACAATAATAACAAATATGAATTAGGACATCTGCAAAATAAGAGTGGTTTAATAAGAAACAAACGTCTCTGAAGTAACAGTATACTGAAAAGAAATACCAAAGATGAGATGTCTCCTAAGAATTTAGAAATAAAGAAAATAATACTGTCCAAAACAGAGGTCCTTATATTATTTGTTTTCATTTGACTGAGTAAATTAATAAAACCAGGGATCCATGAAGTCCTCTTAACAAGTATGAACAGTATTAAAATAGCTAAACAAAGAGTGTATCAGTCAAAACTTAGAATTGTTCAAAATGAAGCCAGTCGATAGAAAATGTCTAAGCAATCTTTAGAACAGGTACTGTGGAATAACTCAAATATGATCATTCTGACAATTATACATCTCAATTTTAATAGCTTGGAATTTTGGCATTCTTGAGGAAAAGAATTTGGGAGGTAGGTGATGAACTGAAATCCTAGCTTTGCTACTTATGCAATGTTGTGACCTTATGCAAAATACCACTTTCTATTTTTGTTTTCTACTTTGTAAACTGCATATAAGACCTATTTCCTAGTATTGGTGTGAAGATTAAATGACATAAAAAGCTTCAGCTCAGTACAAACCCCAGAGCAGAAACTCAGGAAGTTCTGTTGTTTCCAAGATCAAGAAACAGGTCTGAGTCAGGTGGAAGTATAGCTAGACATGTGAACTAATGAGTGTGAAAATACGGACTAAAGTCTAATACAAGTCTCTAGAATGCTACTATCCTATGCAGGCTGACATTTTTTCAATTGTATAAACATGGGATGAACATGTACTATTTACCTGCTAGATTATGTAGTAGCAATTTCACTAAAAATAAAATCTAATTTCTAACCACAAAAGAGCTAGCATTTGGATACACAGACTCCTTTTCATCAGGAAAGCAAAATATTACAAGGATACAGCTGTAGACAAGTCAAAATTAAATAGGTTATAAAAAATAATACAATAGCCTGCTGAAGGGATGATAAATTCTCTTTAAGGGAAAAAAAAGGTTTTCTTCAAGAAGACAGCACTTAATCTTAATCTTCAAGTAAAGAATTTTAATTGGAGGGGAACAAATTCAAGTAAGCAATCATGTAGGCAGTTTATTCTACAACCTTCAAGCAACTTTAGTCTTATTTCAAATTTGGTACCTATAAACTATGAATCCTAGAGAAAGCAATGCAACTCACCTATAGTCTTAGAAAAATCACATACTAGAAAGGGGAACTAAAATAGTCTTTTTCACTTTTCCCAAAATGTTTTTTAAGGGACAATGTACCACCAAATACTTCTAAATATTAAGAAGGATTATAAAGAGTGACTATAATATATGTCTTTTCCTCCACTATTTTTCTCCCTTTAAATAAAGGTGGAGGATAAAAGCAAGTGTAGAGAAAACTGTAGAAGTCATCCTTCTATCCGTTTTTATGTTGTTGTTAGATTGTCCTGGAAAAGTAAAAGTTACGGAGTTTCACTGAAGCTAATTAAAAACTGTGGCAAACAGATAAATACTAATAGAACAGCAATAACATAAAAAAAAATTTTAAGTCACTACAAAGGACATACATATATAAGAACTGGTTAAATAACATAACCATCAATTGCAATAAATAGATCATGATTCAAACTACAAACTGTATTTTTTAAAAGATAATATTTATGAAATGATTATAAACTTTAAATGTGTTTATCAGTGATGATACTAAAATACTGTTATCTTGCATTATGATAATGATATTGGGGTGATGTTTAAAAAAGAGAGAGAGAAAGCAAGCCCTTATCTTTTAGAGATATATTCTGAAATATTTAAAGATAGAATTATGTCTAGAATGACCTTCAAAATAACATGGGAAAGAAAGACTGGCCATGACTTGGTAACTGCTAGGTAAGAGTTATATGGAGGGTTTATTATACTATCATGCCTCCTAGAGAAGGAGGCTAAAATTTTCCATAATAAATTTTATAAAATAAAATTTTAAAACTATAAATAGCAAATCCCATCATAAAGGTGAGTGTAAAACAGTACAAGCCTTAACCCAATGACACATTGATACTACTGTCTCTGACAGTTTATAACACCTTCAATTAAATGACGACTTGTATATTCAGATTACATAAAGATATACCTCAAAGTAAGGATACCTAGAGCTTTTCTAAATTTCTCAATCATGTATAAATGAGAATATATTCTGAGACTGGACCCAAATACTACCAAAATGCATACTTAGGAGCTCACAGGAAATCTGAGTTGCATCTAAAAATAAAAGGCAAAGAAATCATAACTAACTACACCTCATTCCATGTTGATTATCTTCTCAATGCCTTCACATGGACCACCATTTATTTACAAGAGAAGCATGGAAAGCAAAAAAGATACTATAATTAATTTCCTTTTTCTAACCACTACTAAGCCAATTTATGAAGCAAAGTTTCCAAGAATTTCTGATGTGTCAGTGAGATTTGAAAAAGTGTTAACAATACTAGAATTAACAAATAGCTCATATCAAGCCCCTTTACTTGGTAACCATTAAAGGAACAAAGAAGACAAGTATATACATACTGGAGGCCGGCCAGGTCGACCCCTTTTTCTTTTTCCTTTGACCTCTGTTTCTTCAAGTTCGCTGCCAGCATCAGAATGGGCAGTAGTTTCATTAGTTGAATCCCTAGAAAATATGATATATTATTTTAGTGAACAAATTAATAATACATACCTATTTATAATACAATGCAGCTCTGTTCCACTGGTTTCCTTACCTCCTGCTATATGTACACATATGTCTGATTAGAAGTAGTTTATACTTCCACTTTCAGAAAAAATCTTTAGCAAATTGAAAATGTTACCCTCCCTGCTAATATCACATAACACTGAATAAAATGATTCCCCAAATAGAGAAATACAGACAAGGAAATGACTGGAAACAGCAGCTGCTATACAACATATAAATGCAAAATAACAATTGCAAAAGACTAATTCTTCAATATAAAAAAGACAAAAGCTTGGGAGAAATTTTATTCATTTTATAAAATAATAAAAGTGTGCTGGTCAATGTTTAACAACTGGCTCTTCAAAAAATATATGCATAAATTATTAGAAATGTTAACAATATAAAGGATGCATAGCATGCAACTTACAAAGAATAATAAAATGCACAATATTCTTTATTGTAAATTCTATCCAGCTAATTGATTCATATAAAATGATTTTGATAATTTTGCCAAACTCTTGTATCCCTAGCTAACCTATGGTTGCAACTGATGAACAAATAGGGTTTTGACATGAAAGACAGTTGATATCTTTGTTCACTTTAATGAATAGAATGCAAATGAAATGACAAAGACATCTGTGGGAACTTCACTGTTCACTGTCAGGAGCAACTTTTTTACTGAACGGAATACATAATAGTTCTCGAACACTAGAAGGATACGTCCTCAATTTTTTGTGGTATCATAATGTAATGACTATAGACTTGATACACCTTTAAGTTTAATCTGTTATTAACAATTTCTCCATCACTTTATTGAGTCCACAAACAACAAAACAATAAACTGAGCCCTGTGTAGTGTTTGCTGATTTTCATAATGTGAATGCTCCCCCCACAGCCAAATTCAAACTACCAAAGTGACATCACCTAATACAATGCTGAGAAGTAATTAACAGTAGCAGTACACTACTAAGAAGTATTTCCACCATACATACAATAATAGGTGTAAATAAAAACCTCAAGAACACAGAAAATATTAGGATGTAAAATAATTAGGAAATGATGAGTTTTGAGTATTTATTACTTTTGTTTTTAACATGATTTAATTAATTTTAAGTTTGTATAATTTAACTTTTTATAATGGCTATGTTATATTGAACGAGGTCACAAAATTCCTGGAAATTTAATATTCAGCTCTCCAGGCCAGTACAGGCTGGCCTCAGCATGGCACTAAAAAGGTATATATAGTATTAACAAAAACATCCTCACTGAGTTCTACATTACTAACTTACAAGGGACCTGCATAAAACTGCAAATAGCAGGAAGGGTACAAAGCAAAGAGAAGGAAGGGTAAGCTCAACTCACAACTTACTGAAACTGCGCCACTGAAGGCTCTTAGTTCCATTCCCTCCTTGTGTTGATTCCTCAAAGCTCATTTCATTACTGTTTGCTCTTCTCCCTTTAAACTACCCTCTCTTGGAGAGCTCATCCACTCGATATGTAACTTTTATGCAAATGACTTCAGTATATTATCACAGACATAACTATCTGTAATTCAAGATTTTCAACTGCATGTGTAAAATGCTTCTTTGCATGCCACCTCAAATTCACCAAATAACACATATAAAATTAAGTCCAATTCTGACTATTTCTAGCTCTCTGCTCATGGCAATACCACTGGTTAACTGATTTAGTAAGTTAATGCCCAAGTGTGCTTTGTTATATAAATTTGTTAGTCTTACTCAAATTCCTATAATCACATCAGTCTTCCTTTTGTGCCATCAGTTAAAGTCCTCCTGAGTTGTCCTCTGTATACTAACTCTGTCTCTCATTCTTTTCATGATTATTACCATAATCACAACTTCATGAATTAATCACAACTTATCTCCCTGCTTCTACTATTCTCCTTGTCCAAGCCACTCTACACACTACTGTCACTAATATTCTCATATCATGTTCCTTCTCTGCTTGCAAATCTTCAAAGGTAATCTGGTATTTAAAACTATAAATAATATTGATCTAGTCGAAGGGTCAGCAAACATTTTCTTACAGGGCTATATAATAAATATTTTAGGCTTAGGGGTCTTAATGTCTCTGTATCTACTACTCAACTCTGGGACCATAGCATGAATGCAGCCATAGATAATATGTAAATGAATGGATGTTGCTGTGGTCCAATGTTATTTATAAAAACAGGTTTCTGAGGGCTTCCCTGGTGGCGCAGTGGTTGAGAGTCCGCCTGCCGATGCAGGGGACACAGGTTCGTGCCCCGGTCCGGGAAGAGCCCACAGCTGGGCCCGTGAGCCATGGCCACTGAGCCTCCGCATCCGGAGCCTGTGCTCCGCAACGGGAGAGGCCACAACAGTGAGAGGCCCGCGTACCACCAAAAAAAAAAAACAGGCTTCTGAGCCACTATCAGTAAGTTTTTCAATCACTGATCTAGTTGATCTTATTCATTTCTACTAAAGAACAATAAATCATTCTGCTTTTTCTCCTCACTACAGTCCAAATAGACTGTGCCGGTTTATATACATTATCTAGAATAAATATGCACAAAACCTTGTAAGAAAACATACTGCTGTCCCAATTTTACAGATGAGGAAACAAAAGATCTGGAAACCTGATCATCTTGTCCATATTTACACAACTAGCAAGTGGCAGGGTCCACTTAGATCTCAAGGTAAATGTGAATTCTCTATCTCCAGAGCAGTATACTAGAATGCAAATAATACATTTTGTATTTCTCTTACATGGACAGAATACACTAGTGCTTTTGATGCTTATTGAAATCTCCAGGCAACTACAAAAGCAGGTTGGTTCCATCATATAATATGTGATCCATCAGTGAAATTAATTTAACCTTGAGCAATATAGTTTACTGACAAAAGAAAAGTACAATTGTTTTCTAATTCCGCAAACTTCAGCCAGCTTAGAAGGTGACAGCTATTACCAACAGATAACTAACATACTCCAATTAGTATATATATGTACATTTATTTGTTTATTAGAATCTCATACATAAATTTTTGTTTTTTAATTTCAAGCAAGAGAAGATATAAGAATACAAGGAAGAGTATCACTTCACCATACCCTAACTCTGAACCTCAATCTGCAGAACAAGATTATTTACAGTTTCATCAATACTCTGTCATAAATATTTATGTTCTGGTATATATATACATAGATACCAAACAATATATTTTAATTTTTAAAATTTAAATTAATAGGAATTTTCCATACAAATACATAGGATTCCTGAATGGTACTCCATAATACGTTCCCTATATATGAGCACTTAGATTGTCTCTACTTTTACGCTATTACAAACAGAGCTGTAACAACTGTCCTTGCACATTAATTCTTATTACACATCAACAAATATCTCTCTAGAATAGACAGAATGCTGGATCAAGGAGTATGCAAATTCAAACGTCAACCAACTGCTCTACAAAAAGCACATTTATAAGACTATCAGACATAAATGAAGAGAATGGAAGAATCAGATTGAACCTTATAAATGATTTTTTTTGCTCCCTAAAACTCTCTAGATTCTGTCTTCCTCTCTCCATTTCCTCTGTAATCATTTTAGTTCAAGTTGTTATCATCCCTGGCCTGGACACTGCAACACCTTTCACCTAATAGGACTCCTTGCTTCTTCTGCTGCCACTTCCAATATAATCACTATACTGTACTAACAGTGATTTTCATAGTATATATCTTATTATGTATATCCCATGCTTAAAACCCTACAATGGTTTCCTTCTGCTTCTAGGGGATAAAAACCTCAAAATTCTTAATATAAGACCTAGCAGGTCCCTGTATGATACAGCCCTACCCTACTTGCAATCCTTATTTCACACCACTCTCCATCCTCAATCCTGAAAAAAGAAAAATAACAGCTTTATTTCAGTCCCTCAAACATACCATGATTCCTCCTACCTCAGGGTCTTTGCACATGCCATTCCTTAAGTCTGGAATTAATACCCTGATCCCTTCTTCTTCCCCCAAATTCCCTCCACTTCAGGTTTAAGAATCATGTCTCTTCCTTAGAAAAGCAGACTAAATCAAGGCATGTGTTAAAATTCTAATAAAATCCTCTAGCTTACCTTCATAGCACCAAGGGCAGTTTAAATCTATACATTTGTGATTATTTGATTAATATCTATCTATATAAGCTTCATGGCAACAAGGACTGAGTCTTTTCCACTTGCTCTTTCTCCCCAGAGCTTACCACAGTTCCTTGTACTACAACATTTGGTGGAATATATAATATGTGGTAATTGACAATATTTGATGATGCTTAATATTGGGCTGGCCAAAAAGTTCATTCGGGTTTTTCCAACGATGTAATGGAAAAACGTGAACGAACTTTTTGGCCAACCCAACAGTAAACACGCTAAGGTAACAAATTCATTTGTCATTATAATGACTAAGCAAGCCAAGAAATAATAAGGTTATTCACTAGAGTGACCTTTCTAGTGTCTCAATTAGAAAAATCACTACTGAACTGAACATTAACAATCACGGGATCAAAAGATTTGTCTGTTTTCGAAGAGACTTTAGAAATTAATTTCCAATATGTTATCTTCACTTTACAAATGACAGAAACTGAAGTTTAACAATACGAAGAGACATATCATGTTTCCTTTCCTCTACAATGTAGACATGGTATAGTTAGATGGATAGATGAAGATAATATCCTCAGAAAATTGTTTTATGTGCTCAATAAATGCTTCTTAGATCTCAACTTGACCAAGAGTACATCTCCAGCTGACAGATTAAAAGCAAATTTCATTTACCCATCTTGCAGATCACTACTATCCATTATCGTATTAAAAGTTCACATTTTTATGAAAAATAGTTATCCACAAAACATGTTAAATACTATCATGCCCATGCAATCACTTGTTAAATATATTTAAATACAACCTATGTTTCATATTTAATCAAAGAGATATTTTACAAAGGGTGTGTCTAATACCCAGCAGTGTGCTAGGAGCTGGCCATACAAAAATAAAGCACAGGGCTTCCCTGGTGGCGCAGTGGTTGACAGTCCGCCTGCCGATGCAGGGGACACGGGTTCGTGCCCCGGTCCGGGAAGATCCCACATGCCGTGGAGCAGCTGGGCCCGTGAGCCATGGCCGCTGAGCCTGCACGTCCAGAGCCTGTGCTCTGCAACGCAAGAGGCCACAACAGTGAGAGGCCCACGTACCGCAAAAAAAAAAGAAAGAAAGAAAGAAAAAAAATAATAAAGCACAAAGGCACAAAGTTCAGACAAAAACAATAAGAAAGTGTTATAAAACATTATGTTAAGTATGATGCTATTAAAAAAAGGGTAGAGTATGACAGGAGCACAGGAGGGAACCTACCCAACTTTGAGGAGTCAAAGGAGCTTTGCTGGAGGCGTACTTTAGCCAAGACCCACAGGACTACCAAGATGGCCAGGTAAGGAAAGATACACATAGGCATTGCAGGCAGAATTAAGAAAAACAAAAATACAAAGAACAAATACTATATGGAGACCTCTAAACTTGATATGTTCAAGTTAAGGCTAATAAAGAGGCTTGAAGTTAAGTAAATAGAAAGGGCTTGTATCTCCTATATTTGGACAAACAAAGGAGGGTAGGTATTGATGGGTTTTTAGCACGTAATTTGGATAACTTTCTGTCTTAGAGCTCCAGAGGAAAAACAGTAGGCCAGGAGACCACTGGAAGGTGACTACAGTCTCTTGGAGAAGACACATATAAATGATCTTGGACTATAATAACATATAAATAATTACATATACTGTTGGTCACTTTCATTATATCTAAAGCACTGCTATCATATAGGATCACAGTATGCAGAGTCTTAATTTGTAGCTTAATGACACCTATAAAAAGAAAAGTATCTGCCATTACCCTGATCACATCTCCCAGAGAATTCATAATAAGATCAAATTCTAGATCTGTCCTACAACCCTAACAAAATCTAATAATGAGATGCCACCAGAAATGCCAAGGACTCACCAATCACAATCTCAATCTCAGGGAAAAGAAGTTCTGGCATGGGGATGAGAGGGTTAGACACACAGTGTGTTATAAGATAGAGGTCTACAAACTTTCTCTGTAAATAGCCAAACAAAATATTTATGCTCTGCAGATTAATTCATTCTCTATTACAACTTATAGTCATAAATAGTCTGCAAAGGAATCAGTGTGACTCTATTCCAATTACACTTTATTTACAAAAACAGTCAGCATGCCAGATTGGCCCATGTTCATAGTTTGCTGACTCCTAATATAAGACAGTGTAACATGTTTTTTGTTCAGTAACACAGAACATGCTGACATTATGATGCAAGGGCTATAGATGGATATAGTAATTACACCCTCTGATAGTTCTTTTACTTCAAACATATTACCCAACTATTAGAGAACATATTTGACGTGTCTTATTAATGAGAGCATTTTGATACAGAAAAGTGTTACACGCATTTAAAAAAAATAAAAAGAAAGCTATAATACTTACTGTAACACTGGTAACTCTGAAGTAATCATTGCTGTGAAGATCTTTCCACAATGGAGCAAAGAATCAAGTGCTGTACAACTCAAAACTTTCAAAATAACCTCAAAGGTAATCCTGTTAATTAAAATAAAAAGAAAGAAAGGAAGAAAGAAATTATTTTTTCCAGATTTACTGAGGTACAGTTGACAAATTAAAACTGTTACTTACAACAGGATAATTTGAAATATGGATACATTATGAAGGGCTTCCCCCATTGAGTTAATTAACAAATCCACCACCTCACATATTTACTTTTCCTTTTTTTTTGGTCCCAACATTCAGTAAGTTCTACTCTCTTAGCAAATTTCAATTATACAAAACAGTGTTATCAACTATAGTCACTATATTATACATTAGATCCTCAGACAGTATTCATTTATAACAAAGTTTGTACCCTTTCACCAGCCTCTCCCTATTTCCCCTACCACTTGGCCCCTGGCAACCACTTTTCTACAAATTCCCCACCCCCGCTTCAAGATTCCACATATAAGTGATTCCACACACATACACACAACAAGTTTTCTTCACTCATACGTCCATGGACACATAAGGTTGTTTCCATATTTTGGTTATGGTGAATAATGGTGGTATGAGCATGGGAGTACATCTATCTCTTTGGGATAATGATTTCATTTCTTTTGGATATATACCCAGAAGTGGGATTGCTGTGTAATATGGTAGTTTTTAATTATCTGAGGAACCTCCATACTGTTTTCCAGAGGCTTTACCAGTTTACATTTGCACGAACAGTGAAGGGGTTCCGTTCTGCCCACATCCTCAACCAGAATATATCTCATCTTTTTGATAAAAGCCATCCTAACAGAGGTGTGAAGTGATACATCATGGCTCTGATTTTCATTTCCCTGAAGACTAGTGATGTTGAATACCTTTCCATGTAGCTTTTGGTCATTTATACACCTTCTTCAGAAAAATGTCTATTCAGGTCTTTTGAAAATTACTTTAGAATAAAATGAATATGCCAGAATACACAGACTACAATCAACCAGTACTACCAACAAGCACACTCCTTAGTATTTACCCAAATGAATTGAAAATTTATGTCTACATAAAAGCCTGCACAAAGATGTTTACAGCGGTTTTATTCAAAATTGCCAAAACAGGAAAGAAAGGTGTCCTTTAAGAGGTGAATGGATAAATAAACTGCGGTACATGCAGACAACGGAGTACTATTTAACACTTAAAAGTAATGAGCTATCAAGCCAGGAAAAGACACAGAGAAAGCTCAAATGCATATTACTAACCGAAAGAAGCCAATCTGAAACCACTACATACTATATGATTTGAACAATATGGCATTCTGGAAAAGGCAAAACTATGGAGACAGTAAAAATATCAGTGACTGCCAGAAGTTATGGGGTAGGAGAGATGACTAAGTGGGCACAGAAGATTTTTAGGGCAGAGAAGATATTTTGTATTATACAAGAATGGTGGGTACATCTAACTGTACATTTATCAAAACCCATAGAATATATAACACAAAGAGTGAACCCTAATGTAAATTACAGACACTGGGTGATAATGATATGTCAACATAGGTTCATTGATTGTAACAGACATACCACTGTAATGTGGGATGTTAACAGTGGGAGAGGCTATATGTATGTGGGAACAGGGGTTATAGGGGGAATCTCTCTACCTTCTGTTCAATTCTACTATGAACATAAAACTTCTCTAAAAAATAAAGTTTATTAAAAAAAAAAAAGTAGCAGAGGAAGTGGGACAAAAGAGCATCCAAGACAGGCCATGGCACAATACCTAATAGAATAACATAGGTATAACTAGAATTCCAGAAGAAGAGAGAAAGATCAAAGCAAAATAAATATTTGAAGAGAGAGCACAGGAGAACTTTCCAAAAATAATTTAAGACATTAAAACACAGATGGAAGACCAAGGAATTCCCAAGAAGAATACTCTAAAATATAATATTGCTAAAAATGAAAGAAAATTCAAAAGGAAGCTAAAAAAACATAATTCCTCACACACAGAAAAACAAAACATTTTATCAGACTTTTTGGTAGAAACTATGTAAGGTGAAAGACAATGGAATAAAACTGATGAGTGGAGAGGAAAAAACCATGAACACTGAATTATCAATCTTTCAAAAATGAAAAAAAGAAATGATGTCATGGAAAATGGAGGAGTAAGAAACCCCAAGAATTAGGCCCTCCAATGAAGCAACTCTTAGCTTGCCAAAAAAAAAAATGACAAGACATTTTTTATGGACATCTGTAATCTAATAAAAACGTATAACAAAGAGAGAAGTGCCTAACAGTCTATCTTATTTGATGAGAGAGCACAATAGTATTTTTGCTTACCTGTATGCCATCTCCCCTCCCCCAACTCTATGGTGCCCACAAGGACAGCAGACAGAGTTACTAGTACGGCTTGATGGTGTCAAAGAGAACACCATGGACCCGTTCTCAAAACCTGTGGCAGAGTGTTTTGAAGGGCTTCCCTTTTTTTTGAAAGAGTATCATCTTTCAAAAAGATTTAAAGACAGACAATAAAAGTAGTTGCCAGGGGCAAGACAATGGATTACATAAATATCAGACAATCTAAAAAGCCTCAAAATAAAAAGGCAGAGGAGTAAGATATTTGAAGAATAAGTACTTCAAAGGGATATCGCACATTCTAGGAAATGTAGACTGCTACATGAATGCCCAGGGCTGGATGAATTCTTAGAGAAGACCTGAGGGGCACAGGCTTGCAACTCTAGCTGATCTTTGCTCTCTGTGCAAGCACAAGGTGAATACTAAGGCAAAGCTGTAGGTAGCCTGCCTAACCTCTGAAGAAGTACCTCAGCTAACAGACAATCTGCAAAAAAACAAGAAATTACATTTTTCCAACTCCCGTTAACTAAGGAAATCTGGAAGATCACTGCTAAACACCCAGACAACAAAATTTCAGTAACCACACATGACAAGGAATACAGTCCTTGAAAAACAGTTTAGAAAAAAGTAAATAAAGAAATGACTGCAGCCCTTGAAAAGACAACAACAGTAAAGCCTGAGGAGGAGAGGAGAATCTAGTATTACAAAACTGTAATATTCAAAATGTTCAGTTTTTAAAAAACAAAAGGCATACAAAGAAATGTGAAAATATGACCCATTAACAACAACAACAAAAAAGAATTTCACACAAATCATCTCCATGTAAGCCCAGATACTGAAGTCTGACTTCCAGAGAAAACAGACTTCCAAAAGTATATCAACAGAAAGAGGTAGAAAGAATATCTGAAGACACAATGGCAAAAAACTTACCAATTTAAAGTTAAATACAGAAATCTACACACTCAAGAAGTAAATGACCTCCAAGTAGGAGAAACTCAGAAGTGAGTCACACACAGAGATACAGAGAATAAGCTAGTGGTTACCAGTGGGCAGGGGTGGGGTTTGGGTCAGTAATATAGAGGTGGGGGAGTGGGAGGTACAAACTATTGGTGTAAGATAGGCTCAAGGATGTATCATACAACATGAGGAATATAGCTAACATTTTGTAATACTGTAAATGGAAGGTAATCTTTAAATTTTTTAAAAAAAATTTAAAGAGTCATACAGATAAAACTACAGTTTACCCTTGAACAACACCAGGGTTAGGGGCACTGACTCCCTGCACAGTCAAAAATCCGTATATAACTTTATAGTCAGCCCTCCGTATTCATGGTTCCACATCAGTGCTCAACTAACCACAGACTGTGTAGTATTTTAGTTTTTGTTGCAAAACACCTGTGTAAGAGTGGAAAGGTGCAGTTCAAACCTGTGTGATTCAAAAGTCAACTGTATAGTTAAACTGTAAAAGCCAGAGATGAAAGAATCTTGAAGGAAGAACAAAAACAATCCGCCTCATCATATACAAGTAATCCACAGAATCCACAGTAAGACTAACAGCCAATTTCTCATTAAATATCATGAAAGCCAGAAGACAGTAGGATGACATATCTAAAATGCTGAAAAAAAACTGTCAAATAAGAATTCTATACCCAGCAGACTATCACTCAAAAATGGCAGAGAAATTAAAACATTCCTAGAAAAATAAAAACTGAGGAAGTTTGTTGCTAGACCTGCCCTGCCCTACGAGAAACACTAAAGGAACTCCTTCATGCAGAAATAAAGAATAAACAGAACTTGAAGCCACATTAAAAAAGGAGAACATTGGAAAAATTAACTACACAGGTAAATACAGAAGCCAGTATTATTTTATTTTTGGTTTGTAATTCCTGTATTTGTTTCCTTTATGATTTAAAAGAAAAGTAATAAAATAGTATTTATATACCTATGTTAATGAATACACAATGTATAAAGATATAGTTTAATTTTTAATTGAAATATAGTTGATTTACAATATTGTGTTTGTTTCAGGTGTACAGCAAAGTGATTGAGTTATACCATTTTTTCAGATTATTTTCCATTATATGTTATTATAAGATATTGTAGCTTTGTAGTATAGTCTGAAGTCTGGAAGGGTTATGCTTTGTTCTTTTTCCTCAGGATTGCTTTGGCAATTCTGCGTCTTTTGCAGTTCCATATAAATTTTAGGACTATTTTTTATAGCTCTATGAAAAATGTCATGGATATTTTGATATGAATTGAGTAAAATCTGTAGATTTCTTTGTCCAAAATGTATGGACATTTTAACAATATTAATTCTTCCAATCCAAGAGTATGGGACATCTTTCCATTTCTTTGAATCAAAAGATGTAATTTATTAACAATAATGTAAGTGAGGGATGGGGATGGGAGCAAAATTTTACAAGTTATTACAGGTACACCTCATTTTATTGCACTTTGCTTTATGAGCTTCAAAGATATTGCATTTTTTACAAATTTAAGGTTTTGTGGCAACCTGCTAGTCTATCACTGTCATTCTTCCAACAGCACTTGCTCATTTCATGTCTCTTTGTCACATTTTGGTAATTCTCCCAATATTTCAAACTTTTCATTATTATTATTATGTGTCCTATGGTAATCTGTGATCAGCAATGTTACTATCATAATTGTTTTAGGATGCCATGAATGACATCCACATAAGCCAGTAAACATAATTGATAAATGTTATGTGTGTTATGACTGCTCCACTGATTGGCCATTCCTCTGTCTCTCTCCCTCTCCATGGCCTTCCCTATTCCTGGATACATAATAATATTGAAATTAGGCCTATTAATAAACCCACAATGGCCGCTATGTGTTCAAGTCAAAGGAAGAATTGTATGTCTCTCACTTTCAATCACAAACTAGACATGATTAAGCTTAGCGAAGAAGGCATGTCAAAACATGAGACAGATAAAAAGCAAGGCCTCTTGCACCAAGCAGTTCGCCAAGTCATAACTGCAAAGAAAAAGTTCTTAAAGAAAATTGAGAATGCTACTCCAGTAAACATATGTATGATAAGAAAGCAAAACAGCTTATTGCTGATATGAGGAAGTCTTAGGAATCTAGATAGAAGATCAAATCAGTTACAACATTCCCTTAAGTCCAAATCTAATCCAGAGCAAGACCCTACAAAGGCTAAGACAAGTGAGGAAGCTGCAGAAAAAAAGTATGAAACTAGCAGAGGCTAGTTCATGAGGCTTAAGGAAAGAAGCTGTCTCCATAACATAAAAGTGCAAGGTAAAGCAGCAAATGGTAATGTAGAAACTGAAGCAAATTATGCAGAAGATCTAGCTAAAATAAGTAATTAAGGTGCCTACACTAAACAAAAGATTTTCAATGTAGACAAAACAGCATTACTTTGGACAAACGTGACATCTAGGACTTTCATAGGTAGAGAGAAGAAGTCAGTGCCTGACTTCAAAGCTTCAAAAAACAAGCATACTTTCTTTATACGGTCTAAGGTAGCTAGTGACTTTAAACTGAAGCCAGTGCTCATTTATTATTCCAAAAGTCCTAGGGCCCTTAAGAAGTACACTATATCTATTCTGCCTGTGCTCTAGAAATGGAAAAACAAAGCCTGGATGACAACACATTTGTTTACAACATGGTTTAGTGAATATTTTAAGCCTACTCTTGAGATCTACTGCTCATTGACAATGCACCTGATCAACCAAGAGCTCTGCTAACAATGCATCGTGAGAGTTATGTTGCTTTCACACCTCCTGACACAGCATTCATCCTGCAACCCACAGGAGTCATTTCACTGTTCAACTTTCATTAGTTAAGAAATACATTTCATAAGGCTGTAGCTGTCATAGTTAGTGATTCCTCTGATGAACCTGGACAAGGTCAGTTGAAAACATGGAAAAGATTCAGCATTCTAGATGCCATTAGTAACGTTTGTGATTCATGGAAAGAGGTCAAAACATGAACATAAACAGGAGTTTGCAAGAAGTTGATTCCAACCCTCATGGATGACTTTGAGGGGTTCAAGTTTTCAGTGGGGGAAAGAACTGTGGGTGTAGTAAAATAGCTGTGAACTAGAACTAAAAGTGCAGTCTGAACATGTGACAGCATTACTACTATTCTCATGATAAAAACTTTTACAAATAGGTATGAGCAGAGAGTAGTTTCTTGAGATGAAATCTACTCCTGGTGAAGACGCTGACAAGACTGCTGAAATGACAACAAACAGTTTAGAATACTATGCAAACCTAATTGATAAAGCAGTGGCAGGGTTTAAGAGGACTGACTCCAATTTTGAAAAAAGTTCTATTACAGGTAAAATGATCTCAAACGTCACTGTATGCTATAGGAAATTCATTCATGAATGGAAGAGTCCACCAACTGGGCAAACTTCACTGATGGCTTATTTTAAGAAATTGTCACAGTCACTCCAGCCTTCAGCAGCCACCAACACTGAGCAGCCATGAACACTAAGGCATGACCCTCCTCCAGCAAAAAGACTAAAAGTCAGTGAAGGCTCAGATGATGGTTAGCACGTTTTAGCAATAAAGTGTTTTTTATGTATGTACATAAAGGTGTGTACATAGTTTTTTAAGACATAATGCTAATGAATACTTAACAGACTACAGTAACTCAAGTGACTCACTTTGCTGTGATGTTTGCTTTACTGCAGTGGTCTAGAACCAAACCTGCAATGCATTTGAGGTATGCCTGAATGTATGAATAAAAAGCCAAGTTACTATCATTTCAAACTAAATTGGTATAAAAGTTAAGATATTAATTCTGATCACCAGGATGATTACTAAGAAGATAATTTAAAATATTTAAAACATGAAAATGGTACACTAGAAAAAAATCAAACACAAACAAAAGCAGTGATAGAGGAACTGGGCAACAAAGAACATATAAAACAACTAGGGACTTACGGGAAGATGGCGGAAGAGTAAGATGCGGAGATCACCTTCCTCCCCACAGATAAATCAGAAATACATCTACATGTGGAACTGCTCCTACAGAACACCTACTGAACACTGGAAGAACTTAGACCTCCCAAAAGGAAAGAAAGTCACCACGTACCTGGGTAGGGCAAAAGAAAAAAGAGTAAACAGAGACAAAAGGATAGGGACAGGACCTGCACCAGTGGGAGAGAGCTGTGAAGGAGGAAAGGTTTCCACACACTACGAAGCCCCTTCGCGGACGGACACTGCGGGTGGCGGATGGGGAAGCTTCAGAGCCGCGGAGGAAAGCACAGCAACAGGGGTGCAGAGGGGAACAGGGTTGCAGAGGGAGAGATTCCCGCACAGAGGACCGGTGCCGACCAGCACTCACCAGCCCGAGAGGCTTCTCTGCTCACCCGCCAGGGCAGGCGGGTCTGGGAGCTGATGCTCGGGCTTCAGTCAGAGCGCAGGGAGAGGACTGGGGTTGGCGGCATGAACACAGCCTGCAGGGGGTTAGTGCACCACGGCTAGCTGGGAGGAAGTACAGGGGAAAGTCTGGACCTGCCGAAGAGTCAAGAGACTTTTTCTTCCCTCTTTGTTTCCTGGTGCACAAGGAGAGGGGATTAAGAGCGCTGCTTAAAGGAGCTCCACAAACGGGCGCGAGCCACGGCTAAAAGCGTGGACCCCAGAAACGGGCATAAGAGGATAAGGCTGTTGCTGCTGCCACCAAGAAGCCTGTGTGCAAACACAGGTCATTATCCACACCGACCCTTCGAGGGAACCTGTGCAGACCGCCACCGCCAGGGTCCTGGGATCCAGGGACAACTTCCCCAGGAGAACGCACGGCGTGCCTCAGGCTGCTGCAACTTCACGCTGGCCTCTGCCGCCGCAAGCTCGACCCGCACTCAGTACCCCTCCCGCCCCCGGGCCTGAGGGAGCCAGAGTCCCCGAAGCAGTTGCTACTTTAACCCTGTTCTGTCTAACCGAAGAACAGACACCCTCCGGCGACCTACACGCAGAGGAGGGGCCAAATCCAAAGCTGAGCCCCAGGAGCTGTGAGAACAAAGAAGAGAAACGGAAATCTCTCCCAGCAGCCTCAGAAGCAGCGGATTAAAGCTCCACAATCAACTTGATATACCCTGCATCTGTGGAATACATGAATAGACAACGAATCATCCCAAATTGAGAAGGTGGACTTTGAGCGCAAGATTTATTATTTTTTCCCCTTTTCGTCTTTTTGTGAGTGGGTATGTGTATGCTTCTGGGTGAGATTTTGTCTATATAGCTTTGCTTTCACCATTTGTCCTAAGATTCTACCCGTCCTTTTTTTTTTTTTTTTTTACTATTTAAAAAAATATTTCCTTAATTATTATTTTTTATTTTAATAATTTTACTTTTACTTTTCTTTTCTTTTATCCTCTTTCTTTCTTTCTACTTTTTCTCCCTTTTATCCTGAGCCATGTGGATGAAAGGCTCTTGGTGCTGCAGCCAGGAGTCAGTACTGTGCCTCTGAGGAGGGAGAGCCAACTTCAGGACACAGGTCCACAAGAGACTTCCCAGCTCCACATAATATCAAATGGTGAAAATCTCCCAGAGATCTCCATGTCAACACCAGCACCCAGCTTCACTCAACGACCAGCAAGCTACAGGGCTGGACACCCTATACCAAACAACTAGCAAGACAGGAACACAACCCCACCCACTAGCAGAGAGGCTGCCTAAAATCATAATAAGTCCACAGACACCCCAAAACACACCACCAGACGTGGAACTGCCCACCAGAAAGACAAGACCCAGCCTCACGCACCAGAACACAGGCACTAGTCCCCTCCACCAGGAAGCCTGCACAACCCACTGAACCAACCTTAGCAACTAAGGACATACAAAAACATCCCAAATACAACGGGAACTACGAACCTGCAGCCTACAAAAAGGAGACCCCAAACACAGTAAGACAAGCAAAATGAGAAGACAGAAAAACACACAGCAGATGAAGGAGCAAGAAAAAACCCATCAGACATAACAAATGAAGAGGAAATAGGCAGTCTGCCTGAAAAAGAATTCAGAATAATGATAGTAAAGATGATCCAAAATCTTGGAGAATAGACAAAACGCAAGAAACATTTAACAAAGACCTAGAAGAACTAAAGATGAAACAAGCAATGATGAACAACACAATAAATGAAATTAAAAATACTCCAGATAGGATCAATAGCAGAATAACTGAGGCAAAAGAACGAATAAGTGACCTGGAGATAAAATAGTGGAAATAACTACTGCAGAACAGAATAAAGAAAAAAAGATGAAAAGAACTGACGACAGTCTCAGAGACCTCTGGGACAAAATTAAACGCACCAACATTCGAATTATAGGGGCTCCAGAAGAAGAAGAGAAAAAGAAAGAGACTGAGAAAATATTTGAAGAGATTATAATTGAAAACTTCCCTAATATGGAAAATAAAATAGTTAATCAAGTCCAGGAAGCACAGAGAGTCCCATACAGAATAAATCCAGTGAGAAATACACCAAGACACATTATTAATCAAACTGTCAAAAATTAAATACAAAGAAAACATATTAAAAGCAGCAAGGGAAAAATAACACACAAGGGAATCCCCATAAGGTTAACAGCTGATTTTTCAGCAGAAACTCCACAAGCCAGAAGGGACTGGCAACACATATTTAAAGTGATGAAGGAGAACAACCTGCAACCAAGATTACTCTACCCAGCAAGGATCTCATTCAGATTTGACGGAGAAATTAAAACCTTTACAGACAAGCCGAGCTGAGAGAAATCAGCACCACCACACCAGCTTTGAAACAAATGCTAAAGGAACTTCTCTAGGCAAGAAGCACAAGAGAAGGAAAAGACCTACAAAAACGAACCCAAAACAATTAAGAAAATGGGAATAGGAAGACACATATCGATAATTACCTTAAATGTAAATGGGCTAAATGCTCCCACCAAAAGACAGAAATTGCCTGAATGGATACAAAAACAAGACCCATATATATGCTGCCTACAAGAGACCCACTTCAGACCTAGAGACACATACAGACTGAAAGTAAGGGGATGGAAAAAGATATTCCATGCAAATGGAAACCAAAAGAAAGCTGGAGTAGCAATTCTCATATCACACAAAATAGACTTTAAAATAAAGACTATTACAAGAGACAAAGAAGGACAATACATAATGATCAAAGGATCGATCCAAGAAGAAGATATAACAATTGTAAATATTTATGCACCCAACATAGGAGCACAGCAATACATAAGGCAAATACTAACAGCCATAAGAGGGGAAATCGACAGTAACACATTCATAGTAGGGGACTTTAACACCCCACTTTCACCAATGGACAGATCATCCAAAATGAAAATAAATAAGGAAACACACACTTTGAATTATATATTAAACAAGATGGACTTAACTGATATTTATAGGACATTCCAACCAAAAGCAACAGAATACACATTTTTCTCAAGTGCTCATGGAACATTCTCCAGGATAGATCATATCTTAGGTTACAAATCAAGCCTTGGTAAATTTAAGAAAACTGAAATTGTGTAAGTATCTATTCCGACCACAGCACTATGAGACTAGATATCAATGACAGGAAAAGATCTGTAAAAAATACAAACACATGGAGGCTAAACAATACACTACTTAATAACGAAGTGATCACTGAAGAAATCAAAGAGGAAATTTAAAAATACCTAGAAACAAATAACAGTGGAGACACGGCGACAAAAAACCTATGGGATGCAGCAAAGCAGTTGTAAGAGGGAAGTTTATAGCAAGACAATCCTACCTTAAGAAACAGGAAACATCTCGAATAAACAACCTAACCTAACCGCGCACCTAAAGCAATTAGAGAAAGAAGAACAAAAAAACCCCAAAGTTAGCAGAAGGAAAGAAATCATAAAAATCAGATCAGAAATCAAAAAGAAATGAAGGAAGCAATAGCAAAGATCAATAAACCTAAAAGCTGGTTCTTTGAGAAGATAAACAAAATAGATAAACCATTAGCCAGACTCATCAAGAAAAAAAAGGAAGAAGACGCAAATCAATAGAATTAGAAATGAAAAAGGAGAAGTAACAACTGACACTGCAGAAATACAAAAGATCATATGAGATTACCACAAGCAACTCTATGCCAATAAAATGGACACTTGGAAGAAATGGACAATTTCTTAGAAAGGCACAACCTGCCAAGACTGAATCAGGAAGAAACAGAAAATAGGAACAAACCAATCACAAGCACTGAAATTGAAACTGTGATTAAAAATTTTCAAACAAAAGCCCAGGACCAGATGGCTTCACAGGCAAATTCTATCAAACATTTAGAGAAGAGCTAACACCTATCCTTCTCAAACTCTTCCAAAATATAGCAGAGGGAGGAACACTCCCAAACTCATTCTACGAGGCCACCATCACCTTGATACGAAAACCAGACAAGGACGTCACAAAGAAAGAAAACTACAGGCCAATATCACTGATGAACATAGATGCAAAAATCCTCAACAAAATACTAGCAAACAGAATCCAACAGCACATTAAAAGGATCATACACCATGATCAAGTGGGGTTTATTCCAGGAATGCAAGGATTCTTCAATATACGCAAATCAATCAATGTGATACACCATATTAACAAACTGAAGGAGAAAAACCGTATGATCATCTCAATAGACGCAAAGAAAGCTTCTGACAAAATTCAACACCCATTTATGACAAAAACCCTGCAGAAAGTAGGTGTAGAGGGAACTTTCCTCAATATAATAAAGGCCATATATGACAAACCCAGAGCCAACATCCTCCTCAATGGTGAAAAACTGAAAGCATTTCCACTAAGATCAGGAACAAGACAAGGTTGCCCACTCTCACCACTCCTAAGCAACATAGTTTTAGAAGTCTTAGCCACAGCAATCAGAGAAGAAAAGGAAATAAAAGGAATCCAAATTGGAAAAGAAGTAAAGCTGTCACTGTTTGCAGATGACATGATACTATACATAGAGAATCCTAAAGATGCTGACAGAAAACTACTAGAGCTAATAAATGAATCTGGTAAAGTAGCAGGATACAAAATCATTGCACAAGAATCTCTTGCATTCCTATACACTAATGATGAAAAATCTGTAAGTGAAATCAAGAAAACACTTGCATTTACCACTGCAACAAAAAGAACAAAATATGTAGGAATAAACCTACCTAAGGAGACAACAGACCTGTATGCAGAAAATTATAAGACACTGATGAAAGAAATTAAAGATGATACAAATAGATGGAGAGATATACCATGTTCTTGGATTGGAAGAATCAACATTGTGAAAATGACTCTACTACCCAAAGCAATCTACAGATTCAATGCAATCCCTATCAAACTACCACTGGCATTTTTCACAGAACTAGAACAAAAAATTTCACAATTTGTATGGAAACACAAAAGACCCCGAACAGCCAAAGCAATCTTGAGAACGAAAATCGGAGCTGGAGGAATCAGGCTCCCTGACTTCAGACTATACTACAAAGCTACAGTAATCAAGACAGTATGGTACTGGCACAAAAACAGAAATAATGATCAATGGAACAGGATAGAAAGCCCAGAGATAAACCCACGCACATATAGTAACCTTATCTTTGATAAAGGAGGCAGGAATGTACAGTGGAGAAAGGACAGCCTCTTCAATAAGTGGTGCTGGGAAAACTGGACAGGTACATGTAAAAGTATGATATTAGATCACTCCCTAACGCCATATACAAAAGTAAGCTCAAAATGGATTAAAGACCTAAATGTAACGCCAAAAACTATCAAACTCTTAGAGGAAAACATAGGCAGAACACTCTGACATAAATCACAGCAAGATTCTTTTTGACCACCTCCTAGAGAAATGGAAATAAAAACAAAAATAAACAAATGGGACCTAATGAAACTTCAAAGCTTTTGCACAGCAAAGGAAACCATAAACAAGACCAAATGACAACCCTCAGAATGGGAGAAAATATTTGCAAATGAAACAACTGACAAAGGATTAATCTCCAAAATTTATAAGCAGCTCATTCAGCTCAGTAACAAAAAAACAAACAACCCAATCCAAAACTGGGCAGAAGACCTAAATAGACATTTCTCCAATGAAGATACACAGACTGACAACAAACACATGAAAGAATGCTCAACATCATTAATCATTGCAGAAACGCAAATCAAAACTACAATGAGATATCAACTCACACCTGTCAGAATGGCCATCATCAAAAAATCTAGAAACTATAAATGCTGGGGAGGGTGTGCAGAAAAGGGAACACTCTTGCACTGCTGGTGGTAATGTGAATTGGTACAGCCACTATGGGGAACAGTATGGAGGTTCCTTAAAAAACTACAAATAGAACTACAATATGACCCAGCAATCCCACTACTGGGCATAAACCCTGAGAAAACCATAATTCAAAAAGAGTCATGTACCAAAATGTTCATTGCAGCTCTATTTACAACAGCCTGGAGATAGAAACAACCTAAGTGTCCAACACTGGATGAATGGATAAAGAAGATGTGGCACATATATACAATGCAATATTACTCAGCCATAAAAAGAAATGAAATTGAGCTATTTGTAATGAGGTGGATAGACCTAGAGTCTGTCATACAGAGTGAAGTAAGTCAGAAAGAGAAAGACAAATACTGTATGCTAACACATATATATGGAATTTAAGAAAAAAAAATGTCATGAAGAACCTAGGGGTAAGACAGGAATAAAGAAAAAGACCTACTAGAGAATGGACTTGAGGATATGGGGAGTGGGAAGCGTAAGCTGTGACAAAGCGAGAGAGACGCATGGACATATATACACTACCAAATGTAAGGTAGATAGCTAATGGGAAGCAGCCGTATAGCACAGGGAGATCAGCTCGGTGACCACCTGGAGGGGTGGGATAGGGAGGGTGCGAGTGAGGGAGATGCAAGAGGGAAGAGATATGGGAACATATGTATATGTATAACTGATTCACTTTGTTATAAAGCAGACTAACACACCACTGTAAAGCAATTATACTCTAATGAAGATGTAAAAAAAAAAAAAAGACAGCTAGAAGAAAAACAGCAAAATGGCAAAAGTCCTTCCTTATCAACAATCTCCTTAAATATAAATGTATTAAACTAATCAATTAAGAGACAGACTGGCACAATGGAATGTTTTTAAATGATCCAGGGACTTCCCTGGTGGTGCAGTGGTTAAGAATTCACATGTCAATGCAGGGGCGTGGGTTCAAGCCCTGGTCCAGGAATATCCCACATGCTAAGGAGTAGCTAAGCCCGTGCGCCACAAGTACTGAGCTTGTGCTCTAGAGCCCGCGAGTCACAACTACTGAGCCCATGTGCCACAACTACTGAAGCCCGCGAGCCTAGAGCCCGTGCTCCACAACAACAGAAAAGTCACTGCAATGAGAGGCCTGTGCACCACAACCCTGCACGTCTCGCTGCAACTAGAGATAGCCCGCGTGCAGCAAAGAAGACTCAATGAAGCCAAAAATAAATAAATAAATTTTGAAAAAATAAAATGAGGGCCTCCCTGGTGGCGCAGTGGTTGAGAGTCTGCCTGCCGATGCGGGGGATACGGGTTCGTGCCCCGGTCCGGGAGGATCCCGCATGCCGCGGAGCAGCTGGGCCCGTGAGCCATGGCCGCTGAGCTTACGCGTCCGGCAACGGGAAAGGCCACGACAGTGAGAGGCCCACATATCGCAAAAATAAAAAAATAAATAAATAAATAAATAAATAAATAATAAAATGATCCAATGACACGCTGCCTACAAGAAATTCATTTTCAATTTAAATACACAAAGAGATTGAAAACAAGAAGATACAAAAAGGTATTCTATACAAAGGGTAACCAAAAGAAAGCTTGAGTGGCTATGCTAATATCAGACAAAATAAATTTTGTCTCATTTATTATGTAAGACATAATAACACTGAGTAAAAATGATCAATTCATCAGGAAAATATAACAGTCAGAAAGATATATACACCAGACAGCAGAGTCGCAAAATATATGACACAAAGACTAACAGAATCAAAGACAGAAATAGATAATCACCATAGTAATAGCTGGTGATTTCAATATACCGCTTTCAAAAAAACATAGAAGACAGAAGATCAATACGGAAACAGAGGACTTGAACAATACCATAAACTAAACAGACATAATAGACATATATGGAACACCAAACCCAACAACAGTATATACATTATTCTCAAGTGCACATATGAAATTCTCCAGGATAGCTGACTAGGCCACAAAAAAGTCTCAGTAACTTTTTTAAAAGACTGGAGTCATAGAAATTGTCTTCTTTGAGCACAATGGAAAGGAAGTGGAAATGAATAACAGGAGGGAAAACTGGAAAATTTGCAAATACGTGGAAATTAAACAACACACTCTTAAATTACTAATGAGTTACAGAAAAAATTACAAGACAAATTAAAATACTTTGAGACCAGTGAAAACACCACCACATACCAAAATTGATGAGACGCAACAAAAGCAGTGCTCAAACGGAAATACAGCTGTAAAAGTTTACATTAAAAAAAAAATGAGGGAGCCCTTCAAGATGGCGGAAGAGTAAGACGTGGACATCAACTTCCTCCCCACAAATACATCAGAAATACATCTACATATGGAACAACTCCTACAGAACACCTACTGAACAGTGGCAGAAGACCTCAGATCTCCCAAAAGGCAAGACATTCCTCACGTACCTGGGTAGGGCAAAAGAAAAAAGAAAAAACAGAGAAAAAGGAATAGGGACAGAACCTACACCAGTGGAGGGAGCTGTGAAAGAGGAAAAGTTTCCACACACTAGGAAGTCTCTTCACTGGCAGAGGCAGCGGGCAGTGGGGAGCATCGGAGCCACTGAGGAGAGTGCAGCAATAGGGGTACAAAGGGCAAAGTGGAGAGATTCCCGCACAGAGGATCGGTGCCAACCAGCACTCAACAGCCTGAGACGCTTGTCTGCTCACCTGCCGGGGTGGGTGGAGGCTGGGAGCTGGGGCTCGGGCTTCGGAGGTCAAATCCCAAGGAGAGGACTGGAGTTGGCTGCGAGAACACAGCCTGAAGTGGGCTACTGCGCCACAGTTGGCCAGGAGGGAGTCCAGGAAAAAGTCTAGATCTGCCGAAGAGGCAAGAGACCATTGTTTGGGGGAACACGAGGAGAGGTGATTCCTGTTCCATGTACCCACAGAAGGTAGAGCACCACCTAAGCGAGCTCCAGAGATGGGCGCGAACTGAGGCTATCAGCTCGCACCCCAGAGGCGGGCATAAACCGCTAATGCTGCAGCAACTGCCACCAAGAATCCTGTGTGCAAGCGCAGGTCACTACCCATATCCCCTCCCAGGAACCTCTGCAGCACACCATTGCCAGGGTCCCATGATGCAGGGAAAACTTCCCGGGTGGAACACACGGTGCGCCTCAGGGTGTTGCACTGTCATGCTGGCCTCTGCCGCCCGCACGCTTGCCCCACATTCCGTACCCCTCCCTCCCCCAGCCTGACTGAGCCAGAGTCCACTAATGAGCTGCTACTTTAACCGCATCCTGTCTGAGCAAAGAACAAACGCCCTAAGGCAACCAACACGAACAGGTGGGGACAAATCCAAAAGACGTATGCAGACAAAGAAGAGAAAGGGAATTCTCCCCTAGAAGTCTCAGGAGCCGTGGATTAAATCTCCAAAACAAAGTTGATGTACCCTGCATCTGTGGAATATCTGAACAGACAACAAATCATCCCAAAACTGAGGCAGTGGACTTTGGGAGCAACAATATTTTTTTTTCTTTTTCTCCTTTTGTGTGTTTGTATGTGTATGCTTCCGTGCGTGATTTTGCCTGTATAGCTTTGCTTTTACCATTTGTCCTATGGTTCTGTCTGTCCGTATTTCTTTGTTTTCTGGTATAGTTTTTACAGCTTGCTATCATTGGTGGATTTGTTTTTTGGTTTGGTTGCTCTCTTCCTCATTTTTTTGGTCACTTTTTAATTTTTAATTATTACTCTTCAATTTTTAAAATAACTTTTCTTCTTTCTTTTTCCCTTTCCTTCTGATCTGTGTGGATCACAGGGTCTTGGTGCTCTGGCCGGGTGTCAAGCCTGTGCCTCTGAGATGGGAGAGCCAAGTTCAGGACACTGGTCCACCAGAGACCTCCCACCTCCACATAATATCAAAAGGAGAAAGCTCTCACAGACATCTCACTCTCAATGCTAGGACCCAGCTCCACTAAATGAACAGCAATCTACAGTGTTGGATACCTTAGGCCAAACAACTAGCAAGACAGGAACAAAACCACATGCATTAGCAGAGAGGCTGCCGAAAAACATAGTAAGGTTCACAGACACCCCAAAACACACCACCGGACACAGACCTGCCCACGAGAAGGACAAGATGCAGCCTCATCCACCAGAACACAGGCACCAGTCCCCTCCACCAGGAAGCATACACATCCACTGAACCAACCTTAGCCACCGGGGGCAGACACCAAAAAACACCAGGAACTACGAACCTGCAGCCTGTGAAAAGGAGACCCCAAACACAGTAAGTTAAGCAAAATGAGAAGACAGAGAAACACATGCAGATGAAGGAGCAAGGTAAAAACCCACCAAACCAAATGAACAGGAAATAAGCAGTCTACCTGAAAAAGAATTCAGAGTAATGATAGTAAAGATGATCCAAAATCTCGGAAATAGAATGGAGAAAATACAAGAAACGTTCAACAAGGACCTAGAAGAACTAAAGAGCAAACAAACAATGATGAACAACACAATAAACGAATTTAAAAATTCTCTGGAAGGAATCAATAACAGAATAACTGAGGCAGAAGAACAGCTAAGTGACCTGGAAGATAAAATAATGGAAATAACTACTGCAAAGCAGAATAAAGAATGAAAAGAATTGAGGACAGTCTCAGAGACCTCTAGAACAACTTTAAATGCACCAACATTCGAATTATAGGGGTCCCAGAAGGAGAGAAAAAGAAAGGGTCTTAGAAAATATTTGAAGAGATTATAGTTGAAAATTTCCCTAATATGGGAAAAGAAATAGTCAAGTCCAGGAAGCACAGAGGACCCATACAGGAAAAATCCAAAGAGAACAACGCCAAGACACATATTAATCAAGCTATCAAAAATTAAACGCAAAGAAAAAATATTAAAAGCAACAAACAAAAAATAACATATAAGTGAATGCGCATAAGGTTAACAGTTGATCTTTCAGCAAAAACTCTGCAAGCCAGAAGGGAGTGGCAGGACATATTTAAACTGATGAAAAGGAAAAAACTACAACTAAGGTTACTGTACCCAACAAGGATCTCATTCAGATTTGATGGAGAAATTAAAACCTTTACAGACAAGCAAAAGCTAAGAGAATTCAGCACCACCAAACAAGCTTTACAACAAATACTAAAGGAACTTCTCTAGGCAGGAAACACAAGAGAAGGAAAAGACCTACAGTAACAAACCCAAAACAATTAAGAAAATGGTAAGAGGAAGATACATATCGATAATTACCTTAAATGTAAATGGATTAAATGCTCCCACCAAAAGACAAAGACTGGCTGAACAGATACAAAAACAAGACCTGTATATATACTGTCTACAAGAGACCCACTTCAGACCTAGGAACACATACAGATTGAAAGTGAGGGGATGGAAAAAGATATTCCATGCAAATGGAAATCAAAAGAAAGCTGGAGTAGCAATTCTCATATCAGACAAAATTGACTTTAAAATAAAGACTAACACAAGACACAAAGAAGGACAATACATAATGATGAAGGGATCAATCCAAGAAGAGGTAACAATTGTAAATGTTTATGCACCGAACACAGGAGCACCTCAGTCTGTAAGGCAAATGCTAACAGCCATACAAGGGGAAATTGACAATAACACAATCATAGTAGGGGACTTTAACACTCCACTTTCACCAATGGACAGATCATCCAAAACGAAAATAAATAAGGAAACACAAGCTTTAAATGATACATTAAACAGGATGGACTTAATTGATATTTATAGGACACTCCATCCAAAAACAACAGAATACACTTTCTTCTTAACTGCGAATGGAACATTCTCCAGGATAGATCATATCCTGGGTCACAAATCAAGCCTTGGTAAAGTTAAGAAAATTGAAATCGTATCCTGTATCTTTTCCGACCACAACGTGATCAGACTAGATTATCAGTTACAGAAAAAAATCAGTAAAAAATACTAACACATGGAGGCTAAACAATACACTACTTAATAACCAAGAGATCACTGAAGAAATCAAAGAGGAAATGAAAACATACCTAGAAACAAATGACAATGAAAACACGACCACCCAAAACCTATGTGATGCAACAAAAGCAATTCTAAGAGGGAAGTTTATATCAATACAACCATACCTTAAGAAACAAGAAACATCTCAAATAAACAACCTAACCTTACACCTAACGCAACTAGAAAAACAAGAACAAAAAAACCCCTAAGTTAGCAAAAGAAATCATAAAGATCAGATCAGAAATAAATGAAAAGGAAATGAAGGAAACAACAGCAAAGATCAATAAAACTAAAAGCTGGCTCTTTGAGACGATAAACAAAATTGATAAACCACTAGCCAGACTCATCAAGGAAAAAAAGGGAGAAAACTCAAATCAACAGAATTAGAAATAAAAGAGGAGAAGTAACAACTGACACTGCAGAAATACAAAGGATCATGACAGATTACTATAAGCAGCTACATGCCTATACAATGGACAACCTGGAAGAAATGAACACATTCTAAGATAAGCACAGCCTTCGAGACTGAACCAGTAAGAAATAGAAAATATAAACAGACCAATCACAAGCACAGAAATTGATACTGCGATTTAAAATCTTCCAACAAAGAAAAGCCCAAGACCAGATAGCTTCACAAGAAATTCTATGAAACATTTAGAGAAGACCTAGCATCTATCCTTCTCAAACTCCTCCAAGATATAGTAGAGGCAGGAACACTCCTAAATTCATTCTACGAGGCCATCTTCACCCTGATATCAAAACCAGATAAAGATATCACACACACAAAAAAAACTACAAGCAAATATCACTGATAAACAAAGATGCAAAAATCCTCAACAAAATACTAGCAAACAGAATCCAACAGCACATTAAAAGGATCATACACCATGATCAAGTGGGGTTTATCACAGGAATGCAAGGATTCTTCACTGTATGCAAATCAAACAATGTGATACACCATATTAACAAACTAAAGAATAAAAACCATATGATTCTCTCAATAGATGCAGAAAAAACTTTTGACAAAATTCAACAGCAATTTATGATAAAAACTCTCCACAACGTGGGCATAAAGGGAACCTACCTCAACATAATAAAGGCCATATATGACAAACCCACCGCCAACATCATTCTCAATGGTGAAAAACTGAAACCATTTCCTCTAAGATCAGGAACAAGACAAGGTTGCCCACTCTCACCACTAGTATTCAACATTGTTTTGGAAATTTTAGCCACAGCAATCAGAGAAGAAATAAAGAAATCCAAACTGGAAAATAAGAAGTAGAGCTATCACTCTTTGCAGATTACATGATACTATATACATAGAGAATCCTAAAGATGCTACCAGAAAACTACTAGAGCTAATCAATGAATTTGGTAAAGTAGCAGGATACAAAATTAGTGTACAGAAATCTCTTGCATTCCTATACACTAATGATGAAAAATCTGAAAGAGAAATTAAGGAAACACTCCCATTTACCACTGAAACAAAAAGAATCAAATACCTAGGTATAAACCTGCCTAAGGAGACAAAAGACCTGTATGCAGAAAACTATAAGACACTGATGAAAGAAATTAAAGATGATACAAACAGATGGAGAGATATACCATGTTCTTGGATTGGAAGAATCAACGTTGTGAAAGTGACTATACTACCCAAAGCAATCTACAGATTCAATGCATCCCTATCAAACTACCAATGGCATTTTTCACAGAACTAGAATAAAAAATTTCACAATTTGTAAGGAAACACAAAGAACCCTGAACAGCCAAAGCAATCTTGAGAAAGAAAAACAGAGCTAGAGGAATCAGGCTCCCTGACTTCAGACTATACTACGAAGCTACAGCAATCCAGAAAGTATGGTACTGGCTCAAAAACAGAAATATAGATCAGTGGAACAGGATAGAAAGCCCAGAGATAAACCCATGCACATACGGTCACTGCATTTTTGATAAAGGAGGCAAGAATATTCATTGGACAAAAGGCAGACTCTTCAGTAACTGGCGCTGGGAAAACTGCACAGCTACATGCAAAAGAATGAAATTAGAACACTTCCTAACACCATACACAAAAATAAACTCAAAATGGATTAAAGACCTAAATGTAAGGTCAGACAATATTAAACTCTTAGAGGAAAACACAGACAGAACACTCTATGACATAAATCACAGCGAGATCCTTTTTGACCCACCTCCTAGAGAAATGGAAATAAAAACAAAAGTAAACAATGGGGATCTAATGAAACTTAAAAGCTTTTGCACAGCAAAGGAAACCATAAACAAGATGAAGAGAAAACCCTCAGAATGGGAGTAAATATTTGCAAATGAAGAAACTGACAAAGGATTAATTCCCAAAATTTACAAGCAGCTCAATATCAAAAAACAAACAACCCAATCCAAAAATGGGCAGAAGACCTAAACAGACCTTTCTCCAAAGAAGATATACAGATTGCCAAGAAACACATGAAAGAATGCTCAACATCATTAATCATTAGAGAAATGCAATTCAAAACTACAATGAGACATCATCTCACACCAGTCAGAATGGCCATCATCAAAAAATCTACAAACAATAAATGCTGGAGTGGGTGTGGAGAAAAAGCAACCCTCTTGCACTGTTGGTGTGAATGTAAATTGATACAGCCACTATGGAGAACAGTATGGAGGTTCCTTAAAAAACTAAAAATAGAACTACCATATGACCCAGCAATCCCACGACTGGGCATATACCCTGAGGAAACCATAATTCAAAAAGAATCTTGTACCACAATGTTCACTGCAGCTCTACTTACAATAACCAGGACATGGAAGCAACCTAGGTGTCCATCGACAGATGAATGGATAAAGAAGATGCGACACATATATACAATGGATTATTACTCAGCCATATAAAGAAACGAAATTGAGTTATTTGTAGTGAGGCGGATGGACCTAGAGTTTGTCATACAGAGTGAATCAAGTCAGAAAGAGAAAAACAAATACCATATGCTAACACATATAGATGAAATCTTAAAAAAAAAAAAAAGGTTCTGAAGAACCTAGGGGTAAGACAGGAATAAAGACGCAGACCTAGAGAATGGAGTTGAGGACACAGAGACAGGGAAGGGTAAACTGGGACAAAGTGAGAGAGTGGCATGGACTTATATACCCTACCAAATGTAAAACAGATAACTAGTGGGAAGCAGCCGCAAAGCACAGGGAGATCAGCTCAGTGCTTTGTGACCACCTAGAGGGGGGGAATGGGGAGGGTGGGAGCGAGACGTAAGAGGGAGGAGATATGGGGATGTATGTATATGTATAGCTGATTCACTCTGTTGTAGAGCACAGGCTGACACGCCACTGTGAAGCAATTATACACCAATAAAGATGTTAAAAGAAAAATTTTTTTAATGAATTCAATAACCTACCTCTATACCTTAACAGCAAAAAGAAAAGCAAACTAAATGTAAAGGCAGCAAAATTTAAGAAATAATAAAAAGAAAAGAAATAAACAAGAGAGACTAGAGAAACAACAGAATTAGTAAGACCAAAAATTGTTTTTTTTTAATGTATCAACAATATTGACACACTTTTAGATAGACTCAGTAAGTAAAACGGATAAAAAATGCATATAACTACAATCATATATGAAAGCAGGAATATTACTATCAATCTTACAGAAATAAAAATATTGTGGAAGAATAGGACAGAAAATTGCATGCCAATAAATTGCATAACCTGTATTAAATGGCTCAAGCAAAAATAAAAAAATCAGACCAAACCTATAACCTGCAAAGAGATTGAATCAGTTATTAAAAATCTCCCAACAAAAAAGTCCAGAACCAGATGGCTTCACTGGTGAATTCTATAAGCAATTAAAAGAAGAAATAGCACTGACCCTTCTCAAAGTCTTCCTAAAAATAATGAGGAAGAAAAACTTTGTAACTCAATCTGTGAGGCATTTCTTTTATACAAAAGCCAAAGACACCACATCAAAAGAAAAGAAAAACAAACCAGAAACCAATTTTCCCTATAAATACAAGTGCAAAAATCCTCCAATATGTGTGTGTGTGTGTGTGTGTGTGTGTGTGTGTGTATATATATATATATAAGCAAACACAATCAACTACATATTAAACGTATTATGTATACCCTGACAGTGGTTCAACATTAGAAAATCAATGTAATAAAATACATTACATGGTTCTTTTCTCCTTCTTTCTAATAATCATCTCAAATTATGACAAATAGCATTTGACAAAATCTCAAGGGAACTCTCTTTCCCGATAAAAACATGCAAAAAACTATGAATACAAGGGAACTTTCTTAGTATAATAAAGGGCATTTATGAAAAACACGTAAGTAACTTTACACTCAATGTTAAATGACTAAAATAAAAGCTTCCCCCCTAAAATCAAGAAGTCAACAATGTCCATTTTCACCACAGCTTTCAACAAATTACTGTATGTTCAAGCAGAATTAGGCAATAAAGAGAAATAAACTGCATCCAAATAGATAAAGAAATAAAACTAATCACAGACAACATAATACTTTATATTTCAAAAATATCAAAGAATCAACAACAACCAAATACTAGTAGAAGAAAGTTGCAGGTGCAAGATAACAACATAACATACAAAAATCAATTGTGTTTCTTTTTTAGAATAAGTTTACAATGTTACAGGATACAAAATCAACACACAAAAAACGGCTCTATTTTTGTACAGTGACAATAAAGAAACCAAAAAAGAAGGGAAAAAATTACATTTACAGTTGCATCAAAATAAACTAAATACTTAAAAAGAAACTTAACCAACGTAAAAGATTTGTTCATGGATAGGAAGACAATATTATAAGGATGTCAATACAATCCAAAACAATCTACAGACTCAATACAATCATCATCAAAATCTCAATTCGTTTTTTGTAGAAACAGAAAATTCCATCCGAAATTCTTACATAATCTCAAGAACCCTTAAAAACCTGAACAATCTTGAAAAAAGGAACCAAAGTTGGATGTCTCAGACTTCCTGAGTTCAAAATTTATCACAAAGTAAAAGTAATCAAAACAGTGTGATACTAGCATAAAGACAAATATACAGACCAAAAGAATAGAGAGCCCAGAAATAAATCCTCACATATTTGGTCAAATGAATTTTGGCAAAGAAGCCAAGATCATGCAATAGGGGAAAGACTGTCTTTTCAAAAAAATGGTGCTGGGAAAAGTGGATATCACATATAAAAGAATGAAGTTAAACCCTGACCTTACACCATACACAAAAATCAATTGAAAATGGATCAAACACCTAAGTGCAAGAGCTAAAACTATAAAACTCTTTAAAGAAAAACAAGGGCAAAAGCTTCATGACACTAGATTTGGCAATGATTTCTTGGATATAACACGAAAAGTACAGGCAACAAAAGAAAAAATAAGTTGGACTTCATCAAAATTGAAAACTTTTCTGCATCAAACAACATTATCAATGGAGTCAAAAGGCAACCAAGGAATGGGAGAAAATAAAATCTGTGTACCATATATATGACAAGAATCCAGTATCCAGGATACACAGTTGACCCTTGAACAACATAGGGGTTAGGAGCACCAACCCCCCACACCGTTGAAAATCCACGTATAACTTTACAGATGGCCTTCCATATCCACAGTTCTGCAGCCACAGATTCAATCAACTGTAGATTGTGTAGTACTGTAGTGTGTATTTAGTGAAAAAATTCCGTGTTTAAGTGGACTCACACAGTTCAAACCCAAGTTGTTCAAGGGTCAACTGTAATTTCTTACGATCCAGCAAGACAAAATATTCCAATTTAAAAAATGGTCAAAGGACTCAGACACTTCTCCAAAGAAGATATATTATTGGCCAAGAAGCACATAAAAAGGGTTGAGGCTCAACATCATTAGAGAAATGCAAATGAAAATCACAGTATGATACCATTTTGCACTCATTAGGATGGCTATAATCACAAAATGGAAGATAAATCTAAGAAAATCTCTGTCATCTTGAGTTAGGTAATGAGTTCTTAAATATGACACCAAAAGCATTATCCACAAAAACGCAAACAAAAAGCATTAACTGGACTTCAACTTTTTTCTCTGCAAAAGAGACTGTTAAGAGACTGAAAACACAAGTCATACACTGACAGAAAATACTTCCAAATCACAAATCTGACAAAGAACTTGTAGGAAGAATATTTAAAGACCTCTCAAAACTCAAATATAAGAAAGAAAACAGTTCCTTTTTTTTTTTTAATGGGTGAAAGATCTGAACAGATACTTCACCAAAGAAGATAAAAGAGTGACAAATATTCCAATGAATGCTCTTTACCATTAGGGAAATGGAAATTAGAACCACAATGAGATACTGCTACATACTTATTAGAATGACTAAAATTAAAAAGACCATTTCAAGTGTTGGTGAGGAGTCAGAACAACTGGAAACCTCATACATAGCTAGAGGGAATACAAAAATAGCACAATCCCTTTGAAAAACATTTTGGCAATCCTTTTAAAAGTTAACCACACACTAACCATATGACTGAGTAATGCCACTCCTAGATATTTACCAGGTACAAAGAAGCTTATGTTCTTACAAAAAATATGTACTCAAATTGTTCATAGGAGCCTTATTCATAATTGCCAAAAACTGGAAACATGCCCAAAACCATCCTTAATTGAATGACTGTATAAATATACAATTGGCATATCCACAAAATGGAATACTACTCAACAATTAAAAGGAATGGACTGTTGATATATGCCACAATATTGATGAGTCTCATGTACACAAACTACGTACTTACTGTAGAATTCCATTTACAAGGTAATTCTGGAAAACCACAGAGACAAAAAACAGATCAGTGGCTGTTAGAGGATGGGGGAAAAAAGGATTGACCACAAAGAGACAGCATAGTAGAATCTGGTGGGTGAACTATGTATGCAAATTAAAACTCTTCTTTTAAATCCAACCAGGATCTTTTTCAGAAATTGAGATAATTCTCAAATAAATATGGAAACAAAAAGGAACTGGAATAGCCAAAACAATTTTGAAAAAGAAAAAAGTCAGAAGACTCATAATACCTAATTCCTATATACAAACTTACACAAGTTTAATAAGAAAAACAAATATGAAATGTTTTACATATTCATAAGCAATTTACATTTTTCACTTGGAAAAGCACTATGGACATTCAATATCATCTCTTAATACTTGTGTCATAAGTATATTTAACCCATTCCTTGGGTTAAATTTGGCCTGTCTATAATTTTTGATTGCTGTAAACAATGCCATCATGTATTCTTCCTCAATCAGACAAACATATTTGTAGGACGGATTCCTTGTAATGAACACTTTTAACACATTCATGCAATCTTTTACTGCCAAATTACCATCTAAAAATACTGTACTAATAATACTCCTTTTACTAATATATGTTGTATTAAATATAAAAACATACTTATTATGTATTTAAACTAGTACACTTTTAGTTTTATACCAGTACAACTTTAAAAGGCAGAACACATCAGCTCACCCTTCCTGCCTCTAACCCTCTTGCTTTGAAAATAAAGTCCACTGCCAGATTTTTGGATCATATACCAAGATGTCTAGTGATGGTTTCAGGACACTTGCAAAATTTTGAGAACCTCAGTTCATGGATATTTTACTTAAATAAAATAATCTGGTGCCTTCTTATTTGCTTTTTCTCCTTTTAATTGAATCTCATTTTATTAAGCACATCCAACTTTGTCTTAGAAACCTGAACATTTTGTTCTGGGTACTCTCTACAGCTTTAAAAATATTTCCCTTGGTGGAGAAGGTATAAATAAATGATGAGTACCAATCTTTCACTTAACATTTTACCATCCCTTAGCCTTTATTTTTGTTCTTAATCATAGCTTTAAAAGTCTTGTTTGTACTTAGTATATTTTTCATAAGCCATCCTCAATATTGTTCATATAGTTCTAGCAATCTTGGAATTCATCATTGGTCATACATCCATCTATTCCATTTTTATAGGCAGTCTTCCATAAATTGGTATCACTCTGTAACCAACTTGCTTTTGCTTTTTTTTTCTTTATTGAAAACATCCAATATTCATTAAATAAGTACCTACCAAGTACTGCCTACATGCTAGACATTGTGCTAATTTTCACTTTCAAGAATGAAAACTCCCCATTCTTTGAGTTATGTTGGTTTTGAAGATACTATACCTAAAAGAACATATATGTCTCTCACTCACTCTGAAAGTTTTTCTAATACCTAAGGTACACCTCTCATCATCACCAATGTTGTCTTCTAAGCTGACCTGATTACTTCTCAGGGCTACTGACTCTTCCACTTCTCCCATCAGTTCTCACACTCAAAATAAAATGCAAAAGAGCTGTTTCCCTCATTTTGTCAAACTTCTGAGGGGTAAAAAATGGCAACAAAACTAATAAAAAGCAAGCAGAAAATCAATAAAGACACAGGTGAACTCAATAACACTATCAATCAACTGCACATAATTGACATGTATAAACTACTTCTTCCAACAACAGCAGTATTCACATTCCTCTCAAGCTCACATGGAACGTTCATCAGGACAGATCACATTCTGGACCATAATACATTCCTTAACAAATCTGAAAAAGCAGAAATCATACAGTGTAAGCTCTCAGACTACAACGGAATTAAACCAGAAATCATTAATAGAAAGATAGCTGGAAAATCCCAAAACACCTGGAGATTAAACAACACACTTCTAAATAACACAAGTCAAAGAAGAAATCTCAATAGAAATTTAAAAACATTTCCAACTAAATGAATATGAAAATACGACTTATCAGACTTTATAAGATGCAGCAAAAGTAACACAGAGAAATTTATAGCATTGACTGCATACATTAGAAAAGAAAAAAATCTAAAATCAATCATCTAAGTTTCCATCTTATGAAACTGGGAAAAAAAAAAGAGCAAATTAAATAAAAACTAAGTATTAGAAAACAAATAATAAAAAGTAGAGAAGCTGGGCTTCCCTGGTGGTGCAGTGGTTGAGAGTCCGCCTGCGATGGAGGGGACAAAGGTTCGTGCCCCGGTCCGGGAAGATCCCACATGCTGTGGAGCGGCTGGGCCCGTGAGCCATGGCCGCTGAGCTTGCGCATCCGGAGCCTGTGCTCCGCAATGGGAGAGGCCACACAGTGAGAGGCCTGCGTACTGCAAAAAAAAAAAAAAAAAACTAGAGAAGCTGAAAAACAGTAAATCAACAATATGATTGGAATGACTAAAACCAAAAGATAGTTTTTTGAAAAGATGGATAAAATCAGTAAACCTCTAGCCAGGCTAACTAAGAAAAAAGGACACAAATTACTAATATCAGAATTGAAAAAGAGAATATCAGTACAGAATAGCATTACATTAAAAGGATAATAAAAGAACACTATGAATATGCTCACAAATTCAATAACCTAGATGAAATGAACCAATTCTTTGAAAGATACAATGTGCCAAAACTCACAAGAAGAAACAGACAATCTAAACAGGCCTATTATCTATAAAATAAATTGAATCAATATTTTAAAACCTTCCAAGACAGAAAGCACCAGACCCAAATGGGTTTACTAGTAAATTGTACCAAACATTTAAGGAAGAAGTTATACTAATTCGCTACAATGTCTTCCAGAAGATGGAAAGAAGTAGAGGGAATACTTCCTACCTCATTCTAGGAGAACAGCATTACCCTAACACTAAAACTAGATGAAGACATTGCAAGAAAATTGCAGACCAATATCTCACATCAACCCAGATGTAAAAATCCTCAACAAAATACTAGCAAATCAAAATTTTTAAATGTATTAAAAGAATTATGCACCACAAGCAAGTGGGATTTATCCCAGGTATGCAAGACTACTTACAAAATTGAAAATCAAATAATGGAACCCATCACATCAAGAGGCAAAGTAAAACCACATGGTCATATCAGTAAATTCAGGAAAAACATTTTATAAAATCCAACACCCATTCATAATTTTTAAAAGAACTCTCAGCAAACTAAAAACAAAGGGGAACTTCCTCAACTTGATAAAGAACATCTACAAAATTCCTACACCTAACAACATACATAATGGTGAGAACCTAGCCCTCTAAGAACAAGAACAAAGCAAGGATGTCTCTTCTTGCCACTGCTTTTCAACACTGTACTAGAAATCCAAGCTAAAAGGGAAATAAAAGGTATACAGACTGGGAAGGAAGAAATCAAAATTTCTCTGTATTCAAATTACACGACTCTCTATAAAAAAAAACTAAAATAATAGAAAAGTCATGAACTTTCATATATACAAACAATGAACAAGTGAAACTTGAAATTAATACAACAGCATTCATATTAGCACCACAGAAAAGAGAAATATTTGGATATAATTCCAACAAAATATGGACAAGATCTAGACAAGGAAAACTCCAAAACTCCAATGAAAGAAATCCAAGAACTAAATAAGTGGAGAGCTATTTCACGTACACAGGAAGACTCAATCTTGTCAAGATGTCAGTCCTTCCCAACTTGGTCTACAGATTCAACACAATCCCTATCAATTTCCTAAGAAGTTATTTTCTGTATATCAAAAACTGATGCTAAAGTTGATATGGAAGAGGAAAGACCCAGAATAGCCAAAACACTATTGATAAACAAGAACAAAGTTGGATGACTGACATTATCTGAATAGAAGACTTGCTTTAAGTCTACAGGAAACAAGACTGTGATAGTGGCAAAAGAAGAGACAACTAGATTAATAAAATAATACACAGCCCAGAAGTAGACCCACACAAATACAGTCAACTGATTTTTGACAAAGGAGCAAAGGTGATACAGTGGAGGAAACAGTATTTTCAAAATATGGTGCTGAAACTGGATATCCATGTGGGAAAAAAAAAGGAGGAGAATCTAAACACAGATCTTACACTCTTCACAAAATTAACTCAATATGGATCAAAGACCAAAAGGTACACTCAGAAGCAAAACTTTTAAGATAACACACGAGAAAATCTAGATGACCTTGGGTATGGTGATGACTTTTTAGATACAACCTCAAAGGCACAAGCTATGGGGGAAAAATTGATAAACTGGACTTACTAGAATTAAAAATTTCTGCTCAGCAAGACTGTCAAGAGAATGAAAAGACAAGTCACAGACTGCGAAGTAATATCTTTCCAGACATTTTTGTCTTTCTAATATTTTCAAGATATTTTTGTCTTTCTAATATTTGAAGTATCCAAAATATACAAAGAATTCTTAAAACTCAGTAAGAAAACAAACAGCCTGCTTAAAATGTGGGTGTAAGACTTGAACCAACACCTCACAAAAGAAGATACACAGCTGGCATATAAGAATATGAAAAGATACCTAACATCATATGTCATTAGGGAACTGCAAATTAAAAAAACACTAAGATACCTCTACACATGCATTAGAATGGTGAAAATCCAGAAGACTGACAAAACCAAATGCTGACGAGGATGTGGAACAACAAGAACTCTCATTCACTGCTGGCGGGAAGGTAAAATAGTACAGCAACTTTGAATGAGTTTGGCAGTTGCCTACAAACTCAACATACTCTTACCATATGATCCAGCAATCATGCTCCTAAGTATATAACCAAAGGAGGTGAAAACTCATCTCGACACAAAAACCTGCATATAAATGTTTATAGTACCTTTATTAAAAATTGCTAAAACCTGGAAGGAACCAAGATGTTCTTCAGGAAGTGAATGGATAAACAAACTGTGTTACATGCAGACAATGTAACATTACTCAAAACTAAAAAGAATGAGTTACCAAAACATGAAAAGACAGAGGAGAAACCAAGATGGCGGAGCAGAAGGACGTGCTCTCACTCCCTCTTGCGAGAACACCAGAATCACAACTAGCTGCTGGACAATCATCAACAGGAAGACACTGGAACTCTCCAAAAAACATACCCCACACCGAAAAACACAGGAGAAGCCACAATGACATGGTAAGAGGGACACAATCACAGTAAAATCAAATCCCGTAACTGGTGAGTGGGTGACTCACAGACTGGTGAACATTTATACTACAGAAGTCCACCCACTGGAGTGAAGGTTCTGAGCCCCACGTCAGGCTTCCCAACCTGGGGATATGGCAAGGGGAGGAGGAATTCCTAGAGAATCCGACTTTGAAGCATAGTGGGAATTGACTGCAGGACTTTGACAGGACAGGGGGAAAGAGAGACTCCACTCTTGGAGGGCAAACACAAAGTAGTGTGCGCATCGGGACCCAGGGGAAGGGGAAGTGACACTGGGCAAGACGGAACCAGACCTACCTATTAGTCTTGCAGGGTCTGCTGCAGAGGCAGGGGCTGGCTCTGTTGCACCATGGGGACAAGGACACTGGCAACAGAAGTTCTGGGAAGTACTCCTTGGCATGAGCCCTCCCAGAGTCAGTCATTAGCCCCACCAAAGAGCCCAGGTAGGCTCCAGTGTTGGGTTGCCTCAGGCCAAACAACCAACAGGGAGGGAACCCAGCCCCACCCATCAACACTCAAGTGGATTAGAGTTCTACTGAGCTCTGCCCAACAGAGCAAAAGTCAGCTCTACCCACCACCAGTCCCCCCCCCCACATCAAAGCTCTGAGATAGACTCATCCACCACAGGGCAGAGAGCAGAAGCAAGAACTACAATCCTGCATTATTTGGAACAAAAACCACATTCACAGAAAGATACCCAAGATGAAAAGGCAGAGGGCTATATACAAGATGAAGGAACAAGATAAAACCCCAGAAAAACAACAAAATGAAGTGGAAATAGACAACCTTCCAGAAAAAGAATTCAGAATAATGATAGTTAGGATGTTCCAGGACCTCAGAAAAAGAATGGGGGCAAAGATCGAGAACATGCAAGAAATGTTTAACAAAGACTTAGAAGAATCAAAGAACAAACAAACAGGGATGAACAGTATAATAACTGAAATGAAAACTACACTAGAAGGAATCAACAGCAGAATGACTGAGACAGAAGAACGGATAAGTGACCTGGAAGACAGAATGGTGGAATTCACTGCTGTGGAACAGACTAAAGAAAAAAGGATAAAAAGAAATGAAAACAGCCTAAGAGTCCTCTGGAACAACATTAAACACAACAATATTTGCATTATAGGGTCCCACAAGGAGAACAGAGAGAGAAAGGACCAGAGAAAATATATGAAAAGATTATAGTTGAAAATTTCCCTCACATGGGAAAGGAAATACCCACCCAAGTCCAGGAAGCACAGCGAGTCCATACAGGATAAACACAAGGAGAAACACGCCGAGACATATAGTAATCAAATTGGCAAATATTAAAGACAAAGAAAAATTATTGAAAGCAGCAAGGGAAAAACGACAAATAACATACAAGGGAACTCATATAAGGTTAACAGCTGACTTCTCAGCAGAAACTCTACAAGCCAAAAGGGAGTGGCACGATATATTTAAAGTGATGAAAGGGAAGAACCTACAACCAAGATTACTCTACCCAGCAAGGATCTCATTCAGATTCGATGGAGAAATCAAAAACTTTACAAACAAAAGCTAAGAGAATTCAGTACCACCAAACCAGCTCTACAACAAATGCTAAAGGAAATTCTCTAAGTGGGAAACCCAAGAGAAAAAAAGGACCTACAAAAACAAACCCAAAACAATTAAGAAAATAGTCACAGGAACATACATATCGATAATTACCTTAAACGTGAATGGATTAAATGCTCCAACCAAAAGACACAGGACTGCTGAATGGATACAAAAACAAGACCCATATATATGCTGTCTACAAGAGACCCACTTCAGACCTAGGGACACATACAGACTGAAAGTGAGGGGATGGAAAAAGATATTCTATGCAAATGGAAATCAAAAGAATGCTGGAGTAGCTATACTCATATCAGATAAAATAGACTTTAAAATAAAAAATGTTACAAGAAACAAGGAAGGAAACTACATAATGATCAAGGGATCAATCCAAGAAAAACATATAACAATTATAAATATATATGCACCCAACATAGGAGCACTTCAATACATAAAGCAACTGCTTACAGCTATAAAAGAGGAAATCAACAATAACACAATAATAGTGGGGGACTTTAACACCTCACTTACACCAATGGACAGATCACCCAAAATGAAAATAAATAAGGAAACAGAAGCTTTAAATGACACAACAGACCAGATAGCTTTAGTTAATATTTATAGGACATTCCATCCAAAAACAGCAGATCACATTTTATTCTCAAGTGCGCACGGAACATTCTCCAGGAGAGATCACATCTTGGGTCACAAATCAAGCCACAGTAAATTTAAGAAAATGAAATCATATCAAGCATCTTTTCTGACCACAACGCTATGAGATTAGAAATGAATTACAGGGAAAAAAACGTAAAAAACACAAACAAATGGAGGCTAAACAATACGTAATTAAATAATCAAGAGATCACTGAAGAAATCAAAGAGGAAATCAAAAAATACCTAGTGACAAATGACAATGAAAACACGATGATCCAAAACCTATAGGATGCAGCAAAAGCAGTTCTAAGAGGGAAGTTTACAGCTATACAAGCCTACCTCAAGAAACAAGAAAAATCTCAAGTAAACAATCTAACCTTACACCTAAAAGAACTAGAGACAGAGGAACAAAAAAAACCCAAAGTTAGTAAAAGGAAAGAAATCATAAAGATCAGAGCAGAAATAAATGAAACAGAAACAAAGAAAACAATAGCAAAGATCAATAAAACAAAACTGATAAACCATTAGCCAGACTCATCAAGAAAAAGAGGGAAAGAACTCAAATCAATAAAATTAGAAATGAAAAAGGAGAAGCTACCACAGACACCGCAGAAATACAAACCATCCTAAAAGACTACTACAAGCAACTCTATGCCAATAAAATGGACAACCTGGAAGAAATGGACAAATTCTTAGAAAGGTATAACCTTCCAAGACTGAACCAGGAAGAAACAGAAAATATGAACAAACCAATCACAAGTAATGAAATTGAAACTGTGATTAAAAATCTTCCAACAAACAAAAGTCCAGGATCAGATGGCTTCACAGATGAATTCTACCAAACATTTAGAGAAGAGCTAACACGCATCCTTCTCAAACTCTTCCAAAAAACTGCAGAGGAAGGAACACTGCCAAACTCTTTCTATGAGGCCACCATAACCCTGATACCAAAACCAAACAAAGATACTACAAAAAAAGAAAATTACGGACAGATATCACTGATGAATATAGATGCAAAAATCCTCAACAAAATACTAGCAAACAGAATCCAACAACACATTAAAAGGATCATACACCACGATCAAGTGGGATTTAGCCCAGGGATGCAAGGATTCTTCAATATACACAAATCAATCAATGCGATACACCATATTAACAAATTAAAGAATAAAAACCATATGAACATCTCAATAGATGCAGAAAAAGCTTTTGACAAAATTCAACACCCATTTATGATAAAAACTCTCCATAACGTGGGCACAGAGGGAACCTACCTCAACATAATAAAGGCTATATATGACAAACCCACAGGAAACATCATTCTCAATGGTGAAAAACTGAAAGCATTTCCTCTAAGATCAGGAATGAGACAAGGATGTCCACTCTCACCACTATTATTCAGCACAGTTTTCGAAGTTCTAACCACGGCAATCAGAGAAGAAAAAGAAATAAAAGAAATATAAATTGAAAAAGAAGAAGTAATACTGTCACTGTTTGCAGATGACATGATACTATACATAGAGAATCCTAAAAATGCCACCAGAAAACTACTAGAGCTAATCAATGAATTTGGTAAAGTTGCAGGATACAAAATTAATGCACAGAAATTTCTTGCATTCCTATACACTAATGATGAAACATCTGAAAAAGAAATTATGGAAACACTCCCATTTACCACTGCAACAAAAAGAATAAAATATCTAGGAATAAACCTACCTAAGGAGACAAAAGACCTGTATGCAGAAAACTATAAGACACTAATGAAAGAAATTAAAGATGACACCAACAGATGGAGAGATATACCATGTTCTTGGATTGGAAGAATCAATATTGTGAAAATGACTCTACTACCCAAAGCAATCTACAGATTCAATGCAATCCCTATCAAATTACCAATGGCATTTTTTATGGAACTAGAACAAATCATTTTCAAATTTGTATGGAGACACAAAAGACCCCGAATAGTCAAAGCAGTCTTAAGGGAAAAAAATGGAGCTGGAGGAATCAGACTCCCTGACTTCAGACTATACTACAAAGTACAGTAATCAAGATAATATGGTACTGGTACAAAAACTGAAACACAGATCAATGGAACAACATAGGGAGCCCAGAGATAAACCCACACACCTATGGTCAACTAATCTATGACAAAGGAGGCAAAGATATACAATGGAGAAAAGACAGTCTCTTCAGTAAATGGTGCTGGGAAAACTGGACAGCTACATGTAAAAGAATGACATTAGAACACTCCCTAACACCATACACAAAAATAAACTCAAAATGGATTCAAGAACTAAATGTAAGACCGGACACTATAAAACTCTCAGAGGAAAACATAGGAAGAACACTCTTTGACATAAATCACAGCAAGATCTTTTTTTATCCACCTCCCAGAGTAATGGAAATAAAAACAAAAATAAATAAATGGGACCTAAAGAAACCTCAAAGCTTTTGCACAGCAAAGGAAACCATAAATAAGATGAAAAGACAAACCTCAGAATGGGAGAAAACATTTGCACATGAATCAACGGACAAAGGATTAATCTCCAAAATATATAAACAGCTCATACAGCTCAATGTTAAAGAAACAAACAACCCAGTCCAAAAATGGGCAAAAGACCTAAACAGACATTTCTCCAAAGAAGACATACACATGGCCAAGAAGCACATGAAAAGCTGCTCAACATCACTAATGATTAGAGAAATGCAAATCAAAACTACAATGAAGTATCACCTCACACCAGTTAGAATGGGCATCATCAGAAAATATACAAACAACAAATGCTGGAGAGGGTGTGGAGAAAAGGGAACCCTCTTGCACTGTTGGTGGGAATGTAAATTGATACAGCCACTATGGAGAACAGTATGGAGGGTCCTTAAAAAACTAAAAATAGAATTACCATATGATCCAGCAATCCCACTACTGGGCATATACCCAGAGAAAACCATAATTCAAAGAGACACATGCACCCCAATGTTCATTGCTGCACTATTTACAACAGCCAGGTCATGGAAGCAACCTAAATGCCCAGTGACAGATGAATGAATAAAGAAGTTGTGGCACATATATACAATGGAATATTACTCAGCCATAAAAAGGAATGAAATTGAGTCATCTGTGAGACGTGGTGGATCTAGAGACTGCCATACAGAGTGAAGTAAGTCAGAAAGAGAAAACAAATATTGTATATTAATGCATGTATGTGGAACCTAGAAAAATGGTACAGATGAACCAGTTTGCACAGCAGAAGTTGAGACACAGATGTAGAGAACAAACGTATGGACACCAAGGGGGGGAAAACGGCAGTGGGGTGGGGATGTTGGTGTGCTGAATTGGGCGATTGGGATTGACATTTATACACTGATGTGTATAAAATTGATAACTAATAAGAAGCTGTAGTATAAAACAAACAAACATCAAACAAAAAAAACAACTAATACTAAACTTTCTTTGGGTTATTTGTACGGAAATATATTAATATAAATGTTTCAGACATTACATGAAATATATAAAAATCTTATATGTTCTGGTATAATGTTATAAGTCATAATTCTAGTTATTACTTTAAAATGTATATCTCAGAAATAGCTAAATTTCCTTGTCAATTGCATTATTATGCACTTTCACCAAATCTTTAACCATGGTCATTTTTAAGTCTTTTGTCATTTACAGAGAGTTCTGGGTGTACCCTGATGCTTTTGCAAAAATGTTCCTATAAAAGGGTTTCATCTTCAAGGAATTCATGGAAAAGACTCTGACAAGTACAGGTTTCTGGTAACTGACTATACTGCTGAACTGAATGCATAAGCATTTTCAGAACTCTAATGGAAAACTGATGAATTCATAAAAGTGCTAACAAAAGATCAAGATGAAACAAAAAATTAATTACATGGGACTGAGTGAACTGATGAAGATGATTATAATTTTTGTGACTTTCTGTTTGAATAAAAAAAAATCTCACAAGGACTCATAGGCAAAAAATATACAAATCAATTTTCATTGCAAAGTAAAGGAGCTGTTACAGTGGAGGATTACTTGACTGAATGTCAATATTATGACATAGTATGAGTGTGTTTCGTGTTTGGTAATTGCAATCATTGCTGCTTTTGTTGTGGCCATCCATTTACAATACTTGGTGTCAGTTTATCGCTTGTAAAAATAAAATACAGTGTGTGTGTGTGTGAAAAATAAAATAAAAATTTAAAAATAAATAAAAATTAAAAAGAAATAAAGAAGTAAAAGCGTGGAAAAAAATATAGTATGATAACACTAATCCAAAAAAAAAAAAAAAACATGAAAAGACATAGAAGAAACTCAAATGCATATTACTAACTGAAAGAAGCCAATCTGAAACTGCTATATATTATATGATTTCAAATACACAGCATTCTGGGAAAGGCAAGACTATGAGACAGGAAAAATATCAGTGGTTGCCAGGGGTTAGTGAGCAGGAAAGATAATAGGTGGAGCACAGAGGGTTTTTAGGGCAGTAAAACTTTTCTGTATGATACTACAATGATGGACACATATCATTATACATTTATCAAAACGCACAGAATATACAACACCAAAACTGAGCAGTAACATATGCACTTTGGGTGATAAAAACATGTCAATGTAGGTTCATCAATTAAACACATGTATGTACCTCTATGGTGCAAGATGTTGACAGTGGGAAAGAATGTATGTACACGGGGACAAGGAATATACGGGAAGTCTCCGTATCTCCTGCTCAATTTTACTGTGATCCTAAAACTGCTCTTAAAAGTAAAGTCATTTTTAAAGAAACAGTAAAAAATTTATTAGCAGATTAAAGTTTTCCACAGATGTTAGTTCATATCCTTGGTCAATTTTATGATCCCATATGGATTTAAGCACATCTGTGCAAGAGTGCATGTGTACACAACAGATACACAGGCACAATGCCCCATCTACTTAAACATGCAGTACCCCTATCTTTTTGCCATGCACTGTGCCACAAATGATGAGAGGAAGAAAAATAAAATGCAGAATATAACTCCCAGCCTGTACCTTTCCCAAATAACATCCTGTTTTATAAATTCTCGTTAACTGCAACAAGAACAAGGGTTAAAGAGCAAAATGTAATGCATAATTTCCAATTACATGCAGTATCACCTGTGGAGTACAAAGTCCTATTCTTTAATCAGAGGAATTCACTCTCTAAGTAAAGACTTATATAATACAATCTAATTAATTCAGGCCCCTCTTTTATCATTCTTAAAATTTTACCTGAGTTGTCTTAAAGAATCTCTTAGCAGTGAATGTGTACACACATACACACATGGGTAGGTGGTAGTGGGGTGCAACATGATTTGCAAAGCAAAACAATGATTAAAATGATAATATTTCTAAAAGTGCTTTTTAACAATTTTGGTAAGTACTACTCTGTAACTACATACAAGTATTACATTCATTTAATCTTTTTATCAGAATTTTGTTTGTTACCTATGTTTATAATAGCAAATAAAAGATATTAAGAGGGCAGGCGCGCGCCCGGGCTCTGCAGCTCCACCACCGTGGGCCGTTGTGATCCTGGGCTCTTGTTTCCGTCTCTGAGCCACGGGCGATAAATGAGATGATGCCCGTGAAAGGTCGGGGTCTTGCGAGGCTTCGAAAAATAGCTATAAAATTGACTGTGGGAGTGCGGTTTTAAGGGCTTGGCGGAAACGTGCGTGAGGCCGCAGCTTCTTGCTCGGGATGAGGAAATTATGGCTCAGAAAGGCACAGCTTGTCTGCATTTAAACAGCTAGTTGACAGATTGGCTGGGACTTCGTTTTTGTCATCAAGCCGAGTGGATGAAAGGCTCTTGCTGCTCCAGCCAGGAGTCAGGACTCTGCCTCTGAGGTGGGAGAGCCAACTTCAGAACACTCGTCAAGAAGAGACCTCCCAGCCCCACATAATATCAAACGGCGAAAATCTCCCAGAGATCTCCATCTCAACACCAGCACCCAGCTTCGCTCAACGACCAGCAAGCTACAGTGCTGGACAACCTATGCCAACCATATAGCAAAACAGGAACACAACCCCACCCACTAGCAGAGAGGCTGCCTAAAATCATAATAAGTCCACAGACACCCCAAAACACACCACCAGACGTGGACCTGCCCACTAGAGAGACAAGATCTAGCCTCATACACCACAACACAGCCACTAGTCCCCTCCACCAGGAAGCCTACACAACGCACTGAACCAACCTTAGCCACTGGAGACAGACATCAAAAACAACGGGAGCTACGAACTTGCAGCCTGCAAAAAGGTGAACCCAATCACAGTAAGATAAGCAAAATGAGAAGACAGAAAAACACACAGCAGATGAAGGAGCAGGATAAAAACCCACCAGACCTAACAAATGAAGAGGAAATAGGCAGTCTACCTGAAAAAGAGTTCAGAATAATGATAGTAAAGATGATCCAAAATCTTGGAAATAGAATGGACAAAATGCAAGAAGCAGTTAACAAGGACCTAGAAGAAATAAAGATGAAACAGACAATGATGAACAACACAATAAATGAAATGAAAAATACTCTAGATGGGATCAATAGCAGAATAAATGAGGCAGAAGAACGGATAAGTGACCTGGAAGATAAAATAGTGGAAATAACTACTGCAGAGCAGAATAAAGAAAAAAGAATGAAAAGAACTGAGGACAGTCTCAGAGACCTCTGGGACAACATTAAACGCACCAACATTCGAATTATAGGGGTTCCAGAAGAAGAAGAGAAAAAGAAAGGGACTGAGAAAATATTTGAAGAGATTATAGTTGAAAACTTCCCTAATATGGGAAAGGAAATCGTTAATCAAGTCCAGGAAGCACAGAGAGTCCCATACAGGATAAATTCAAGGAGAAATACGCCAAGACACATATTAATCAAACTGTCAAAAACTAAATACAAAGAAAGCATATTAAAAGCAGCAAGGGAAAAACAACAAATAACACACAAGGGAATCCCCATAAGGTTAACAGCTGATCTCTCAGCAGAAACTCTACAAGCCAGAAGGGAGTGGCAGGACATACTGAAAGTGATGAAGGAGAAAAACCTGCAACCAAGATTACTCTACCCAGCAAGGATCTCATTCAGATTTGATGGAGAAATTAAAACCTTTACAGACAAGCAAAAGCTGAGAGAGTTCAGCACCACCAAACCAGCTTTACAACAAATGCTAAAGGAACTTCTCTAGACAAAAACACAAGAGAAGGAAAAGTCCTATAATAACGAACCCAAAACAATTTAGAAAATGGGAATAGGAACATACATATCGATAATTACCTTAAATGTAAATGGACTAAATGCTCCCACCAAAAGACACAGATTGGCTGAATGGATACAAAAACAAGACCCATATATATGCTGTCTACAAGAGACCCACTTCAGACCTAGAGACACATACAGACTGAAAGTAAGGGGATGGAAAAAGATATTCCATGCAAATGGAAACCAAAAGAAAGCTGGAGTAGCAATTCTCATATCAGACAAAATAGACTTTAAAATAAGGACTATCAGAAGAGACAAAGAAGGACACTACATAATGATTAAGGGATCGATCCAAGAAGAAGATATAACAATTGTAAATATTTATGCACCCAACATAGGAGCACCTCAATACATAAGGCAAAAACTAGCAGCCATAAAAGGGGAAATCGACAGTAACACATTCATAGTAGGGGACTTCAACACCCCACTTTCACCAATGGACAGATCATCCAAAATGAAAATAAATAAGGAAACACAAGCTTTAAATGATACATTAAACAGGATGGACTTAATTGATATTTATAGGACACTCCATCCAAAAACAACAGAATACACATTTTTCTCAAGTGCTCATGGAACATTCTCCAGGATAGATCATATCTTGGGTCACAAATCAAGCCTTGGTAAATTTAAGAAAATTGAAATTATATCAAGTATCTTTTCCGACCACAACGCCATGAGATTAGATATCAATTATAGGAAAAGAGCAGTAAAAAATACAAACACATGGAGGCTAAACAATACACTACTTAGTAACGAAGTGATCACTGAAGAAATCAAAGAGGAAATTAAAAAATACCTAGAAACAAATGACAATGGAGATACAACGACCCAAAACCTATGGGATGCAGCAAAAGCAGTTCTAAGAGGGAAGTTTATAGCAATACAAGCCCACCTTAAGAAGCAGGAAACATCTCGAATAAACAACCTAACCTTGCACCTCAAGCAATTAGAGAAAGAAGAACAAAAAAACCCCAGAGTTAGCAGAAGGAAAGAAATCATAAAAATCAGATCAGAAATAAATGAAAAAGAAATGAAGGAAACAATAGCAAAGATCAATAAAACTAAAAGCTGGTTCTTTGAGAAGATTAACAAAATTGATAAACCATTAGCCAGACTCATCAAGAAAATAAGGGAGAAGACTCAAATCAATAGAATCAGAAATGAAAAAGGAGAAGTAACAACTGACACTGCAGAAATACAAAAAATCATGAGGGATTACTACAAGCAACTCTATGCCAATAAAATGGACAATCTGGAAGAAATGGACAAATTCTTAGAAATGCACAAACTGCCAAGACTGAATCAGGAAGAAATAGAAAATATGAACAGACCAATCACAAACACTGAAATTGAAACTGTGATTAAAAATCTTCCAACAAACAAAAGCCCAGGACCAGATGGCTTCACAGGCGAATTCTATCAAACATTTAGAGAAGAGCTAACACCTATTCTTCTCAAACTCTTCCAAAATATAGCAGAGGGAGGAACACTCCCAAACTCATTCTACGAGGCCACCATCACCTTGATACCAAAACCAGACAAGGATGTCACAAAGAAAGAAAACTACAGGCCAATATCACTGATGAACATAGATGCAAAAATCCTCAACAAAATACTAGCAAACAGAATCCAACAGCACATTAAAAGGATCATACACCATGATCAAGTGGGGTTTATTCCAGGAATGCAAGGATTCTTCAATATACGCAAATCTATCAATGTGATTAACCATATTAACAAATTGAAGGAGAAAAACCATATGATCATCTCAATAGATGCAGAGAAAGCTTTTGACAAAATTCAACACCCATTTATGATAAAAACCCTGCAGAAAGTAGGTGTAGAGGGAACTTTCCTCAATATAATAAAGGCCGTATATGACAAGCCCACAGCCAACATCATCCTCAATGGCGAAAAACTGAAAGCATTTCCACTAAGGTCAGGAACAAGACAAGGTTGCCCACTCTCACCACTCTTATTCAACATAGTTTTGGAAGTTTTAGCCACAGCAATCAGAGAAGAAAAGGAAATAAAAGGAATCCAAATCGGAAAAGAAGAAGTAAAGCTGTCACTGTTTGCAGATGACATGATACTATACATAGAGAATCCTAAAGATGCTACCAGAAAACTACTAGAGCTAATCAATGAATTTGGTAAAGTAGCAGGATACAAAATTAATGCACAGAAATCTCTGGCATTCCTATATACTAATGATGAAAAATCTGAAAGTGAAATCAAGAAAACACTCCCATTTACCATTGCAACAAAAAGAATAAAATATCTAGGAATAAACCTACCTAAGGAGACAAAAGACCTGTATGCAGAAAATTATAAGACACTGATGAAAGAAATTAAAGATGATACAAACAGATGGAGAGATATACCATGTTCTTGGATTGGAAGAATCAACATTGTGAAAATGACTCTACTTCCCAAAGCAATCTATAGATTCAATGCAATCCCTATCAAACTACCACTGGCATTTTTCACAGAACTAGAACAAAAAATTTCACAATTTGTATGGAAACACAAAAGACCCCGAATAGCCAAAGCAATCTTGAGAACAAAAAATGGAGCTGGAGGAATCAGGCTGCCTGACTTCAGACTATACTACAAAGCTACAGTAATCAAGACAGTATGGTACTGGCACAAAAACAGAAAGATAGATCAATGGAATAGGATAGAAAGCCCAGAGATAAACCCATGCACATATGGTCACCTTATCTTTGATAAAGGTGGCAGGAATATACAGTGGAGAAAGGACAGCCTCTTCAATAAGTGGTGCTGGGAAAATTGGATAGGTACATGTAAAAGTATGAGATTAGATCACTCCCTAACACCATACACAAAAATAAGCTCAAAATGGATTAAAGACCTAAATGTAAGGCCAGAAACTATCAAACTCTTAGAGGAAAACATAGGCAGAACACTCTATGACATAAATCACAGCAAGATCCTTCTTGACCCATCTCCTAGAGTAATGGAGATAAAAACAAAAATAAACAAATGGGACCTAATGAAACTTCAAAGCTTTTGCACAGCAAAGGAAACCATAAACAAGACCAAAAGACAGCCCTCAGAATGGGAGAAAATATTTGCAAATGAATCAACTGACAAAGGATTAATCTCTAAAATTTACAGGCAGCTCATGCAGCTCAATAACAAAAAAATAAACAACCCAATCCAAAAATGGGCAGAAGACCTAAATAGACATTTCTCCAAAGAAGATATACAGACTGCCAACAAACACATGAAAGAATGCTCAACATCATTAATCATTAGAGAAATGCAAATCAAAACTACAATGAGATATCATCTCACACCAGTCAGAATGGCCATCATCAAAAAATCTAGAAACAATAAATGCTGGAGAGGGTGTGGAGAAAAGGGAACACTCTTGCACTGCTGGTGGGAATGTGAATTGGTTCAGCCACTATGGAGAACAGTATGGAGGTTCCTTAAAAAACTACAAATAGAACTACCATATGACCCAGCAATCCCACTACTAGGTATATACCCTGAGGAAACCAGAATTCAGAAAGAGTCATGTACCAAAATGTTCATTGCAGCTCTATTTACAATAGCCCGGAGATGGAAACAACCTAAGTGCCCGTCGTCGGATGAATGGATAAAGAAGATGTGGCACATATATACAATGGAATATTACTCAGCCATAAAAAGAAACGAAATTGAGCTATTTGTAATGAGGTGGATAGATCTAGAGTCTGTCATACAGAGTGAAGTAAGTCAGAAAGAGAAGGACAAATACCGTATGCTAACACATATATATGGAATTTAAGAAAAAAAAATGTTATGAAGAACCTAGGGGTAAAACAGGAATAAAGACAGAGACCTACTGGAGAACAGACTTGAGGATATGGGGAGGGGGAAGGGTGAGGTGTGTTAGGGCGAGAGAGAGACATGGACATATATATACTAACAAACGTAAGGTAGATAGCCAGTGGGAAGCAGCCGCATGGCACAGGGAAACCGGCTCGGTTCTTTGTGGCTGTCTGGAGGGGTGGGATAGGGAGGGTGGGAGGGAGGGAGACAAAGAGGGAAGAGATATGGGAACATATGTATATGTATAACTGACTCACTCTGTTATAAAGCAGAAACTAACACACCATTGTAAAGCAATTATACCCCAATAAAGATGTTAAAAAAAAAAAAAAAATATTAAGAGAAAAAGTTTTGTCCAATACAACATACATAAATGTATACTTCATAATATCGAGAATTTAAGTAGATTTCAATCAAGAAAAGAAAGTACCAATCTCTCTTCCCAGTAAAATTTAGCCTACAAATGAGAAAGATTTTCTAGTTCTTTCAGTGAATAAAAAGAATGCCAAATAGAATTCAAGCCTCCAAGTTACATAGCAATTCCTACTACAAGATGACCCAAATAGGAAATAGGCAACGTTATGACACAAGAAATGGGGAAGTAATCAACTTCAGAAAACATTAATCCTGAAAATCTCAAATATTAAAGAGACAAGATAATTTATACCAAAACTGAATTACGTGCTCAATGGGACAGAGATAAAAAGTTCATTGGTGGGGGCTTCCCTGGTGGTGCAGTGGTTGGGAGTCCGCCTACCGATGCAGGGGACATGGGTTCGTGCCCAGGTCCGGGAGGATCCCACATGCCGCGGAGCGGCTGGGCCCGTGGGCCATGGCCGCTGGGCCTGCGCATCCGGAGCCTGTGCTCCGCAACGGGAGAGGCCACGGCAGTGAGAGGCCCACGTACCGCAAAAATAAATAAATAAATAAAATTTAAAAAAAAATAAAAACTAAAAAAAGTTCATTGGTAACAGCAAATTGGCTCATTATTCCTCTTTTCTCTTCTAATAAAGTATTCTAAAAAACTATCCCCTTCTTTTACTATTGCAAGGTAACAGAGCCTTAAAATCGAAAGGAAATATAGCAGAGGGCTTTAAGAGTTTGGGCTCTGGAGCCAGACTGTCAGGGCCTTTAGAATGATTTGCTTTCTAACTCTGCAGCTTACTATGCCTCAGTATTCCCACCTCTCAAACAGGAATAACATTTTAAAAAAGCATACTTCATATGGTTGCTGAGAAGAGTAACTGGAAGAATGCCTGTAACTCTTTAATAAATATTAACACCTAGCTACAGAAAGAAGCAGATAAAAATATAAAGGAATGTCAGATCTGCGAAGGCAAATATTTGTTCTTTTTGCTCACCGCTATATTCTTAAAGCCTGAAACCTAGTAAACAGTTGTTGAATTAACAATGTATGTGTGTATGCATATACATTATGTAAATATAATTGAAAGCAGATGATGCAAAACTGAACATGAGGAGAATTCTCCAAGCTAACACACCAAAATCAGCAGCTTTTTCTTTAAAAGAAAACACAAAAATAGTTGAGGGCTGCATTCTCAGTAACTGTGACTTATTCAGCAGTGACATTAAACATTAAGATGGCTGGAGGGGGAAGGTGGGAGGCCAAGCAAGGTGGGATAAGATGGAGGAATAGAGTATATGAGGAATGGAAGAAAGTTGTTTGAAAAAACCCCCACAAATGATCTTATACACACATACAACACAGATGAATGTCCTTACACTAAAGGAAAATGACAAGCCTAAATAAGACTCTTGTCACATCCAGAGAACTTTGAACTTTTTGTTTTTACCAATCTCTGCCAAAGCTTTACATGTTAACCTCTGAAAATGCAATTCCATAATAAACCTCCTCAAACTATTTCCCAAAACACTGCCTCCATGTCTTCTTCACATCTAGTCACACTTTCCCTTTACTTTTAGTATTCCCATTACTTTATGTTCTTATATTCCAAAACCAAGAGATAACACCAAGAATCTTAACGCTCTCCTACAATCGCAACTTCCGCTGCTCCTCTCCCATTACTCTACTTCTAATTCCAAAGTGCTTGTTATTTCTTTTATAAAACCAATTCTCTTCTGCTTCTGTGTATGTGCAAATACTACCTCATGACCAATACCCCACTCTTCCTGGAGCAAACTGGAAAGCTCTAACCTTCTTGAAATCTAGGCAGGGTTAGGTCTCACACTTACTGATGTAGTAAGCTTCACACCACCTTGTACATACTGCTGAGAGTACCTTTTGCCTTGTGTGTGTGTGTGTGTGTGTGTGTGTGTTCATGTATTATGTTGTAAATAATAAGTGTCACAAATTTCTTTCAGCTCCTTATTTTTGTCACCCTACTCTATATTGGTCTTTTTTTTTTAATTAATAAACTTCATTTTTTAGGGCAGTTTTAAGTCCACAGGAATTTGCCAAATAATTTAAGTGATTCATTTGCAATTCTAGTTCTTTAGGAGACTTTATCATCTTTTAGGAAGAACTGTCTCCTCTTTCTGTTCCTAAGGAAACGTCTGTACCTGGCACCCATAAAGGGTGTAAAACATAAATATAGCACGTGTAAAAAATAAATATATACCATGACACTGACGTAACATTAATAAACTGGTAAATAAATAGCTAATTCATTAGTAAGTTTGTTTTTAATGCTATTTTGCATGGGATATTTTTCTCATTATAATTTCTAACCAGTTACATAGAACTGGTTAACATATAAATTACCTTTTAGTTTAACTGAAATTTCTCATTTCTGGAAATCTGTACAGCACTGGAGCTATGAAAGGAAGATTACAGCAAGCTCCACCACTGGTTCCTCTCTAGAGAAGCATGAGGCCTCCTGAGTTAGGTTTCAAGAGTTCAACAGGCAGGTGTACTATGTGAAAAATGTAGAGAAATCTAAAAGCATCAATTGAACAAATTCAAACTAGAGCTTTGATAAGGGATCAGAATCCGAAGTCAGATGCAAAATAACAAATCTAAGAAACCGGAGTAAAATTATACACACAAAGTGGAACCAAGAGAAAAGAATCTTATATAAAGTACTATATCAAGACCAAAGCAGATTAGAAACAAACAATAAAACTTCAAACACTACAGGGATATAATACATGGATTTGTGGCAGAATCAAGACATTCACTCATCTTTATTATTAGTCTGACAATCAAAATTTAAGAAAGCATTACACATATGTATCCATTATCATTTTTAAGAAAACATTAAATTCAAATAAATTTAGTTAAATACAAAGCCCTCCAAAATGATCTTAAACCATATTAAATTATACAACTAAATGACTACAAAAAAATATGTTATTGATTGGCCTGCTCTAAATTTAAATAGCATTAAAAATGCCAGCAGGGACTTCCCTGGTGGCAGTGGTTAAGAATCTGCCTGCCAACACAGGGGACACGGGTTCAATCCCTGGTCTGGGAAGATCCCAAATACCGTGGAACAACTAAGCCCATGCGCCACAACTACTGAGCCTGCACTCTAGAGCCCCTGAGCCATAACTACTGAGCCCGCGTGCCACAACTACTGAAGTCCGTGCGCCTAGAGCCCACGCTCCACAAGAGGAGCCACTGTAATGAGAAGCCCGCACACCACAACAAAGAGTAGCCCCCGCTCGCCGCAACTAGAGAAAGCCTGTGTACAGCAATGAAGACCCAACGCAGCCAAAAATACATAAATTTTTTAAAATAAAATTTAAAAAATAGATCAAGTTTAAAAAACAAAATGCCATCAGCCTTTAAGATAGCCAACAAGTAAAAATGAACCCCAAGGAAATTAAGTTCCTTACAATGAATCATCCTGTACTAAATATACAATAGAGAATATGCTTACAAATAGATAACTGACCTGTCTATCAAAATTACAGGAATTTATGTTCCCATGTGCTTTATATGAAAAATACATTGTGATTTTTAAAAATTAAAAATTTCCCAAAATTCTAATACCACCACCATTTAACTTCTCCCGAGCTAAACGTTACATTCTTTTAAATATTTTCCTAGTGGATATACTTACTCACACAAATAAGAATCGTCTGGCAACTAACAGCTTCATTAAGAAAAACAGATCACCAGTTTAGTAACTGCACATGAGGATTAATAAAAACATTCCAAATATGTCCTTTGGCTAAAGTAAATAAACATCTACTGTTAAAAAAGTTTCTGAAAAAAATAAAAATACTTATGGGAATACAGTCCTATGATTTTCATATAAAAATTATTTCAAAAGTGTGGAAACAACAACCACACCTTACCACCATCCTAAGAAAAAATTTATGGAATTTAACAAAAACATATAGGGTAATTTTTTTTTAACCTGGTTAAGAAAACATCACTAAAGGGCAACCTTTTTTTCAATTCCCCTTAAAATATGTGTATTACTACATTATTAAAACTTTTCATAAACAAAAATTTTTAATTTATGCATAATTTATAGCTCAAGTTTCAAGTCTTATTTAATCAACTCTCTTTCCACATTAATCACTGCTTCAACTTTCACTAACTCAGCTTATACAATATTAATTTGCAAAACTGGCTTTCTAATACTAATTCTAATTTTCAAAACAAGAACAACATAATAAACTTTTCTCACTGCAGCATGCACACTTCTGTTCTCTGGGTTAGGGATGAATCTGTAGTCTCCAGGAGGCATTCTAGAATAGTTTTCTATATGCTTAGTTTCACAGGGGAAAAAAACCCACAAACTTAAAAAGCCAAGACCATCATCTTCTGGAGCCCCCCATTCCATACCCCCACTGGTATTTAAAATCTACTAAATGCAAGGCAATGTGAGACAATGTTGGTATCCAAAAATGTTTAAATTATGGTGCCTTCTCTTAAGGAACTTAAAATTCAGTCAAACAGAAAAAATACACAGAATCCATGACAGGTTCTTAGTTTTTTTTTTGAATACGTGCCTACTAAGTTTGATGAAGCAGTGAAAAATAAGATTCTATGGGACCATGATCAGGAAGAAATGGGTTCTTAATAAATCCTTATAACTAAATAAACTTTAAAGAATGAGGTCCAATTTTTCCAAAGACGACATGCAGATGGCAAACAGGCACATGAAAAGATGTTCAATACTGCTAATTATTAGAGAAATGCAAATCAAAACCACAATGTGGTATCACCTTCCACCTGTCAGAATGGCTGTCATCAAAAAGTCTATAAATAACAAAAGTTGGAGAAGATGCAGAGAAAAGGGAACCCTCGTACACTGCTGGGGGGAATGTAAATCGTGCAACCACTATGAAAACAGTATGGCGGTTCCTTAAAAAACTAAAATCAGGAACTACCATATGATCCAACAATTCCACTCCTGGGTATATATCTAGAAAAAAAGGAAAACTTTAACTTGAAAAGATGCAGGCACCCCAGTGGTCATAACAGCACTATTTATAATAGCCAAGACATGGAAGCAACCCAAGTGCCTATCAACAGCCACTGGGTTAAGAAGATGTGGTATAAATGTACAATGGCATATTACTCAGCCACAAAAAAAAAAGAATGAATTACTGCCATCTGCAGCAACATGGATGGACCTAGAGAATATTATGCTCAGTGAATTAAGTAAGATAGAGAAAGATAAATACTATACATCACTTATATGTGGAATCTAAAAACGAATACAAATGAATGTATATGCAAAACAGTCTCACAAATACAGAAAACTTGTGGTTACCACAAGGGAGACGGAAGGGGGGAGAGTCATTAGGGGTTTAGGATTAAGAGATACAAACTAGGGCTTCCCTGGTGGCGCAGTGGTTGAGAGCCCGCCTGCCGGTGCAGGGGACACGGGTTCGTGCCCCGGTCCGGGAAGATTCCACATGCCGTGGAGCGGCTGGGCCCGTGAGCCACGGCCGCTGGGCCTGCGCGTCCGGAGCCTGTGCTCCGCAATGGGAGAGGCCACAACAGTGAGAGGCCCGCGTACTGAAAAAAAAAAAAAAAGAGAGATACAAACTACTATGTATATAAAATAGATAAGCAACAAGGATATACTGTATAGCACAGTGAATTATACCCATCATCTTGTAATAACCTATAATGGAATATAATCTGCAAAAATACTGAATCACTATGCTGTACACCTGAAACTAACACAGTATTTTAAATCAACTATACTTCAATTAAAAAAAAAAAGAAGAAGAATGAGGTCCAAACCAGATAAAAGATAAAAAACTGTAGTGGTTCACTGCTTTGTGGGTTGGTTTAGGAAAAGTTCTTTTATAACTGGAAAATCTGAACATTGTTTATTGAACAATAATTAAAGTATCTAATTTTGTGTTGTTACTTTAAATCCTTAGAGAGCTATGTGTGAGTTCTCCTCAAATCTACTACTCTACCAGTAACAAGTAACATTTTATCTTAAATTCTGAAAAATTCTTTACATCTTGAACACCAGTATAATTAGAAAAACCTGAACTATAATGGATTACAACCCCAAAAATAAGGCAATCATCTAAGAGTCCATAATGATATAAATAAAAGTTGAATGAAAAAGTAAATAAGGGGAAAGGGAAAGCTTTTCCTTACAGTAGAATAAATAAATGTATAAGGAATGATAAAAGGAGAAAAATCACCACTTAATAAACATAATTATTTTTTCAGGCAGGGATCATTAATGGATACCAAAACTGGTAGGCAAAAGTATAGTGAGAAACTTATGTATAGTCTCAAAGTATCTCCCCACAAGATATTGATACTAATTAATTACAGAGGAAAACAGTAATATTATAGTGGAGAAACCAGGCAAGCCCCTCCTTAACCAGGGGATCATAGGTATCACTGCTAATAATGAGACATTTCAGCAGGGGTCTCCTGACATGAGGAACAAAGAAGGGTACAATTTCAGTTCCGCCGAATTCTTGCCAAAAAAGAAAAACTTGAATTTAATCATAAGGATAATCACATGAACCCAAACTGAAGAACATTCTACAAAATAACTGGCCAGTATTCTTCAAAAGTGTCAAAGTCATGAAAGAGTTTATAAGGTTGAGAAACTGTCACAGTCGAGAAGAGGTATGACAACTAAATGGAACGTGTGATCCTAGATTGCATCCTAGATCAGAAAATGGACATTAGCGGGACAACTAATGAGATATGAATAAGGTCTGCATATTAGTTAATAATACGGTATCAGTTAATTTTCCAGTTCTGATAATTGTGCTGTGATTATGTAAGGTATTGGCATTTGGAGAAGCTAGGTGAAGGATACAGAGAATAAACCTCTGTATTACTTTTGGAACTTAACTGAAATTATTTCAGGAGGGAAGGAGAACACTCCAAAATAACTCCCAAACTGTACACTAAAATACACCTCATTAAAAGATCTAAGAACATGAAGGAAAAAACCAGTGAGGTATTTTCTCAATTTTCCCACTTTCTGCCAAGGGTTCAAAACATTCCTTCATTCTTAGTAATTCACTTACAAAAGCTGAGCATGAGTGCTATGTAGGTTCTCCCTCCCCTCCCCCTACTCAACATAATCTATGTCTCTTGAAGATTGAGACAACAGTAACTATTCTAACTCATTATAATCAAATTGCACTTAAACTATTTGCATATCCCATAGAGTTCCATGGGACTGTACTGTGCAACAAATGGAATTTCAATAAATCCTTAAAGGGGAAAAAAACTCTGATAAAACCAACGATATTTTTACATGCCTCAAAATGCCATAAATGTTCAATCCCATTAAGAAAATTACTAACCAAAGAAAGCTAAAAGCCAGAGGTTACAACAATGGTAGTAAGTTCTTTTATCTTTTATGCTTATATTTTGCACTTCCAAGGCTCTTCCCTTGTATTAGTTTCCTAATATAGCAGCCCTAATATAGCTACGGCTGCTATAACGAAGTGCCATAAACTGGGTGGCTATAAGCAACAGAAATTTATTCTCAGTGTTCTTGAGGCAAGAAGTCCACAATCAAGATGTTGACAGGGCCATGCTCCCTTCCAAAGCCTCTAGGTGAGGATCCTTCCTTGCCTCTTCCAGCTTCTGGTAGCCCCAGGCGTTCCTTGGCTTATTACAGTGTAACTCCAATCTCTGCCTCCATCTTCACATGGTTCTCTTCACTGTGTCCATGAGTCTTTGTGCCTTCATATGGCATTCTCCTTCCTCTGTCTCTGTTCTCTCTTCTAATAAGGACACCAGTCAAACTGGATTAGGACTCATCCTAATTGAGTATCATGTTAACTGAATTAAATCTGCAAAGACCCTATTTCTAAATACTAAGGTGACATTCTCAGGTAGGGGTTAGGACCTCAACGTGTCTTTTGAAGGGGGACACAAATCAGCCCACAATACCCCTCTATTCCATAAAAGTATCGTTTAGAAGTTACTCATGCAACACCGTTTTAATAAATGTTTACTGAGCAACTCCTATATTCTATGCAAACTCCTTATGCTCCAAATAAGTACTGGACATAGAGGGGTAAATAAATTAGATGAAATCCCTTGCTTTTTTTTTTTTTTTTTTTTGTGGTACGCGGGCCTCTCACTGTTGTGGCCTCTCCCGTTGCGGAGCACAGGCTCCGGACGCGCAGGCTCAGCGGCCATGGCTCACGGGCCCAGCCACTCCGCAGCATGTGGAATCTTCCCGGACCGGGGCATGAACCCGTGTCCCCTGCATTGGCAGGCGGACTCTCAACCACTGCACCACCAGGGAAGCCCGAAATCCCTTTCTTTAAGAAGCTGGTATTTCCAGTTCATAGAATCAGACAATAAAAGAGAGAAACATAACTTCAGATTGTGCAAAGTGATAGGAGGTGATAAAGTAGTTTAAGAGGATGGTTTTAGACTTTCTGAGGGGATAACATTTGAGCAAAGACTTGAAGGATGTGCAAGTGTAATGGCCAATGTAAAAGGCTGGAGCAGAATGACTATTCTTGACAACGGAGGGAAGGTATTTCTTTACTTAAGTGTTATGGCCATAGGGCAATGGTGCGGACAGTTTACAATTTATTAGGCATACCAACTTTGAAATTATGATCCTTACTTTAAAAGAATCTTCTATCAAATTCTGTACATCAAAATGTCAGACACTTAATTTTTTAGATTATGCTATTTCAATTTTGGATAATTTAAATTTGTGTAGCCTGCAACCATACCATGAGAGTTTGATGATCACAAATAGTGAGTTTCAAAGGACATTTAACTTAATAATTGTAGGTTAAGTCAAGATGCCATGTTGTTTTAATGCAAAATTATAGGTTATACAGATGTATTTTTTTAAATTAATTATTTTTGGCTGCGTTGGGTCTTCGTTGCCATGTGCAGGCTTTCTCTCGTTGCAGTGAGAGGAGGCTACTCTTGGTTGCATTGCGTGGGCTTCTCATTGTGGTGGCTTCTCTTGTGCCCGGGCTCTAGTCGCACGGGCTTCAGTAGTTGTGGCTCACAGGCTCAGTAGTTGGGGCTCGCGGGCTCTAGAGCGCAGGCTCAGTAGTTGAGGCGCACGGGCTTAGTTGCTTAGCGGCATGTGGGATCTTCCTGGATCAGGGCTCGAACCCGTGTCCCCTGCACTGTCAGGCGGATTCTTAACTACTGCAACACCAGGGAAGTCCTACACAGTTGTATATTTACTGTTAATAAATACTACGCTCCACAATTAGGAGAAAATTAACTTAAGGAAAAAACTTCAGCAGAGATTGAAGAACAGACTAGAGTACTCCCCCAATAGAAGGCTTCTTGGTATTCCACTGAAACTAGGGGTGGAGCAAAAAGTAAGGTGAAGTTTATGTATAAAAGTCCCAGAATAATCATAACCATACCCTTTCATCACTGCTCACTGGAGCACCAAGCCTGCCAGCTACCCCAGGCAATCACCTGGATTAAATATACTCCAGGAAT
>NW_006785406.1:1023454-1060763 GCF_000442215.2 Lipotes vexillifer | reverse complement strand
GAATGCCTCTGATCAGGTTTCTCCTATTTCTCTAGTGTTCCCCACTGCCAAGCTCACTATCTTCAATGGTAGTGATTCAGGGAATTAGTGAAGAGGCAGAAACTACTGTACTAAGTACAAAATTCTAAGGTATTATCATTGTGGTAGCTTAATACAGTTTAATACAATGATCAGGTTTAATGCAGACTGTTACATTTAATTAACAGTTTACTAGACTCATTTCTTATGTCTCAGTTCTCACAAACATGCAGTATTTCTGTCATATGCTCTTATTACACTGGGTACTAAAGAGACTACAGCAAAATCTCTACTAACTAGAACCTGTACAGTATGAATGATTTCATGTCTGGGACACATATCTGGACAAACAATGTTTTGCATTAAATCCCAAAATTATGAGCATGTTGAATGGCAAACATAAATTATACTGAACACTCACTCCCTTGATATCGCTGCTCAGAACTGTATCTTTTATTCTCCCCATGCCCAAAAGGACTATAAGGAATATTCTTACAGAAGAACTAAGTTTTAGTTGCGAGAATCTGGTGAAAAGGCTAAACATATGAAGGTGGGATTTTTTTGGTGCTAAACCTACTACCTTTCCTCTCCAACTACCCCTACCCCCATGATCCATTATAGGTAAAATGTTAAGTTTTGTTGTCTTCAGCCCCCATTGCCTGTGCTCATACCACTCTCCACCTCCATTTCACCTACACCACCACCACCACCCCACGCCCTTTTCCATATTTCTATAGCTCTTAACATCTCAAATGTTGCATTCACAGAATGAAGTAATTAATCTTTTTTTCAAAAGTTTCCTAGAATATTATTGCCCATGCTATTCATGGCACCTATTTATAAAACTGCCTTGTTTTATATTTATACATGACTATTTTGAAATTTATGGTAAGGCCAAGATCTTGAATATCTTCGTATAGAGATATCTTAGCTATCTAGAACTCAGCTGAAAACTAGGACAAATATTCTCCCACAATCTGAATTCTCTTAGTTACCCACTGTCTCTCCTAAACCATTATCACTCCTGCCCTCCAAGTGTGTAAAGGCTCTAATCTTCCTCCATCAGTGTCATCTACTCACTTCCTGATTACCTACCACTGCTCTTCACATTCACTGAAGATGTTTACATCTTGGTGAGAATTCTGCCCTTATATGTCCTACCAGCATGGGCAACATCTATCTAAAACCCAAGTCTCAAGATTCCTGAACCTTTTCAATTCCAAAGACCTTCACACACAGCCTTCGGACTTTATCTACCAATTTCCACAGCCAAACACTTAATCTGACCCAATCTTCCAACATTCACAGCTCTCTCATGCCCACACTTTCCTTATATCTGCTCCTCAACTTCACACACACAGCCTAGTACCAACCATTGTCTACCTGGTCCCTTTGTCATCTTCTTTCCTTGATAAGCCTACATGTGAATGATCTCCTAGACCAATTCCTTACCAACACCTTTTACCACTGGTCCTTCTGTAGGACCTGTCATGTAAAATCTAAGCCTAAAACAATCCCACAAACTATCTTCTCTTAAACATCCAAGCTATTGAGCAGTGTTGGAAAAGGATCAGAGACATGAAAATTAATACCACTCTAAACTGTGGTCTACAATGTCTGGTGGAATCTTAATTCCACTAAAGCAATGTTTTTATTTGTCCATGATAGACTCCCTCTCTTATTCTCTTCAACAACTACTCCAAATTTTAATCTTTAGACCCTTTCCCATGGCCAACCTGCACCCTCCCTGAAGTTCATTTAAAAAAAAAAAAAAGATTCAGTCATTAGTAATGAACAATCTGCTCAACTTTTTGCCTCTCCCTTACTCATTGCCTCTTCTTTAATATTATCTAAGAAAATAAGGTATCCTTCTTCTTGTTCTTGCTCTATCCTTTCATATCATTATTTCATTCTCTTCTATCGCTTTCCCTAAGCCTACAAACCATTCAAGTGTCCCCTTATCACTTAAAACAGAAAGACTGCAGCTCCCTATCCTTGGTAGGTACCACAGTCTCTGTTTTCCTTCCTAGAAAAGCAGCCTATATTCACTGCTCTCATCTCCTTGCTTCTCATTCCCCTCTCTTGTTTTTTTTTTTAAATCTTATTTTAGCCCTAATTCTCTGCTGAATTACTCTTTCAAAAAAATCACTAGGATATTATGAAATTATCAATATTTTAAATGTTTCTTCAGGTTATTATTATCTTTTATAAATACATCCTAAAATAGTTACAGATGAAATATGTCAGGGATTTGCTTCAAATGAATATAGGATTGGAGATACAAAGATGAAACACGATTAGCCATGAGTTTATAACTGCTGAGGCTGGGTAACACTTACATATGGGTTCACTATACAATTCCATTTACTTTTGTATATGCTTGAAATCTTCCTTAATAAAAGGTTCATAATTATAAAGAACACAGGTCTACATTATAGTATCCTTTTCAACTAGAGCATAATTTTTAACTACCACAGAAGTCACTGAGTCACCTAGGTTGGGGGAGTATTCCCCTCCCACAACCTCCCCAAAATTCCCCAATCCTTGACCTCATGGAACAACAAATAAAATAACCTATGGGATGTGATACATCCTTTAGACATGCTGGACAGGTTTAAATGTTGTTTATGCCAATTTTTAAAGTACCTGATGACTCCAAAATCTTATTTCAGATTTGATTTTACTACTTCTTCCTGTATACATTTTCTTAGCTGCAAAATTGTGACTTTTGTCACCACAGTCCATAAACTGAGCTTCTCAAGAGTACCCCCACCTCCCAGTCTTTCAAAGAAAGAAATTAACTTAATAAAATTAAATTTTAAAATTCTGTTTTTCCTCCAAATTATTCATCTCATCTAATGGAATCATCTTGTCACCCAAGCTGGAAAATCAGGAACCCTGAAATCAGTCTTGACTCCTCCTTAAAATCTTGCCCATTTTACCAGCAAAATGTATTTTAAATCCACCTCTTCCTTTCTAATCCTTCTCACACTGCCCTAATAAAGGCCCCCCACTGTCCCCATGAATATCTCAATAGTCTCCTACTCTTCTTGTTTCCCTCAATTCAATACACCATCCTAGAGCCAGACTGATTTTTTAAAATATTAATTTAATCACACCAGATCAGTTTCAAATAACTCCCTATCATTTCTAGGATGAAACTCAAGTTCCTAAGCATAGCAAACAAAAATCTTAATGATCTGGCTCCTCCCTAGATTCACTTCCAAGCTCTCCCTGACATTTTAATTTATGTCTCTGGTAATACCAAACTACTTGTCATTCACTGCAAACACCTTTCTGTTTTACACTTTCATGACTTTGCTCATGCTATTTCCTCCCTCAAACATTCTATTCATTTTGTTCGTGTATTATTGAAAGACTCCAGTTTGAGTTAATAAAGACTTCAGTAAGGAAGCCAATAAAACAGAGAAAAATGAACGTTTTTATTTAAAAAAAAAAAAACCTGAATAAAAATAACAGAAAATAAAGATTCCAAAGTTCATAATAACAACACAAAAATTAAAATTTATGTATAAACTTACCAAAACATACACAGGATAAATATGAAAATAAATAGTTGACTCCTATGAAGTTCATTTTACAAGATGTGACTAATGAATAACTCTGAATAGTGAAGTTATGAACAATGTTTATTCCTTGTTTTTGCTTCTCTGTACTTACTATGAATAACTGTTACACATGTAATAAAAGATAACTCTAAGATTTTTTAAAATTATAATATAGTTAATTTACAACGTTGTGTTAGCTTCAAGTGTACAGCAAAGCGCTTCAGATGTATACATATACCTATATGTATACATCTGAAGTAGGAAGGTAGGAAGCCTTGAACCCTGCCCATTTATCAAGCTCACATCTCAGTGCAAAGTTCCAGTGGCCCCTGAGATACCTCCATAAAATGCTGACCTCTATGGAAACCAATGAGGAGGGGGAAGAGCATGTGAGGGGGACAGTGAATATTTACGATCACCTTCAATTCTGGCACTTCAGGAGAAGTAACACCTGAAGTCAGTTGAGTGATTCAGAACAAAAGGGAAAGGATTGATAAGAATACCCCTGTTTGACCAGGAAAATATCACAGATGTAAGTGGAAAGACCACAGGAAAGTCTCAGAAGAAAGTTTCAGGAAATTAAGGGTCATCTTGTGCATCAAAGCAGTAAAAGAACTTAATAAGGGAAGATAAGTAGATTTGACTTCATAAAAATGAAAACTCTGCACATCAAAACAAACAAGCAAACTACAAAACTAACCACAAAAAGACAAAGTGTTCATATTAACATCTGAAAAAGTGGTAACTTACAGAAACAGTGAAACCAGTAATAAGCAAGCAAACTGGTAAAGGACAAAGATACAGAGGAAAACTGGCTAATGCACTTGTAGAAAAATTCTTGACATCACTAGTGAAATACAAAACATCATTTCATTATTGCTTTAAATTATACTTCTTTGATCAATAGTGAAGTTAAGCATTTTCCCCTCAAAAACATATTTTAAGTGGTACTACTCAATGATGGCATCGTAAAATGACACGGACACCCTCTTATATTTCTGGTGTTACTTAAGATTAAGAAATTTTCAACTCATTCTACAAAGTTGGAAACACTACAAAGATGCCCACTATGACTGATACCATTTAACCATAGTAAAGGTCCTGGTCAATGCTACAAGAAAAAAGAAAAGGAGAAAAGGGGGAGAGGGAGGAGTGGGGAAAGAGAAAGAGAAGGGAAGAGACCAGATCACGTACACCGACAAATAACCAGAATCTATAGCACTAAAGAGTCCAGCAGTATTGCCAGATACAAGACAACAGAAAATTCATAACATTTCCAATTAGAAAATAAAATACACAATTTACAATGGCAACAACAACAACCAAAAACATTATATCTAAACAGGGTTTCTCAACCTCAGCATTTACTGACATACTGAGCTAGATACTTTGTTGTGGGGGCTAGTCTGTGCCTTGTACAATGTTCAGCAGCATCCCTGTCTTCTACCTACGAGATGCAGTAGCAACTCCCAAGCTGTCTCCAAGACAACCAAAAATGTCTCCAGACAATGCAAATGGTCCCTGGGGGACACAAAATGACCCTTATTAAAAATTAGTCATCAAGAATAATGAATATTGGGCTTCCCTGGTGGCGCAGTGGTTGAGAGTCCGCCTGCCAATGCAGAGGACACGGGTTCGTGCCCCAGTCCAGGAAGATCCCACATGCCGCGGAGCGGCTGGGTCCATGAGCCATGGCCGCTGAGCCTGCGCGTCCGGAGCCTGTGCTCCGCAACAGGAGAGGCCACAACAGTGAGAGGCCCGCACACCGCCAAAAAAAAAAAAGAAGAATGAATACTATGGAGAAACAAAAGAAAATCTAATGTTATTAAAATACATAAAAAGTTTTGATCAACAGAGTGCCACTCCATGCTCTTGGATGAGGCAACTTACCATGTGATTTCTCCCTCAAATGTATCAATTTGATGCAATTCCCTTCTAAATTCCAGCTGGATTTATTTTTAATTTGGTAACTAACAGTAACCCACTTAATGTAGCATCTAGTCTGTGCCAGCCACTATTCTAACACTACACATATATTCACAAATTTAATCCTCCCAAGGGCAGGAAATTTCTCTTAACTTCATTTTACAAATTACAAAACTGAAGCACCCAGTGGTTAAGCAAGCCCAGGGTCACACAATTACTAGGTGACACAGCCAGGATTCATCCGCAGCTGACTGGGTCCAGAATGTACACTCTTAACCACTTCACTATCTTATCTGGCAAAATGCAAAGACAACCCTGGAAAGATTGAAGTGAAGTGCCTGGAAAATTACACTCCTGGAACCTGGAAGTAGTTGGCTCTTTCCTACCAATTTTGATAGAACTGACCACACCAGGAATTTATCTGCAGTGGAAAAACAGAAATCCTCATGTACTCCTGGTGGGAGTACAGGCTGGTGCAATTATTCAGAAGAGTAATGTGGCACTGTTTAGTGAAAGTATATACACACATAACCCAGGAATCCAGGTCTTGAATATGTATCCGTAAGTGGACATGTATAAGGATGCTCTTTTTCAGCACTGTTTGTGCTAGCAGAGAGCTGGAGGAATTACAGTGTCCATCACTGCACTGAGGTAATGGTTAAGTGAAACATGGCAGATGAACGCTATGGAATACTAAGAAGCCATTAGATTCAACAGACAAGACAGGCATAGAGCAACATGAAGAGATCTTTAAAACTGAGTGGTGGGGGAGCTTCCCTGGTGGCGCAGTGGTTGAGAGTCCGCCTGCCGATGCCCCGGTCTGGAAAGATCCCACATGCCGCGGGGCAGCTGGGCCTGTGAGCCATGGCCGCTGAGCCTGCGCGTCCGGAGCCTGTGCTCCGCAACAGGAGAGGCCACAACAGTGAGAGGCCCGTGTACCACAAAAACCAAACAAACAAAAAAACTTGAGTGGTGGGAAAAAGAGCAAAGAATAAAATGATGCCAATTCTGCTTTATGTCTGACTTGGAAAAAATCCACACAAGACAGCAATGTATGTTTCACAAGAATGCACACAAGGGACTTCCCTGGTGGCACAGTGGTTAAGAATCCACCTGCCAATGCAGGGGACATGGGTTCGAGCCCTGGTCTAGGAAGATACCACATGCTGCGGAGCAACTAAGCCCGAGCGCCACAACTACTGAGCCTGCGTGCCACAACTACTGAAGCCCGCAGGCCTAGAGCCCGTGCTCCACAACAAGAGAAGCCACCGCAATGAGAAGCCCGTGCACCACAACGAAGAGTAGCCCCCGCTCGACGCAACTAGAGAAAGCCCGTGTGCAGCAACGAAGACCCAACACAGCCAAAAATAAATTAATTAATTAAAAAAAAAAGAATGCACACAATTAGATGTATATATATCAATCATGTTAAATAAATGCCTATGAGAAGAGAGGGAAAAGAATGGATAATGCAGATAAAAGGAAATAAATAAAATGACAGCAAGACCTTAAATGAGTCAATAATTATCATGTGCCATGAACTGAGGACAGGATTAATTCAATACTCTGCACTTGGGGTTCAACAAGTATATTTAAAATAACTTCAAAAGACAAAAAAACTTAAAAATTCTTCTAGAAAGCAACTAACATATATTCAGACCTTTAAAATATCAATAATCTTTGATTTAGTATTTCTTATTCTCTGAATCTATCCTAAAATAAAAATAAATGTAACTATTTTTACATGTAAAGCTGTTCACTTGTCCTGAACCATTTATAATATAAAAAAATAAACATAAAACTGGAAACAGGGCTTCCCTGGTGGTGCAGTGGTTGAGAGTCCGCCTGCCAATGCAGAGGACACATGCTGCAGAGCGGCTGGGCCCGTGAGCCATGGCCATTGAGCCTGCGCGTCCAGAGCCTGTGCTCCGCAACGGGAGAGGCCACAACAGTGAGAGGCCCACATACCGCAAAAAAAAAAAAAAAAAAAAACTGGAAACAATGCCCTATAAATGGAGAGCAGTTACTCATGAAATATTTTATATACCACTAAAACAATGATTATAAAATATTAAACATGAAATGTTAATGATATTATATGGAAGGACAATATATGAAGGATGACCTCTACTATGCATGTTTTATATACAGTCATGTACACAGAAAAAGACTGAACAGGAAATGCACTAAAATGTTAATAATGGCTATCTATGAGCTACGGATTTACATGTGATTTCCAGTACTTTTCTTTATATTTCCTTGTATTAAACATAAAATAGGAGTGCTATTAATATTTTCATTAGGTAACAGGATAATTCAGTACTACCAGAACAGCCCAAAGCAGACCAGGACCTATGGTCATCAGGTCACATGGTCACTATCATTTAAAAACAAATGATTTTTTAAAATATTTCCAAAGGTCATACTGATGAGGGACATACAGATTTTAGTATTTAGAACTCATTTATTGAACTTCCAAAGTGTTTTGTCAAAAAATTAATGGGGGTACCCTACATTTCTATGTAATCTATTATGAAAAGTTTTTCTTTAATATCCCAAAGTATTTCCTTAATAAAGAAAACAGTAATACCCTAAATTACCTTTGATTTTTTAAGTGCTAATTAATTTTTATCACGAGTTATTTTCTGCTAGGAAAATTAGAAAATCTAATATAACTATACCTACCAACATAGCTATAACTTATTTAGTGTATCAATTTCAGCACTACCACCATAATCAAAAATTTTTAAAACCTAACATAAAGTAGAAACAGCAGATACTTAAATTAGTAAAACCGCCCTCATTCTAACACCACAGTTACAAAAGAGGTGGTAAGTAGATACTGATGAAAATTCCATCATGTAATAAGACAGATATTATTGTGCCAATTTGCATGGCTCTAATAATTTTTATTATGGAGTTCTTAATTACACTTGATTTTACTTACTTTACAGGCCTCAAAATCCAAAGTACACACCACCACCTCCCTTTTCACACCATTCCTATAACCCTAAGAGAGGCAGGTTCATGGGACTACCTTAAGAATCCAAGTGAGAGCAGCCTCTAATCTAACCAGAGTCAATTTAGTCTTTATTCCTGGTTTTACCATTCTTTCTGACCCTGCACAATTAACAACCTTCCCATGCCTCAATCTAATTAACTCCTCTGAGATAGGTGCTACAGAGGGTAGAATACAGAATGTAACTGATAGCTTTGAGAGTCTCTTTAAACAATAGTAAAATTAGGAAAAGTGACAACAAAAGCTTCCAACATGCTTTTTAAAAGGGTTCGGAAAATTATTTTTTCAAATATTTTTCCTGTCTCATTTTCATTATTCGTAAAACTACTTCCAGTAAATTGTTTAACAGTAATATAAGTGTTAAATTTTTGTGTGCTAGTCTGTTAAACTTCAAGAGGTTTAAGAGGATTCCTTCAAAACCCTCTTTCATTTGCTCAATTCTCTTCTCAAGCATATTAGACTCCATTAACAGCCAATCATGTAAGCTGAGCTGCAAGTGACCCAAGAGTTGCCATAGCAACAGCTGCTTTCCGAAATACGTGTTATGCATTTTAAAAGCTCTCACAGAGAGGATACCACATCTATCAATTAACAACCTAAGCTCAACAGAGCACATTACCCAAATGAAATGAAAAACTCACCTACTTTTAACAGGGTAACTACTCTGTAACTAAAGGAATATTTGATATTCTTTAATCAAAATGTTACTGTGTTCTATAAATGTCAAAATCAAGCTTATAAATAATAACACAGAATACAAAAAATAGATGCACAGCTTGTTTATTAATGCAAAAAACTGATACAAGAAAGGAAATAAGAATAATCAGAATTACATTTAGCAATGGGCCAAGGGTAATGAATGAACATAATATGCTATAATAAAAACTGCCAAATTTTCACACAATTTTACTAACGAAAAAGTTGACCCTAAATGTGGTAGATTAAAACATTTTTCAATGCACATATGGTACATGCATGTGTGTATGTGTCACACACACTACATAAAGATGTGCAGGCACAGTAAATACAAAAGACATTCTACTGTTTTTAAGAAAAATCATTCTTTTGGCAATTCATCAGAGATAGACATCTTTTCTTCAAAGACTATACTGGGGAAATTCATTCTCATGAAGAGATGCACAGCTAGCCAGGGTTAACCAGCGAAGTCATGGAATAGTGTGCAATTCTGAAATAAAAAACTTTCAAAAACAAACTTGTATCTTCAAAGTAACTTCAAAATTGATATTTAATGAATGTACATGACTAAAGGAAAAAACAGGACACAAAACTTAGCAGTCTTGAAAAATCTATTTCTAAAACTATACTCAAACATCTAATTCACGTAAATAAACAGAATGCATAAAAAGTATTACCCAAAGCGTTTTTAATCAGGAAAAAGTTGCTACAAATAGGATAACTAGGTAAAACATACTGAAATTACTAAAAATCTAGGGACTAGGGGAGGGAAGGAATGGGAGTCTGGCATTAGCAGAGGCAAACTATTAAGTATAGGATGGATAAACAACAAGGTCCTACTGTATACCACAGGGAACTATATTCAATATCCTGTGACAAACCATAATGGAAGGGAATATGAAAAAGAATATACAACAGAGAAAAGACGGCCTCTTCAATAACTGGTGCTAGGAAAACTGGACAGCTACGTGTAAAAGAATGAAATTAGAACACTACCTAACATCATACACAAAAATAAACTCAAAATGGATTAAACACCTAAATATAAGACCGGACACTATAAAACTCTTAGAGGAAAACACAGCAAGAATGCTCTTTGACATAAATCACAGCAAGATCTTTTTTGACCCACCTCCAAGAGTAATGAAAATAAAAACAAAAATAAACAAATGGGACCTAATGAAACTTAAAAGCTTTTGCACAGCAAAGGAAACCATAAACAAGACCAAATGACAACCCTCAGAATGGGAGAAAATATTTGCAAACAAAGCAATAGACAAAGGATTAATCTCCAAAATATAAAAACAGCTCATGTAGCTCAATATTTAAAAAAACCAACAACCCAATCAAAAAATGATGGAAGACCTAAACAGACGTTTCTCCAAAGAAGACATACAGATGACCAAGAGGCACATGAAAGGATACTCAATATCACTAATTACTGAGTAATGCAAATCAAAACTACAATGAGGTATCACCTCACATCAGTCAGAATGGCCATCATCAAAAAATCTACAAACAATAAATGCTGGAGAGGGTGTGGAGAAAAGGGAGCCCTCTTTCGCTGTTGGTGGGAACGTAAATTGATACAGCCACTAGGGAGAATAGTTCCTTAAAAAATTGAAAATAGAACCACCATATGACCCAGCAATGCCACTACTGGGCATATACAGGGAGAAAACCATGATCCAAAATCTTTTGGATTATGTACCCCATGTTCATGTACCCCAATGTTCGCTGCAGCACTATTTACAACAGCCAGGTCATGGAAACAACCTAAATGCCCACTGACAGATGAATGGACAAAGAAGATGTGGTACACATATACAATGGAATATTACTCGGCCATAAAAAGGAACAAAACTGGGTCATTTGTAGAGATGTGGATGGACCTAGAGTCTGTCATACAGACTGAAGTAAGTCAGAAAGAGAAAAACAAATATCGTGTATTAACGTATATATGTGGAACCCAGAAAAATAGTACAGATGAACCTACTTTCAGGGTAGGAATAGAAATGCAGGTGTAGAGAACAAAGGTATGGACATAGGGTGGGAAGGGAAGGGCAAGATGAACTGGGAGATTAGGTTTGACATAAATACATGACCGTGTGTAAAACAGATAGCTAGTGGGAACCTGGGTATAGCACAGGGAGCTCAGCTCCATGCTCTGTGATGACCTAGATGAGTGGGATTGGGAGCGGGGATGGGAGGGAGGCTCAAGAGGGAGGGGATATATGTATACATATAGCTGATTCACTTTGTTGTACAGCAGAAACTAACACAACATTGTAAAGCAATTATACTCCAATTTTATATATATATATATATATATATACATATGTATATATGTATAACTGAGCCCCTCTGCTGTACACAAGAAATTAACACAACATTGTAAATCAACTATACATCAATAAAATCTAAATAAATAAATGGGCTAATTACTGTTAATTATTAAAGCAGAAATTCAAAAAATAAGGCATAACAAAAATGAAAAAGAAATGTTTTAATAGCTATTAAATGAGAAAACTAGCAATAAGTCACCATAGCAGTGACCAGGCGTGGCCCCAGACACCTAAGAACAACCCTAGAAGGCCCAATGACTGAAGTATTATTGTATTAATGAAATATTCATTAACTTAGATAATTCCTTTGTTCCAAATGCTATTCCACCTCTAAAGAGTAGAAAACAGTACATGTCTCCTTTCAGTATAAAAATCTCACCCTTATTTCAACCCTGTATTTCTTAACTTATACAAACCCTGAACACCAAACACAATTCAAAATCCCAGCAACATATTAAAACTACTAACAGCTTAACTCTTCTAAGCAATTTATAGGTGTTAATTTATAGGATCTTCACAATATCCCTTATTATCTCCACTTCACAGATGATGAAACTGAGGCACTGAAAAGTTAAGCAACTCACCCCAAGTCACATGGCCAGTAAGTTGTGGAATCAATGTTCTTACCCAGACAATCCAACTCTATATCCCCTACCTTTATCTATTATCCACAATGCCCAAGTAACTGAATATGGTTTAGTCTCCAACCCTTCATCCTAACTGATGTTTCTCCAGTCACCTCTCACCCTTTCTCTCCTTAGTTTAGTTAACTCATTCTTAGCTATGTCAATTTCCCAGCTTAATAATTCAAGCAAAGCAAAAAAGAATTCGATTTTTTTAATAAAAATCAAGTAGGTTGAAAACAACCCCCCCAAAAAGGAGGAACTTGTTCATCTATGAAACCTAGATAAAAACTGTTCAAGAGGATAAAATAAAATGCCGTTTTTTTATTCTTATGCAAAAAGAACACATACGTATAGATGAGTATGGTTATGTGATGATATAGACAAGTAACAATTATTAAATGCTTACTACATGCTAAGCACTGTCTTAAAAGGTTTTTTTAAAATATGCCCTAACATTTAATTATCACAACACCCTAAGAGGTACATATTACTAACCTTGCTTTAGAATAAGCAAACAGGTAAAGAGAAATGAGGTAATCTGCCCAAAGGTAGAGAGCTAATAAGTGACAGAACTGGAATTCAAAAGCCTCTGGCAGCTTCACCAGTGACAACCTATCTTATCCATGACTCAATCAGTTAGCATCAGTGAAAGGGGGGAATTAAAGATTTTACAGGTAAGTAGATCTGTCACACAGGCAGTCAACATGTTATAAACATTCTTAAAAATAATCATGGCTATGCACGCAGATTTAACAATCATAAACTTTTAGAAAAATTAGAAAACACTGAAATATAACATTTGAGGCCTGTTAAATAAACTAAAGGACTTCCGATTCAAGATGGCAGACTGAGCACACAAATGTGCCTTAAGAATATAAATCAAATCACAAACGTATGGAAGAAAAGGTATTCCATCATCATATCAGAAATTTGGGGTGTACCTGGAAAATAAAAAAATCAGATTAATAAAAAGTGAGCAAAGGGAACACAACCAAGATAGCAGTTTGCATCTTTCCAACCAAGTCAAAGAGAGGCTCCAAGCTTAAAACACAAAGAGCAAGAGGTGAAGGTGGGATATCATCCAGAATATAAATCAGTATATCAGTAATTAAAGAACTGCATTCCAAATGATTTAGTCAACCCTCCCTGCTTAAAGAAAAAGCTGAGAGCAATGGCTATTAGCCTCAGGATTAAGCCCAGGCACTAAAGTGCTCTTCAAATAGGTTTGAAATAATTTTGCTGGGTTACAACTAGCAATTTTTAACAGTCAATAAGGAATAGAACAGAAAATACAAAGCAAGGGTATATACCATTTCATGGAACTTTTACTCAGTTATATATTCATAAATATATTTATATTTTATAAATATATTTATAAATGTGTGTGTGTGTGTACTAAGTTTCAATGTAAATTATACTATGAATCACAGTTTTTAAAATCAGAAGGCTGTTACTCGAAATTAAGTGTGCAGGTCTGAGGAGGGCTCCTAGGGTGGGTGTTGAAGCCTGAAAAAAAGCGGAGAAGCAGTTGAAACACTAAAGCATTCCACTCCCCACATAAGCTATGATGAGTTTGGCAATTGTGGCTACCTAACAGTCTGCCTCCTCCTCAACCATATATACCTTAAAGCACTTTTCCCACCTTTCTTTCCATTATCAACCCACTAAGGAGCTTTTTAAACATTTTCCCCCAATCACCCCCTCTATGAAATTTTAGTACCACAGATATACTGTGTATCTATCTGTTTGTATACTATATATATATCTGTGATATATACTTAAAAGGGGTCACTTTTTTTTTTAACCCCCATAATCAATTTTTACCCCTTTGAGAATTCATGCCTTAGGGTAAATAAAGAAGCCTACCACATGCCACAGTCTAAGGAAGGAACCTATGAATGAAACAAACCCACAGGAGAGAATCTCACTGACCAACTTAATCTTTCTTTCATGAGTATGGATAGACAGCCAAAAATCAACAAATCTAAGGGAAAACAAAAGATGAAAAAACAAACAACAAAAATAACCAAGGAGAGGGCAGAGATGCAAGCCCAGAGGGTAAAGGTCCCAACCACAGAGGATTATTCCCAGGTCTTAAAATCTAGGGGTATTTCCCCAGCTGGTTTTTAAAGTTACTTGGGACTTGTGACTGCTTTCCTTTCTTTCTATTTTCTCCCTTTTGAACTGAAATGACTAATAACTGTCATCCTAAGGCTGTCCCACCACTGTATTTTTGGAATAGATAACTATTTTTTTGGTTTCACAGGTCCATAATAAGAGAGCTTCATCCATACTTGATGTATATAATTTATCAATAGATATGAAATATGGGACTTCTGAGCTGATGAGATTTAGATGAGACTCTGAACTCTGAATTGATACTCTAAGAAGGATGAGACCTTTAGGGCCTTGAGGTGGGGTTAATGTATTTTACATGTGAGATGGATATGGATCACAGAGGCCAGAGCGAGGACTATAGTAGGCAAGATTTTGGCCCCCATCCTCTCTACTCCCTGCAGTTACTTCTGTACACATCTCACTACACGGGAAACGAGTTAGGAACTTTAAAACAGGGAGATTATCATAGATTATACAGGTAGGCACAAATGCAAATCACATGGACCCTTAAAAAAGAGGAAGGCAGAAGATCAAGGATCAGCAGAAGAGGCAGGAGAGATTTAAAGCTTGAGAGGGACTCAACCTTCCATTGCTGTTTCTGATATGAAGTGGACCATAACCGAAAGAATGTGAGTGGTCTCTAAACGCTGAGAATAACTCCCCTCTCCCAAGTCAACAGCCAGGAGGAAAAGGGACCTCAGTCCTTACAACCACTTGAAAATCAATTTTGCCAAGAATATGCATGATCAAGGAAATGGTTTCTCTCCTAAAGTTTCCAGAAAGGAACGAGCCCTGCCAATAGATTTTGGCCTTGTGAGACTCTGCACAGACTCGGCCTAGCCCACTGAATTTCTGACCTATGGAAACTGTAAGATACTAAGCCCGTGGTAATTTCTTAATTGGCAATCAAAAGCCAACATAAGAACTGCTACACCAATTTTGCAGATCAGAAATCTTAAGCACAGAGAGCTTAAGTAACTTGCTCAAGATCACATTACCAGTAACTAGTGATGCTGAGATTCAACCCCAAGTCGTGTGGCTTGTGTTCTTAACCATAAAGAAGACAACACGATCAAGAAGGAACAGAGATAGCTGAGCATCCTAGAACGAAACTTGAAGACTTTCTTTGGCAGAAGCTAAAACACACAGAACAACATTCCTCCTTTATAGTTTCAACAAATCACTTGGTTCACAACTAAATTATATTATATAATTATAATATAGCAAATGCTATAGTTTAAAATCACTTTTAAAATCAATTTAGTCAAAACAGTCTAAATTATAGATATATAACTAAGTATAAACAAAGCTTTGATGAGGTAAAAATAATAACATCACGAGTTAACAAAAATTAAAAGATGGAGGAGGAAAGATAAAAGGAATGTTAGATACACTAATTCCCTGATCTTTGAAAACAGTAAGATACAGATACTACCTAAAGTTGATAAATCAAGAAATAATGATATAAGTGAGAAAATGACATTGGTATAAAAATTAACTTGTAAAGATGGTTTTCTGAGGATTTTGGAAAGGGATAGATATTTTACTTTTCATTTTGTGCGTTTCTCTGCTTTTTTTAAAACCATGGACATGTATTACATCTATAACTCTTAAATATATTTAGTAAACATGCCTGGATGTGCATCAGGACAGGTTCTCTGGGAATCAGACCCAAGATTGAGTTAGAAGGTGAAGAAATTCAGCATGAAAAATGCCTATTAAATATGAAGGGGAGGGACTTCCCTGGCAGTCCAGTGGTTAAGACTCTGCACTTCCAATGCAGGAGGCGCGGGTTGGATCCCTCGTCCGGGAAGTAAGATCCCACATGCTGTGCAGTCAAAAAAAAAAAGTGGGGGGGGGGGAGAATGAGCAGGAGCTGAATAGGCAGAGAAAGTCTTCAGGGTGCAATGCAGGTCTGACTACAGTGTTTGAGTCTCAGACCAGTGCAGCTCCAGTCTGCCAGCCCAACAGGGAGCTTAGGCGCAAAGACTGCCTTCGAGAAGTCCCACATTGGGAAGAAACAGCTAGACCCTAGTATCCTGCTGTGCTCAGTTACTGGCAGGGAGCTGCCCAGGAAGAATGTGGCCATGACTCAATGCTGCAGCATATCCCAAAAGCTCTGTGGCCTGGAGGCTGTCAGTTAACAACATTCCCTAAAGGTAGGTTTCTTCCAAGGGAGATCTAAGCAGAACACCTATAGGGCTGTCACAGACGCCATATAAGGGAATACTCTGCAGCCGTTAAAAATGTTAGCGAGTGCTAATTTTCCATTACACTTCCTATAAGAAGCCCTAGAGTTCTTCAGAGGTATCTGAAAGGCAGACTGTTCAGGCTAGTGAAGCCAAATACTGAAGTTTTGAATTTCCATCCTACTTTCAACAAAGCAGCTCCACTTTTATCTGCTTTATTTACTACATTTCTCCCTAAAATCAGTTTGAACAAATGACTGCAATGCTAAGAAGAATACAAAAAATTCAAAAAACATCTCTGGGACTTCCCTGGTGGCGCAGCGGTTAAGAATCCGCCTGCCAGTGCAGGGGACATGGGTTCAATACCTGGTCCAGGAAGATCCCACATGCTGCGGAGAAACAAAGCCCGTGCACCACAACTACTGAGCCTGCGAGCCCCAACTACTGAGCCTGTGTGCCACAACTACTGAAGCCCATGTACCCTAGAGCCCACGTGCTGCAACTACTAAGCCCACGTGCTGCGACTACTGAAGCCCACATGCCTGGAGCCCGTGCTCCACAACAAAAGAAGCCACTGCAATGAGAAGCCCATGTGCCTCAATGAAGAGTAGCCACAACTAGAGAAAGCCGGCATGCAGCAACAAAGACCCAAAGCAGCCAAAAAAAAAAAAAAAAAGCCTCTGTCACAAAAAGTAACTTTTAATTGAAAAAAGTAACCAATGTGTATTTAGAATTAACTCTTGTGCTTGTGTGTAAACCTGTAACACAAACAAAAAAGACTAGAAGGATAAACATCAAAATGTTATAACAGAAGTTACCTACTGGATAGTGAGATTATAACTTTTTCCTTTTTTGCTTACTTGTATTTTCTATACTTTTTACTATTCCCATTACAAGATCTTGGTAATCAGGAAAAGTAAGCTCTCTTAAAAATTTGTTTAAAAAAAAGCCCTGAACTGAAAACTTGTCTCTTCCCACAACCTCAGATCTATATTACTACAAAAAATTATTTGGCCTCTTACTAACTAATAAAAAAAATCACATTTACAAGGCCAAAGACAAAACCACTTATATGTGGAATCTGGGGAAAAACAAAGAAGAAACAAATGAACCTCTATACAAAAAAGGAAATAGACCCACAGACTTAGAAAACAAACGTATGGTTACCAAAGAGAAAGGGTGGAGGGGGTGCATGTGGTAGATAAAGTAGGAGTTGGGGATTAACGTATACACGATATTGGGTTGGCCAAAAAGTTCCTTCGGTTTTTAAGTAAAAATAAAGACACATTTTTCGTTTTCACCAAGAATTGTATTGAACGATATATTCACGGTTTTGTTCCACTATCTTCTGCCATTTTTCAGGCAACTTTGTAATTCCATCTTCCCAGAACTTTTTAACTATCTGAGCAAAGAACTGCTCCAGGTGCCTTTTACAGTCTTCCAGGGAACTGAAATTTTTTCCATTAAGAGAATTTTGTAAAGACCGAAATAAATGGAAATACAAAGGTGCAACATCTGGTGAATATGGCACATGAATCAGAACTTCCCAGCCCAGCTGTAACAGTTTTTGCCCGGTCATCAAAGAAACACAGGGTCTTGCATTATCCTGATGGAAGATTATGTGTTTTCTATTGACTAATTCTGGATGCTTTTCGTCAAGTGCTACTTTCAGCTGGTCTAACTGGGAGCAGTACTTGTTGGAATTAATTGTTTGGTTTTCTGGAAGGAGCTCATAATAGAGGACTCCTTTCCAATCCCCCCATATACAAAACATCACCTTCTTTGGATGAAGACCAGCCTTTGGTGTGGCTGGTGGTGGTTCATTTTGTTTGCCCCACAGTCTCTCCCATTCCACATTATTGCACAGTATCCACTCTTCATCGCCCATCACTATTTGTTTTTAAAACGGAACGTTCACATGTCAGTAGAGAATTGCATGGGGAAATATGGTCAAGAAGATTTTTTTCACTTAACTTATGTGGAACCCAAACATCAAAGTGATTCACAAAACCAAGCTGGTGCAAGTGATTTTCAATGCTTGACTTGGATGTTTTGAGTACGTCGGCTATCTCCCGCATGGTATAACATTGACTGCTCTCAATTAATGTCTTGATTTGATCGCTATCAACTTCAACTGGTCTACCCGACCTTGGAGCATTGTCCAGCAAGAAATCTCCAGCACGAAACTTCACAAACCACTTTTGACACGTTCGATCAGTCACAGCACCGTCTCCATACACTGCACAAACCTTTTTTGTTTCAGTTGTTTTTTTTTACCTTTCTTGAAATAATACAGCATAATATGCTGCAAATGTTGTTTTTTCTTCCATCTTCAATATTAAAATGGCTACACAAAAATTCACCAATTTTCATAAGTCTTTTTTTAAATGCACACTGATATGACAGCTGTCACATACAATCTAACGAAATTGTTTCAAATGAAGTTAAAAACAACTAAGCTCTACTAGAGCCATCTTACAGAAAAAAATCAAGCAAACTTTTTGGCCAACTCAATACTATATATAAAATAGATAACCAACAAGGACCTACTGTATAGCACAGGGAACTATACTCGATATTTTAAATATTTCCCAATATTAAACCAATACGGGAAAAGAATCTGAAAAAAAGATATATATCTATGTATAACTGAATCACTCTTCTGTACACCTAAAACTAACACAATATTGTAAATCAACTATACTTCAATTAAAAAAAAAGAAAGCAATATGCTTATCCTCCCAAAAAAATCACATTTACAAATTATAACATTCACTTCAAAGAACACTCTACCCATTAAGGAACAACACATGCATTTAATTATTCCAAATAACATCTTTATGTTCAACTAGTGAAATCATAGCACTTATTGCTAGCACACAAATAACTAAAACATATTACATAATTTTCAGGAAATTTTCAATGATTTGAATATATGTGTCAGCAACAATTTACAGTAAATTATTCACTAATCATTTCAATTTTACAGATTCATTCAACATTAGCAGCAATGTATGTAGTAAAAAGCACATAATTTCACATTACTCTCTTGGTTTTTCCACCCCTGTAGCCAAAAAAGATTCTAGTATTCCCATTTAATAAATGCAGAATTTGGTGTATGAGGCCAAGGTCACCAAGCAATTAAGTGGCAATGCCAGGGGAAAACACTGATTCATAATTGATTTTTAGACTACACTGGTTAGGCTCTTGCAAAATTCACGCATTCGTCCCGTACTCTAATTTACCCAAATAAAAATACATTCACTTTAAAGAAAAAGGTTACAACTCTAGATTTTTTCTTTTTTTTTTTTTTAATCAACTTGTACTTTGAAGAAAAATCATGTATCCCAGTACATGTTGGGATAAATGTTAACTGACACCACAAAGAGTTTCAATAATGGATGGATTTTCCAGCTCTTGGTGAATTGTTTATTTTTGTTTTGCATTTATAAAGACTATGCCAGAAACAGCACAAAAACAAAGAGGCTCAAGTTTTTAATGGGATTTTTTTTCTCTTTAAAATACATTACCAAAAATATGTATATACCTTATAGCTCATGTTTTTTCTCTTCCAGATGCTTTATATATCTATGACAGGTACTATCTCATACTCTATTTGGTGCTCAATACAGCCTACTATTATCTTCACTGATGCAGATGGATAGGAAGTAAAGGACAAAGCTAATGTCTGGACCCAACGTATCTCTAGATAACTCCTTTGACAGCACTAAGAAAAATGTAAAGATAAACTAAGAAATACTTGAAAAACAGAAGGGCTATTGAAGAAGAATTTTAATGAGAAAGTAATATACTGAAATGGTGAACAGATACAAATGATATCAAGTGCAGAACAAACAAGATAAAGGAATAAATTAATATTCTCATCTCCAGTGCTTTATGAGGTGGTAGGAAGTTGAGCTGCTGAAACAAGAGCTGACTCACATAACCCATTCAAATAAAACACATTTCTATAATTTCACTCAAAAAATATGCAGAAACACTTTTTCCCCCCTTTTGGTTACTGCTTACCAAAGCAAAGATCTCCCTGACCTGGAGCTGGCATTCTAGCCAACATACATGAGCCTAACCAGAATAATAGAAATGTCATGAGAATTCAGATTAGCCCACAAAAATGAAGTCCACAAACTGAAAATTATTGCTCCTGCTAAATATATCAGTTAAGACGGAAATAGCGTTTTTAATGGATGTATGTGCACACACAGATATGTGTGCTTCAATACAAAAGAATATCTTAAATTTGGGAAGTGGGGGTTAAAAAGTAAATAAGGATACATAATGAAAAGTAAGACTCCTACAACCCTTTATCCCAGAGGCAATTGGACCCACAATTGTAACCAATTGTGTCCGTATCTTTTCAAATGCATTATATGCCTAAACAGACATATATGTATGTATTAGGTGTACTTTTTTTAAGCACTGCAATTTAGAGAAAGAAAAAAATTGTGACAAAATTTTGCTATTTTGTATTTTTGACATCCACATACTTCCGTTAAAACTTTACCACAAAACATAGAAATTAACAAAGCGTTATCACCAAGATGCACAAATCAACAACTGGAGAACTTGGAACAAGGTAAGCACTGAGCAAGTGTACCAACCACTCCACTCCACCCCAAAACATACATACACACCTGCCTAGGCAAAAGAAGAAACAAAGAGAATTAGTATAGCAGATAAACTTCAGATTTTGAATACAAGAGCATTGTTAGACAAAGGCCACAGTGAAGAAGCTACCTAAACTAGTAATTCCGATAAAAGGAAAAACAGACTACACAGAGCATACCAACATGGAGTATTCAGGTCTTGTGAAATGAAAATTGTCTTAAATGCTTCATTAATTTATGGTTAAACATTTTTTGCACAGATAGCTTGTAAGCAATGTTGTGTACTTTATATGTTCCCACTGAAGTGGAAACATAAATTCCATTTTTTTCCACTGTTAGTGATGATGAATCTGATCATTTAGTTAGTACGATGGTAAGATTTACCAGATCTTTCCCTTTACAATTTGTGGAATGATACTGTTGCCCAAAGTATCTTTCATGTAATGGTGTTAGAATCCATTGATGATCCTTATCTGAATCAGTTATTTCATTAGTGATTGCAAAATGGTAATTTTCTAATTCTTTATTTCTTTCCCATTTATTCACTGGCATTTTTCTATTAAAAAAAAACTTCCACTTACAAGCAAGGATAAACTATAGCTCTGCCTAAAAATGCAGCAGAAATGCTTAATTCTTTACCTTTACTTAACCGTTTTTTCAGAATAAGGAGTTTCTCCTATGTACATTCCTAGAGTAGCAAGTCAGTTTCTCTCTCTTTCTGTCTTTCCGAGTAGCCCTGTGGATCCACAGATTTTGTATAATCAATTACAGTTATTCTTTTTGATGTTAAAATTGTTCCAAATTTACCCAGTGGGTTTTTTTCAGGCACAGGGAAAACAAAATTGGAGACCAAGAACTGTGTCATCTAATGGGCAGGCTTTGAAGTGGAAAATTTCCCCCTTTCTTCTTAGATATTAGTTATGAAAAGAGATTAAAATATTGAGGTAGTGACACTGTAGCATATACATACAACTTATAATAGGGGCTGTGGGACCCAATTACATTACAATTTTCTAAATCCTACATCAAGCAGTCATTTCTGATGACCTAAATTCATCTTTGTTTAACCTTCTATTCCTTTTAGATCTTACCACATGTGTTCTAATGTATTATAAAATGTATGATCTAATAATTATATAATTATAATGTATTATAATTAGCACCATTTTTCCTCCCAAAAATGAAATAAGAAATGAAATGTCTATTCATCCTGGGCTCAGAATATACTCGACATTACCAGATGAAGAGATTTTACAGTATAAACTAATTATAACAAGATTTTCAGCAAACACAGTCATTCAGTGTTTTCAGTTCACAAGGAATACAGAAAAGAGAGGATCAAGTTAAAGAACATCTCTGAAACAAAGAAAAAAAAGGTTGGGATGTTTTAAAAATAAGCAGCCTTGTCTAGTAAAGAAGTCAATATCTTAGAGGGAAAAGAGCATGAGGTATTCTAGATTACAAGAGAACAAAGACATAACAACCATGGGCTTTGACGTGGTCCATTACTCATACAAGGGGAGGAAAAGACACTATGAAAGACTTTTGGAATCAACTGGGTAAATCTGAACACGAACTAAGTATCATAGTAAAATATCACTCTTATTTTTCTTAGACATGATAATGGTATAGTCATATACAGAAATGACATTTTTAGGCAATGTAGACTGACATATTTATGGCAATGAAAACTTATGTCCACACAAAGACTTCTAGACAAATTTTCAAGAAGTTTATTTCTAATAGCTAAAAATCGGTAACAACCTAAGTGTCCAACAACAGGTGAACAGATGTACTGAATATATCCATACAACAGAATGCTATGCATCAATAAAAAAGAGAGAACTACTGATACATGCAACAATGTGCATGACTTTTAAAAGACAATGCCTCACCAAAAGAAACCAGAAGCAAAAGTATATACACTTATGATTCTATATATTCTACTTAAAAATTCTGTCACATATAATGACAGAAAGCTGAACTGTAGATGCCTGAGATAACAGTGGTGGTGTAAATGATTGGGAGGAAACATGACAAAACTTTGCGGAGGGCTAAATACGTTTTTCATCTTGATTGTGGTGGTGGTGGTTACAAAAACCTATACATTTGTCAAAACTAAAACCATGCACTTAAAATTCAAACATTTATAAACACTATCCACAATGAAGCTGATTTTAAGAAATAAGTAACGACAAAAAAAAATCCTATTCACAGGGCTTCCCTGGTGGAGCAGTGGTTGAGAATCTGCCTGCTAATGCAGGGAACACGGGTTCGAGCCCTGGTCTGGGAAGATCCCACATGCCACGGAGCAACTGGGCCCGTGAGCCACAACTACTGAGCCTGCGCGTCTGGAGCCTGTGCTCCGCAACAAGAGAGGCTGCGTGAGAGGCCCGCGCACCGCGATGAAGAGTGGCCCCCGCTTGCCACAACTAGAGAAAGCCCTCGCACAGAAACGAAGACCTAACACAGCCATAAATAAATAAATAAAGAAAACTGTCAACAAGTAAAAATAAACACAATTATTAAAAAAAAAAAAATCCTATTCACAATTGCAACAAAAAGAATAAAATACCGAGAAATAAATTTAACAGAGGAAAAAGACTTGTACATTTTAAACTACAAGACACTGATGAGAGAAATGGAAGATGACACAAATAAGTGGAAAGATATACCATGCTCATGAATTAATACTGTTAAAATGTCCATACTACTCAATGCAATCTACAGATGCAGTGCAATCCCTATCAAAATTCCAATGGCATTTTTCACAAAAATAGAACAAACAATCCTAAAATTTGTATGGAACCATAGGACACCATGAAGAGCCAAAGTAATCTTAAGAAAGTATAACAAAGCTGGAGGCATCACACTCCCTAATTTCAAAACAGTATGACACTGGCATCAAAACACACACACAAATCAACGAAACAGAATACACAGCCCAGAAATAAACTGAGGAATATATGATCAATTAATTTATGACAAAGCAGTCAAAAATATGCAATGAGGAAAGAACAATCTCAATAAATAGTGTTGAGAAAACTGGACAGCCACATGCAAAAGAATGAAAATGGACCACCATCTTACATCATTCACAAAAATTAGCTCAAAATGATTAAAGAACTGAATGTAAGGCCTGCAACCGTAAAACTCCTAGAAGAAAATAAAGGTGGTAAGATCCTTGACATTAGTCTTGGCAATGATTTTTTGGATTTGATACCACAAGCAAAGGCAACAAAAGCAAAAACAAACAAGTGGGACAATATCAAACTAAAAACCTTCTATACAGCAAAGGAAACCATCAACAAAATAAAAAGGCAACCTGCTGTATGGGAGAAAATATTTGTAAACCATATACTTGATAAGGGGTTAATATCCAAAATATATAAAGGATTCATACCACTCAATAGCAAAAAAAATCCAATTTAAAAATGGGCAGAAGATCTGAATAGATATTTTTCCAAAGACATACACATGGCCAACAGGTACATGAAAAGACACTCAACATAACTAACCATCAGAGAAATGCAAGTCAAACCAAAATGAGATATCACTTCACATCTGTTAGAATGGCTATTATCAAAAAGAGAAAAAATAAGTCTTGGTGAGAATGTAGAGAAAAGGGAACTCTTGTATACTGCTGGTAGGTATATAAATTGGTGCAACCACTATGGAAAACAGTATGAAGGTTCCTCAAAAAATTAAAAATAAAACTACCACATGATCCAGCACTTCCACTTCTGGGTATCTGTCTAAAGGAAACGAAAACACTGTCTCGAAGAGATCTGCATTCCCATGTTCATTGCAGCATTATTTAGAATAGCCAAGATATGGGAGGAAGCAACTTAGGTTGCACGTTACATAAAGAAAACATGATATATTATATATAGATAGATATGAGTGTACATGTATGTATGTGCACACACATATATATCTATATATATGCAATTAAATATTATTCACCTATAAAAAAGAAGAAAATCTTGTCATTTGTGAAAAATGGATGGACTGTGGGGGTACTGTAAGTCAGACAGAGAAAGACAAATATTACTACACGATCTCTTAAATGAGGAATCTAAAAAATTAAAAACAAAACAAAAACAGAACACCAAACTCATAAATACAGAGAGGGGATTGGTGGTTGTCAGATGCAGGGGTTCAGGGTGGGCAAATGGATGAAGGTCACCAAAAGGTACAAACTTCCAGTTATAAAATAAGTAAGTCCAGGGGATTTAATATACAGCATGGTGACTACAGTTAATAATGCTGTATTATATATTTGAAAGTTACTGAAAATTTTAAAAGTTCTTATCACAAGAAAAAAAATTGTAACTATTTGTGTTGATGGATGTTTACTAGACTTATTTTGTGCAATATATGCAAATATCAAATCATTATGCTGTATATCTGAAACTAATATAATGTTACACATCAATTACATCTCAATAAAGGGAGCACTAATAAAAAATACTTTCTTAATTGCCATGATTGATGTTTTCACAGGTGTACACTTAAGTCAAAATTTAATAAACTGTACAATTTAATATGTACACGTTATCGTTGTCAATTCTAATTCAATAAAGCTGTTAAAAACAAAGCTAAATGGAGTCTTGAATAATTAGTTCCCTCTTCCCCTTTCCATAATAAACAAATGCTACAAACAACCCCTGAAAATGTAGACTATTTTAAAAGAAAAAAACTAAGTGAACTGGGAAAACAACTTGAATATAATTGAGACTACGAAAGCAACAACAAATGTCTTTTTTAACTGTGAAACGCTAAAAGATACTAGTTTAAATAAGGATCTAAATGGGAAAGCTCATGTGCCAGGAAGTTTCAGACCCAAATCTCACTACCCACCACTTCCTTTTCCCCAAGCAACTTCCAGCCAAGAGTGACCATTTAACAAGGTCCAGCCTTGAGATCTGAAGACTACTTTGGAGTTACTGATACAATCACTGTTGCTTCCCCTTCCTCTATCTTCCAGTGCTTGGAGCCATATCAACCATATGCAAACATGAAAAAGAAGCCAAAAATTAATCATGGAGATACCTGTTCTGGTATCACTGTACCAGTGAAGCAATACAAGCCAATTATGTAAGAAAAATGAAGCCTTATTTTATCAAGCCAGGGTACTCTGGTTTTCTGTTACCTAATACCAAATTCAATGCTGATACAAATAAATACAGTCACCATTTCTTTTTAAACACTGAGATGTAACTGACACATCATAAAATTCACCCTTGTATACTTTAAATACACAACTCAGTAGTTTTTAGTTTATTTACCAGGTTGTATAATCATCACCACTATCTAATTCCAGAACATTTTCATCATCTGCAAAAGATACCCTACACCCATTAGCAGTAACTTCTCCTATCCATAGCCCCTGACAATCATTAACCTACTTTCTGCCTCTCTGGATTTGCCTATTCTGAACATTTTCATATAAATGGAATCATACACTACGTGAACTTCTGGGTTTGGCTCTTTTTACTTAGCATAATGTTTTCAAGGTTAATCTATATTAACTAAAGCATGAATCATTACTTCATTCCTTTTTATGGCTAAATAATGTTTTGTTGTATACCACATTTTCTTTATCCATTTACCACCTGATGGTTGGAGACAAAAGCAATAGACAAAAATCAATAGTTTTTGTGCTGGAGAAAGAAATGGAAATGAGATTAAAATGTTCTCATTACAACAGTAGCAAGACCTATACAATACTTTTGAATGAATTAAATAATTTGGCACTAAATATAAATTTAAGGAAACTATACATTCTTATCAAAATCATAAGCACTATCATATATTTAGAAAGCACTATCATAGGCATGTCAGTTGTCCCCTATATTAAGTAATGAATTTCATGTAACTCAAATTAGAATCCAAATGATTTTTATATTATTATATTTTTAAGGAAGAAATGACCACATTTATATATAAGAACTAATGCTGCAAACCAAAGATGAAAAACAAGGGTAACTTGGAACGTGCTTCAAATATGAAAACATTATTGTCACAGAAAACAACTCAATAAAGTATTAATATAGAAACAGAACAATATCAATAAAATAATAAACTGAGAAAGAGTGCCATAAAAATGAAAATTTTGAATAAAATAAGGGCAATCATTCAAGTCAGTGGGAAATGGATGGCTTAATTAAATATTTTTAAAGTGCTGGTAATATTGAAGAAAAACTGGGTGCCCTAATGTTATAAGACATACAAAAATAAACTCAAGACAAATGTGAAGTGTAAAAAATAAAAATAAAAATCTTGCAGGAAAAAAATCTGAGAAACATCTTATTCACAATTCAAAACTAAAAAGTATAAAGGGGTTCGCATAAAGAAGTCTTTGGGAAAAATAAAAACATTTACAACAGAGGTAATGAAGTATTAATGTTTTAACACACAGTGAGCTCTTACAATCTGTAAAAGACAAACAACCCAAATAGAATTTGGGCAAAGGATATCAAAATAACAATTCACAAAAGAGGAAAATTACATGTCCACACATGTAAGAAAAGATGCCCAATCTCATTAGTACTCAGGGAAATTCAAATTAAAAATAACAATGAGTGCTTCCCTGGTGGCGCAGTGGTTGAGAGTCTGCCTGCCGATGCAGGGGACACGGGTTCATGCCCCGGTCCGGGAAGATCCCACATGCTGCAGAGCGGCTGGGGCCGTGAGCAATGGCCGCTGAGCCTGCGCGTCCGGAGCCTGTGCTCTGAAACGGGAGAGGCCACAACAGTGAGAGGCCCCCGTACCCCAAAAAAAAAAAAAAAAAAAAAAAAACAATGAGATAAACATTACTGGGCTGGCAAATGTTTAAAAAGCTATAGCCCAATTCCTGGCAATGAAGTAGGAAAAAGTATTCTCACACACTGCTAGTGGAAAATTTTGGTAGAAAGCAATTTGGCAACATCTACTTAAATAAAAAATATAAAAACCCTTAAACCCAGCAATTCTACTTCTGGAAATCGATCCCACACAAATAAAAGCATCTGGAAGTAAGGACATATATTCAAAGATGCAACACTGTTTAAAGTGGCAAAAAACGAGAAAGACAATATTGGATAAATGTGGGAATGGCTAAATAAATTTTATATAACACACCATGAAGCAGTCTTCTGGCATCATGAAAATAATGAATAAAAGTTATGGACAGACAGCAGAGTTATTCCTTAGATGGGGGATTTCTCTAAGGTACTATTAGTGAAAACGGAAAGATGCAGAAAAGTATATATAATGATCCCACCTTTTTAAACTCACCATCACAGCAAGCCTATATATGTAACTGGGAATACAAATATCTGTATAAGCTATACGAAGAGACACATAAATATGGAGCAATATATTATACTGTGCTATATACACAGTTAGAATGGAAGTAGTTCTGATGCAATGAGAAGGGAAAGTTTAGAGCTAAGCCAAAAAGAATGGCACAGGAGGATAAATTCTCATTTGTCTTTATGTAAAAATTATAAAGTATTTTTTATTTTAAGCAGATATGTCAAGATACAAATTTTGTCCAATATAAGGATTAAAGAATTACACTTACATATGATAAAGAAAACTAAGCATTGCTTGCTGTAACACACACAATAATTTAATTAATACATGGTAAAAATATATGAATAAGAACTATCAATTGAATTATACAGAGGAAAATAAAATCATTTAAAGTTGTAATCTCTCTGACTAAAAATATATTAATCTGGGAATTATAGTTCAAAATGCTACAAAATGACAACTTTACCCGTGCCCTACTTGCAAAATATGCCTCTTTTATGCTAGAACTGAAAAGTGTATCAAACTCACCAATATTTAATTGTATGATTTAAATGAGCAGCTTTCATATGTGAAATTAAGCCATTCAGTTATACTATGGATCTGCCTGTGGCCTTAGGGGAACAGTATACTCCCTTAAATCAGGCATAATCCAAGCAAGGCAGTATATAGGCATGAGGTCATAAATAGGAACTGAAATACCAGGTTATACAAACTTTCTATAAAATTAATATAGCCTCTGTCATTTACTAACACTGGCACTATATAAACAAAGATAACTTCATCTTTTAAAATGTTTTAAGACTCAGCTAAACAATGGCATACTGAAAGCATTATAACACCTTAACCAAATGGGATTTACTCCTAGAAAGCAAAGATGGATCAACATATTAAAATCAATCAATGTGGAACTTCCCTGGTAGCACAGTGGTTAAGAATCTGCCTGCCAATGAAGGGGACATGGGTTCAAGCCCTGGTCTGGGAAGATGCCACAGAGCAACTAAGCCCATGCACCACAACTACTGAGCCTGAGCCCTAGAGCCCATGAGCCACAATTGCTGAGTTCACTTGCCACAGCTACTGCAGCCAGCATGCCTAGAGCCCATGCTCCACAACTAGAGAAGCCACTGCAATGAGAAGCCCACACATTGCAATGAAGAGTAGCCCCCACTTGCTAAAACTAGAGAAAGCCCATGCACAGCAACGAAGACCCAACGCAGCTAAAAATAAATATAAATTTAAAATTTTATTTTAAAAAATCAATGTAATACACCACATTAACAAATGAAAGGGAAAACTTACATGATGATCTCAAATGATATAGAAAAAGCACTTGACAAAATTCAACACCATTTCAAATTAGAAACACTCAACAAACTAGGAATAGATGGAAATATCTTAATATGATAAAGGCCATAAATGAAAAACCCACAGCTAATATCATACTTAATAGTGAAAGGCTGAAAACTTTTCTCTAAAATCTGGAAGGAGTTAAGGATCCCTACTTTCACCACTTCTATTCAACACAGTACTAGAAACCACAGCAATTATGCAAGAAAAACAAATAAATGGCATCCAAATAGGAAAAGATGTAAAACTGTCTGTACATCACATAATATTATATGTAAAAAATCCTAAAGATTCCACACACAAAAAAAAGCTTTCAGTACTAATTTTAAAGACTTAGGGCTTCCCTGGTGGCACAGTGGTTGAGAGTCCGCCTGCCGATGCAGGGGACACGGGTTCGTGCCCTGGTCTGGGAAGACCCCACATGCCGCGGAGTGGCTGGGCCCGTAAGCCACGGTCGCTGAGCCTGCGCGTCCGGAGCCTGTGCTCCGCAACAGGAGAGGCCACAACAGTGAGAGGCCCACGTACCACAAAAAAAAAAATAAAATAATCCTTAAAAAACTAATATCAGAGCTACCTGCAATCCCGCTCCTGGGCATATATCCGGAGAAAAACATATTTTGAAAAGATACATGCACCCCCATGTCCACTGCAGCACTACTTATAATAGCCAAGACAGGAAGCAACCTAAGTGTCCACTGACATATGAATGCATAAAGAAGATGTGGTGTGTGTGTGTACACACACACACACACAATGGAATATTACTCAGCCATTAAAAAAAAAAGAATGAAATAGGGGCTTCCCTGGTGGCGCAGTGGTTGAGAGTCCACCTGCCAATGCAACAGACGCAGGCTCGTGCCCTGGTCCGGGAAGATCCCACATACCACGGAGCAGCTGGGCCCGTGAGCCATGGCCGCTGGGCCTGCGCTTCTGGAGCCTGTGTTCCGCAACAGGAGAGGCCACAACAGTGAGAGGCCCGCATACGGAAAAAAAAAAAAAAAAAAGAATGAAATAATGTCATTTGTAGCAACATGGATGAACCTAGAGATCATCATACTAAATGAAGTAAGCCAGACAGAGAAAGGCAAATGTCATATGATATTGCTTACATGTGGAATCTAAAAGTAATGATACAAATGAACTCATTTATAAAACAGAAATAGACTCACAGACATAGAAAACAAACTTATGGTTACCAAAGGGGAAGGGGGGAGGGATAAATTAGGAGTTTGGGATTAAAATATACACACTTCTATAAATAAATTAGATAAACAACAAGGACCTACTGTATAGCACAGGGAACTATACTCAATATCTTGTAATAACCTATAATGGAAGAGAATGTAAAAAATGAATATATATATTTATATATGTATAACTGAATCACTTTGCTGTATACCAGAAATTAACACATTGTAAATCAACCATATTACAATAAAAAAAATTTTTTAATTAATTAATTTATTTTTGGCTGCATTGGGTCTTCGTTGCTGCATGCAGGCTTTCTCTAGTTGTGGTGAGTGGGGGCTACTCTTTGTTGCGGTGTGTGGGCTTCTCACTGCGGTGGCTTTTCTTGTTGCGGAGCACAGGCTCTAGGCATGCGGGCTTTAGTAGTTGTGGCTTGCGGGCTCTGGAGTGCAGGCTCAGTAGTTGTGGCACACGGGCTTAGGTGCTGCATGGCATGTGGGATCTTCCTGGACCAGGGCTTGAACCGGTGTCCCCTGCATTGGTAGGAGGATTCTTAACCACTGCACCACCAGGGAAGTCCCTCAATAAAAAATTTTTTTAAATAAAAAATAAAACTGGCAAACTGAAAAATAAATACTTAAGAACAAATGTAACAAAGAAAGCAAAAGCCTTATATACTAAAAACTATAAAAAGCTGTTGAAAGAAATTAAAGAAATGAACGATCCAGCAATTCTACTTCTGAGTATACACCAAAAAACAAAAGCAGGCTATCAAAGAGATACATGTATACCCACATTCAGAGCAGCATTACTCACAATAGCACTGGGAAGCAATCCAAGTGTCCACTGATGGGTGAATGGATAATGATACAATATATACACGTAATGGAATATTATTCAGCCTCAAAAAGGAAGAAAATTCTGACACGTTATAACATGGTTGAACCCTGAGGACATTATGCCAAGTGAAACAGACTAGTCACAAAAAGACAAATAGCATATGATTCCACTTATATAAGACACCTAGAGTAGTCAAATTCATAGAGACAGTAAAACAGTGGCTGCCAAGGGCTGTGGAGAGTGAGAAATACAAGGTTGTTGTTTAATCAATATGGAGTTTCAGTTTTGCAAGATGGAAAGAATTCTGAGATTGGTTATACAACAATATCGAAGTACCAAACACTACTGAAATGTGCACTTAAAAATTAAGATAGTAAATTTTACATTATGTGTACTTTAACACAATATTTTTTTAAAAACCTACAGCTAACCTCATACTTAATGTTGAGAAAGCAGAAGCTTTCCCACTAAGATCAGGAACAAGGCAAAGATGTCCTGTCATCACTCTTTTTGAACACTGTTCTAGAAACCCTGGCTAATGCAATAAAACATGGAAAGGAAAGGTATATGGATTGGGAAAGAAGAAACAGAACTGCCTTTATTCACAGATGAAATGATTGTCTATGCAGAAAATCTGAAAGAATAGACAAAAAACTCCTGTATAATAAGCAATTATACCAAGGTTGCAGGATACAAGGTTAATATACAAGTCAATTGCTTTCCTATATTCCAGCACTGAACAAGTGGAATTTTAAATTAAAAACATAATGCCATTTATATCAGCACCAAAAAATGAAATACTTAGGCACAAATCTAAAAAGCTATACACAAGATCTATATGAGGAAAACTAATCATGATGAAACTGATAAAAGAAATCCAAGAACTAAATAAATGGAGAGCTATTCCATGTTCATGGATAGGAAGACTCAATACTGTCAAGATATCAGTTCTTCCCAACCTGAGCTATAGATTCAACACAACCCCAATCAGAATCAACAAGTTACTCTATGTATATCACAAACTCATTCTAAAGCTTAAACAGGTAGGCAAAAGACCCAGAAGAACAAACAGTATTAAAGAAGAAGAACAAAGTCAGGATGACTGACACCACCCAACTTTAAGACCTGCTTTAAATCTACAGTAATCAAGATAGTATGATACTGACAAAAGAACAGACAGCTAGATTAAGAAAAAATTACAGAGAGCCCAAAAATAGACCCACACCAGTATAGTCACAACTGATCTCTGACAAAGGAGCAAGGGTGACACAATGGAGAAAAAAGTAAATCTTTTCAACAAATGGTGCTGGAACAAATGGACTTCCACATGCCAAATTAAAAATTAAAAATAAATAAAAAATAAATCTAGACCCAGATCTTACGTTCTTCACCAAAATTAACTCAAAATAGATCACAGGCCTATATCTAAAATGCCAAAGTATAAAACTCTTGGAAGATAACATAGGAGAAAATCTAGATGATCTTGCATTTGGAGAGAACTTTTTAGATACCACACCAAAGGCACAATTCATAAAAGGAAAAAATTGATAGGTTGGACTTTGATAAATTAAAAACTTCTCCTCTGCAAAAGACACTCTCAAGAGAATAAGCAAAGTCACAGACTGGGAAAAAATACATGTAAATAATGTATCTGATAAAGGACTGTTATCTAAAATATACAAAGGACTCTTAAAACTCAACAGTAAAATAGACAAACAATCCAATCTAAAAATGGGCAAAAGATTTGAACACCTCACCAAAGTAGATATTCAGATGGCATATTAGCTTATGAAAAGATACTCAAGAAGACACATCTATCGAAATGGCCAAAGTCTGGAACACTGACAATATCAAATTCTGATGAGGATGTAGAGCATCAAGAACTCTCTTATATTGCTGGCAGGAATACAAAATGGTATAGCCACCTGGAAGACAGCTGGGGGTTTCTGACAAAACTAACATACCCTTACCATACAATCCAGCAACTGCACTCCTTGAAAGTTATCCAAATGAACTGAAAACCTGTGTTCACATAAAAACATACACACAGATGTTTATAGCAGCATTATTCATAATTGCTAAAACTTAGAAGCAACCAAGATGTCCTTCAGCATGTAAATGAATAAACTGTGGTATTATTCAGCAATAAAAAGAAATGAGCTATCAAGTCAGGAAATGACAGCAAATGCATATTTTTAAGTGATGTAGCCAATCTGAAAACACTACATACTGTATGATTTCAACTAAATGGCATTCTGGAAAAGGCTAAGCTATGGAGTAAAAAGTGGTTGCCAGGGGTTAAGAGGATGGGAAGGATAAACAGGCAAAGCACAGATTTCTTTTAGGGCAGTTAAGCTATTTTGTATAATACTATAATGGCCGATACATGTCATTATACTTTTGTCAAACTCAAAAAATATACAATAAAATGAACCCTAATGTAAACTATGGACTTTGGGTGATAATGACGTGTCAACGCAGGTTCACTAATTTTAACTACTGAACCACTCTGTTGCTAGTGAGGGAGGCTGGGAATGGTGGGGGGAGTGGGGCACGGGGTAGGGCTATACAAGAACTCTCTACACTTTCAGCTTAATTTTGCTGTAAACCTAAAATGCTCTTACCAAGGAAAAAAAAAAAGGAAAGAAAGAAATGAAGTATTGATAAATGCAACAACATGGATGAATCTCAAATGCATTCTGCTTAGTGAAAGCAACCAGAATCGAAAGGCTGCATGCTAGATGATTTCATTTATATGACATTCTGAAAGAGGCAGAACTATATGGGGTTGGAGGAAGAGGTGACCACATAGGGGCATGAGAGAACTGTTAGAACTCTTCTATATTTTGATTCTGTTGATAGTTTCACAACCGATGCATTTGTCGAAACTCATGAAAGGATAATTTCTACTATATGTAAACTACACCTCAATAAACCTGACATGAGAGAAAACTTTGCTTTCTTCAACATCTCTAAGGATATTCTTTTTGATAAGTTATTATTTATAATGTTTGGGATTTTTTCATTGTAAATAAGCTTTAAAGGTTTTAGACTTATAAATACAATGAATATAGTAATAACCTTTCTGCTCTACAAATTAAAAGTTAGAGCTTACCACGCAACACTTTTTACTTTGAAATCTATTATAATTCCTATGCTCCTTAGGGACTAAGTTTCCTCATTTAATATTACATATCCTCCAAAACAGGTGGTTCATAACTTCAATCAGAGTACAGTTCTCAAAGTGTGGTCCCTGGACTGACATCAGTATTGCCTGGGAACTTATTAGTACTGCAAAGTATCAGGCCCCAAACATGACCAAATAAATCACAAACTCTCAGTTTGGGGCCCAACAATCCCAGAAGAGCCTTACAGGTAATTCTAACACCATTTTTTTTTGTTGTTTTTAGCAGTATGCGGGCCTCTCACTGTTGCAGCCTCTCCCGTTGCGGAGCACAGGCTCCGGACGCGCAGGCTCAGCGGCCATGGCTCACGGGCCCAGCCGCTCCGCGGCATGTGGGATCTTCCCGGACTCGGGCACGAATCCGTGTCCCCTGCATCGGCAGGCGGACTCTCAACCACTGCGCCACCAGGGAAGCCCTCTAACACCATTTTAAGAACGCCTAGCCACAACTCCAGATGAATTAAATCAGATTTTCTGGGGTGGGGTCCAGCCATCAGTATTTTTTTAATTCCCCAGATAATTCTAATGTGTAACCAAGGTTTATTTTGATTTAGTAAGTCTTGGGTTGGCATCAGAGGTCAGATTTTTAACAAGCACCCCAGTCATTTCTAATGTCAGTAGCCCAAGGATCTCTGATTTAAAAAAAAAAATCATGCAATCACAAATAATAACTACAACCTGCTACCACAATGTACTGTACTTTTTTATTACTGGTAAAACTCATCTACGTGAACATTTTGAAGTTAGACACAACCCAGACATTTTAAAATCTGGAGTTATGCAACTAAGAGGAATAGAAAATGAAGAAGCTAAAATTTCCACAGCCTGACTGCATTCCCTAGATCTGTATCTTGTTTAATAGAGAAGTTAGAGCATATATTTATAGAAACTGGACTACACAGCAAATATTTAAATAAATAAACATGAGGTATATATGGTGCAAGTGAGATAGCCACAATCATTTTTTTTTTGAAATACACATTACAACTATAGAAAATCTGATGATTATCAAACTTTAGCACTAACACAGGTTCTGTTTGTTTTGGATTGTTTTTAAACATTTGTTGAAGAAAAGTAAATGATAGGTGAGCCAACTGTCTACTTCTGCTATTAAAAACTCACTTTAGTATTAAATACTCTCTGTAAAACTTAAAAACTAAGATAAAATTTTATTTGAGTTTTAATATTATAAGACTCCACTTTTGACATTTTTCTTTTTTCCCCATCTTCCCCTGGCTTTCCATTTAAAAGCAGAATATATATAACAAAACATATATATATAGATATATAGATATAGATATCACCTGACAATTTACAAATCACTTTCAGATACATTCTCTCAGCCCCATTAACAGGTATCATTATCAATTTACAGAACAGGAAACTGTGACTAAAGGAGGTATATGACTTACCCCAAAAAATCAAATAAGAAGCCAAGACGTAAACCTATATTCTTCTGCTTCTCAATGCTATTTTATTAGATTAATTGCTAAAGACCAGTGATTGACCCACACCTTAAGACTCACTGATTCCTGAAACAATAGGTGTAAAGTAATTCTCCTTAAGATGATCCCTTACTTCCTGAATGTATCATTTTCTCTTCTTAGAATCCTATTTCACATCATAAAATAGTAAACAAGTTTGTGGAGAACACACTTTCTTGTTTTCTTATTACTTTAATCTATATATTTAAAAGCACGGGAAATCATTGCTTCAGAAACGTAGAATTTCCTATAAAACTGGGGTTCCTCTTTCTAAAAATCTCCTGTGATGAGAAATCATTTTAGAAGGTATGAGAATAATAAATGAGGGCAGAATGCTGTTCCCATAGAGACTCTTAAGCAAAAATCTTCATTCCTGAGTTTCTGTATGTAACAATTCAACCACACTTGCTTTACAGTCAAGAATCCAAACAGCTTCCTATTTTGCTCACATTAGAAACTACTTTGATACTAGTGCTATTTGCTAGCCAGCTGTCTTACTGGAGAGATCAAACCACCTTTTTGCTCCTACTAAAAATATCTCCCTTTAAGGTCCCACCAGCCTACTTAATTTTATAGGGAGACAATGCCTCTGCTGAGATAACTGCTTTATTCATACACTTAAGGATTCTGTGTTTGACTGTTTACCCATTGTTGTATTGTAATTTATAAGAAATATATATTTGGTCTTCCTGGCACAGAGCTCCTAAAACCTATGTAATTTCCTAAGAGATCAGAGCAATAATGTCTTTTGTTATTTGTAACAAGCCCCTTTCACACACCTGAGTTTATGTTAATGAGATGATTTTTAGAAAGCCTCTAAGGACGGGGGGGGG
>NW_006785406.1:1019107-1023077 GCF_000442215.2 Lipotes vexillifer | reverse complement strand
GGGGCGGGACGGGGGACGACGACGACGACGACGACGACGACGACGGGGGACGGGAGCTGGTTGCCAGGGAACCAACCACGTAGTTAGAGGATCAGACCTTTCAACCCCATCCCCTGACCTCCAGGGAGGGGAGAGGAAAAGGGATGAAGATTGAATTAATCACCAATGATCAATGATTTAATCAATCATGCCTGTGCAATGAAGTCTCCATAAAAACCCAAAAGGAAGAAGTTCACAGAGCTTCTGGGTTGATGAACTCGTGGAGGTGGGGGTGCCACGCCCCGTCCCCCACACCTGGCTCTATGCCTCTCTTCCACCTGACTGTTCCCGAGTTGTATCCTTTTTATAATAAACCTATAGTCTAGCAAATAAACTGTTTTCCTGAGTTCCATGAGCCACTCTAGCAAATTAACTGAATCCAAGGAGGAAGTCGTGGGAACCTCCATTTACAGCCAGTTGGTCAGAAGGACAAGTAACAATCTCTGGCCAAATGCAAGAAGTAAAGAAAAATAAAGATTAAAATTTTTTCAAAATTTGAACAAAATTCACAAATTTATAGAGTATTCTGAATTAAATGAATATATTATAACAGTAACTTAAGACAGAGCATACTGAATCTGGGCCATCTTTCCCAGACCTATGAATCAAGACACCAGTCTATCATAACAGTAGGAGACTTAGTTAAAAGAAGAGCCAAGGGATGAATCAAATACTCAGTGTTGGAAGAGGTAGTTTATATAGGAGTTTCTTGATTAAGTAATTTTTAAGTAATTTTTTAATTAAGTAATTTTTTAACTTCAGACTGGGGATCAAGTTGCAATTTAATTCACTAGCCGTATTTTCTGTTTATGACAATAGGAGCAATAAATCTTTCTTCTTTGATTATCTTCATTTAAAATAATCTAAAATGTTCTGAATATATTTAATTTCAGTAATTAAGATCATTATGATGATTTCTTTGATTTTCACAAGATACCAAAATTTTTTACTATGAAAGGTCTATGTCATGGTTTACATGAAAAAAAAAGAAGAGGGGAGGGGAGGAGAGAAAAGAAATCTAGGCATAGGGTTTAAAGAAGAATGGTGTGAGGGGCTTCCCTGGTGGCGCAATGGTTGAGAGTCTGCCTGCCAATGCAGGGGACACGGGTTCGTGCCCCGGTCTGGGAAGATCCCACGTGCCGCAGAGCGGCTGGGCCCATGAGCCATGGCCGCTGAGCCTGCGCATCTGGAGCCTGTGCCCCGCAACGGGAGAGACCACAACAGTGAGAGGCCCGCATACCCAAAAAAAAAAAAAAATTAGAATGGTGTGAGAAGTTACACCTAGAACTCATGATTGTAAGTGGTAAGAGTTAAAGTTCATAACAAAAGTAGTTTTCTAATGGTTACAAAATACCAGTTTTCTGTGAGCTGAACAATTTCATATTATGCAGGCTTACCTGTATTTTATACAAGTTCAACATTACAAACTACATTCACAAGATTCTACTTTTGTCTTCAAAGGTTACAAAGGCCCCCCCCCCCGCTCCTTTTTTAACATTTTATGTTAGGGTAGGCTTATTCTTAAATTTGATTAAACTAATAAAGGAAGATAACTGTCAACTGCAAAGAAAAGAAAATTATACATTTGTCTCTTAAAAATATACTTAAAGTTAATTATATTTTGATATTTTCTTTTAAACAATGAGTATCATTTTTAGGCAGCTTTACAAATGGTCAAGCATGACAAAATATTTAATTTCACTAGCAATTAGAGGAAAGCAAAACAAAACAATAATATACTATTTTTTACCCATCAAATAAGAGAAATTAAAGATTCATCATATTCAGTGTTAGCAACACTCAAACTGAAGATGAGAATATAAATTAAAACAATCTTTTAGGAGGGCATATTTGGCAGATCTTGTAGGAATTTGACAGATATATACTTAAACAACAAAGATCTAAAAACAAATTTGTTTATTAAAGGGCTAGAAATTAGAAATAAGCTAAATGTACATACTATACCATGCATGGACATGCTACTCATAGTAGATTCATCCTATGGAAATACAATGCAGTTGCTATAAAAGAACAAAACCTATCCTTATGCAGTAATATGAAAGATGTTCACAATAAAAAGTTAAAAGCTATAAAAAAAGAGGTATAATATGAATTATATTTGTTTCCTTGGGCTGCCATAACAAATTATCACAAATTTGATTGCTTAAAACAACAGAAATTTATTCACAGTTCTAGAGGCCAGAAGTCCTCAAGGTGTAGGCAGGGCCCTACTCCACACAAAGGCTCTAGAGAAAAATCCTTCCTTGCCTCTTCCAGTTTTTGTTGGCTCCAAGTGTTCCTTGGCTTGTGGATTCAAATCTCTGCTTCCACCTTCACATCACCTTCTCCCCATATCTGTTGACTTCACATGGTCTGCTTCTCTGTGTCTTGTCTTCGCTTCTAAGGAGATTTGTTATTGGATTTAAATCCCACCCTAATCCAAAATGACCTTACCTCAAGATCCTTAATTATATCTGCAAAGACCCTTTCTCCAAAAGTCACATTCACAGGTTCCAGAGTTTAAGGCGTGGACATTTACGGGGGTCTATTCAACGTTATCCAGCCCAGTTACATTTTGTTAATTGTATACATGTATGAGCATACATTTTTAAGTAGCTAGAAAAAAAGAGGTAACAAAAGGATACAGAGAAAACCATTAACAGTAATTACCTCTCAGGAAGGGGAGGCAGATAATAAAGTGAAGGGGAATTCTCATATTCTACTTTATATACTTCTGAAAAAAAATTAAATAATGAGCACTTTACTTTCCCACTGCCCTAGACAACCATTTCACACACACCCACATTAAGTCTCTCTTCAATCCTACAACAAATCTTTTCCCATCTTTGCTCAGCTTCCCCCTTCACTGAAAAGACAGACTGTCACAAAACTTCCACAAACTAAAAACCCTACATTTACCCACTCATCAGCACCTGCACCCACATACTTTACCTCCCTTCAGCGAACTTGTCAAGGTTATATTCCCACAATTCCTCAATTTTTTTCCTACATCAATTTTTCACACAAATTGATCATTCACCTCAGCAGAGAAAAACATTTTCAATTTCTTTGTTTATAAATTTTATTATAAATGTATTTATTTAATCTTTGTCTGCGTTGGATCGTCGATGCTGTGCACGGGCTTTCTCTAGTTGCGGCAAGTGGGGGCTACTCTTCCTTGCGGTGTACAAGCTTCCCACTGCAGTGGCTTCTCTTGTTGCGGAGCATGGGCTCTAGGCACGCGGGCTTCAGTAGTTGTGGCACACGGGCTCAGCAGCTGCGGCTCACGGGCTTAGTTGCTCCACGGCATCTGGGACTTTCCTGGACCAGGGCTTGAACCCGTGTCCCCTGCACTGGCAGGCGGATTCTTAACCACTGTGCCACCAGGGAAGTCCCCCTCAATTTCTTTTAAAAATCTTCTCTGGAACCCATTTTAACTGTCTATACTTGCTATTTCCAACATCTCTCATCCCATTCTTTCTTAAACTCACTCCTATAAGACTTTTTCCCCACTATGCCACCAAAACAGCTAGTCAAGGTCACCATTAACTCCTTTTGGTAAACCCAATGGTCAATACTCAGTCCTCAACTTGACCCATCAGCAGCACAGTCAAAATTAAAAACATTTGTTGTCTTCCAGAATACCTTACTCTTCCACCTGTCCTACTTTGCTGGTAACAACTTCACTGGAACCTCCTCTCCTCCCCAACCATTTCAGATTTGAGTACATACCCCAGTGCAAAACAACCCAATGGGCTCTTCTCTATCTATGCCCAGTCCCTGCAGATGACAACATGTAATCTTACAGCTTTAAAGATCATCTAAACTAATAATCTCAATTTTTTATCTTTAGTCTAAAAATCTTTCCCAAGCTCTTGGTTTGTATTATGCGACTCCCTACACTGACATCACCACCAGGTATCTGCGAAGC
>NW_006785406.1:1006687-1019097 GCF_000442215.2 Lipotes vexillifer | reverse complement strand
TTTCCCTACCATCAAATATCTACAGCAGATATTTACTTCTTCAGATCTTTGGTTCTCAATAGCTTTATTCTTACCATTCTAATAAAAATTGCAACCTTCTACCCCTCAACAATCTCAATGCTCTTACTTTGCTCTACTTTTTTTCTTTTACAAGAGTACTTACCACTTTATTTACTTATGTTTAGCTATCGTTTATACTGTGCCCTCCTCCTCAAACTGAAATGTAACTTCCATTAGGATAGGGATCTTTGCCTTCTTTGTTCACTGATTTATCTAGAATACAGCCTGTCACATGGTGAACACTCACATATTTGCTAAACTGATTTTTTAATTAAAAAAAATTTTAAATAAGAAAGCCGTTCCTCATTCTGCTCTCATTTGTAGTTGATTTGCTACCGAAATTTCACTTCTGTCTACCTATGATCTACCTCTGACCTCTTCTAGTTTTATCTCTAAAGATAACTGAACAAGTCCTCCTGTGACATATCATTCTGTGTCACATCTCCTACCCAAAACATCAATTCAGTTTCAGTTTTAACATCCTCAGTTAAATAAACATATTTTAAAACTCCTTATTTTAAAATTCTCGATCAAACTCCAAATTCAGACTCCTCCAAATTCCTGTCTTTCACACGAGATTTTAGTTTCACTTTTTTTCTTTTTAAATTTATTTTTGGTTGCATTGGGTCTTTGTTGCTGCGCACGAGCTTTCTCTAGTTGCAGCAAGTGGGGGCTACTCTTCGTTGCGGTGAGCTGGCTTCTCACTGCAGTGGCTTCTCTTGTTGCCGAGCACAGGCTCTAAATGCACAGGCTTCAGTAGTTGTAGCACACAGGCTCAGGAGTTGTGGCTCGCGGGCTGTAGAGCACAGGCTCAGTAGTTGTGGCGCACCGGCTTAGTTGCTCCACGGCATTTGGGATCTTCCCGGACCAGGGCACAAACCTGTGTCCCCTGCATTGGCAGGCAGATTCTTAACCACTGCACCACCAGGGAAGCCCTAGTTTGACTTTTCAAACCCTCTTTTGGGAGACCAGGTAGGAGGCTGATGCACAATAATCACTTGGGTAGTTTTTTCCAAAATATAAATAGTATCTTCCTCTCTACTCTGACCCTACATTTGCACATTCTGATTTATCAGGGGGAGTCATAAATAGATATATGCTTTCCAAAAATCCTCCCTAGACACTTCTGATGTTATATAACCCCAATCACTATGTTGACAACCAATGAATTAAAATATAAAAAATAAATACTACAGGTTGTGATTCACACTCTTTAAGTCTTCACATCCATGTTTCTCTAAAAGATAAATACTTTCAGAGGAACAAAAAGTTAATAGTTAATTAACAGATTAATCAATAGATTTGATTAATCCTAAGAAATAAGGAGGGCCCTACCAAGTAGCCACATCATGTCTACATATTACCACCTTCAGAATTCTAAGCTTGTTACCATGTTACATGCCCCCAATTCTTCCTTTTGCCTGCTAATGCCTATAAATTCACTTTAGAATATTCAAAACTGCCCAATTGTTGAAAAGGAACAGTTCATTCTTCCCTCTGATATGCTACGTTCTTCTACACTCCTAAAATGTGACAATGTCCTTCCAGCTTCACTCCTTTTTGCCACACCTCCCAAATTATTTCTTCCTCCCTGTCTAGAAGGCTTTGCCTAGAACTGGTAATTGTAGAAAATGATCTCTGGATGCTCATGCTAGTCTCCATTCCTAATCCTGAGCAACTAAGCACCAAGGGGACTTAAAGAAAAAGGATCACTAAACTGGGTTTCTAACCTCAGAAACTTTCCAACTCAGTTTTCTCATCTACTAAATGCACATACAGAAGTAGATTATTTCAAAAGTCCCTTCCAGTTACAGGATGTATGATTCAATGATTCTGTTACTTACAATGGGATTGCTAGAAAGAAATTAACACAAGGTCTCTCAAGAACAATTTAAAAGAACATTTTATGTGCTTTCTCAACTATTTTAAGTAGATTTAACAATCCCTATTCTTGAATTACTGAATCTTCAAAAACCTTTAAATATACTTTATTTTTAAAATAGCCAATTTGCCTACAATATATTAAAATGGACTTTAAAAAAAAAAACTGACTTTTATCCTTGAATATTTTGGTTCCTGATTAAAACTTAACCCCTAGCTGACACACCACCACCACTATTCTATCCTCAAATATCTACATGTGTATTCAATTATAAAAAATCTTATTAAAAAAGAACCTCTTCTTCAATGAAAACGTCAGTACCCAATACCTCATTATAGGAAAATTACCTCTCCAGAATAAGTAGTGTTCTTTCTACTTTTTCAGAGAAGTCCTAGAAGTCCCTGTATCCCCTAATCAAAAGCAGCTCAGTGAAACAGACCCAGAAGCACCTGAACTTGATTCCTACCTCTGCCACTTAATAACTGGTACTAGCCACCCCACTGTGTAAATATACCTAGCCTCTCTGAGCATCAATTTTCCCAACTGAAAAGATAAAGAAAATACCTATTTTGTGGGGATGCTCTGAGGATTAAAATAGATCATATAATGCATCTTTCAGTGTCCTAGGAATATAGCAATCACTCAGCAAAAGGTAGCTATTACTTTTGTGAGAATCATTTAACAAATCCATTCTTTCTACCCACTGAAACTTCAAATGAAGTCTGCTAATTAACATCGTAATACATGAAGAGCTATTTCTTTGCCCCCAGTTTCACTATACGAATTAACTAGATTTTAATTAGTGATTCAAACCTAATTTAACTACTCTTTTACATCTTTTTTTTTTTTTTTTTGCAGCACACGGGCCTCTCTCTTTTGTGGCCTCTCCTGTTGTGGAGCACAGGCTCTGGATGCGCAGGCCCAGCGGCCATGGCTCACGGGCCCAGCAGCTCCACGGCATGTGGGATCCTCCCAGACCAGGGCACAAACCCATGTCCCCTGCATTGGCAGGCAGACTCTCAACCACTGCTCCACCAGGGAAGCCCTACATCTTTTTAAATGAAAATCACTAATTGTTAAAATTATTTACAACCAACAATGACCAACATTAAATTAAATTAAATTATTAAATTAAATTAGCAGGTATAACTGATAAATTCAACTACCAATTCATTCATAACTCACTTCATTTATCCAGGTTCAGTTACTGATTTTAGGTCAAAAAATTGAAAATGATTATAAGCAAGCAAAAAAGCCCTAAAATACACATGCAAACACTGAGAACTGAAAGGAGAAACAGGCAGTTGAATAATAATAGTTGGAGACTCTAAAAATCCTACTTTCAACAGCTGGAACATCTAGACAGAAGATCAATAAGAAAATAGAGGATCTGAGTAACACTATAAATCAACTAGATGTAACAGACATATACAGAACACTCCACCTAACAAAAACATACACTCTTCTCAAATACACATGGAATATTCTCTGGGATAGGCCACGTTAGGTACCCAAACAATCCTCAGTAAATCTAAACAGACTGAAACCTACAACATATTTTCTTGGACCACAATGGAATGAAACTACAAATCCATAACAGAAGGAAAACTGGAAAATCAGCAATATAAACCCACCCTTAAACAAGAAACAAGTCAAAGAATAGATCACAAGGCAAGTTAGAAAATAACTTGAGACTAATGAAAATGAAAATACAAGTTACCAAAACCTTGTATACAGCAAAAGCAGTGCTCAGAAGGTAATTTATAGCACCTAGAAACACCTACATTAAAAAGCACTATTTCAAATCAGTAACCTAACTTTATACCTTAAGAAACTAGAAAAAGAAGAGCAAAACAAAACCCAAAGCCAGCAGAAAGGAAATAATAAAGACTAGAACAGAGATAAATGAAACAGAGAATAGAAAAACAATTAAAATCAACAAACCTGGCCAATATTTACCTAGATTAAAAACAAAAAACAAAATGCAAATAACTAAAATCAGAAATTACAGTGACAGTACTACCAATCTCACAGAAAATAAAAGGACTGTAAGAGAACACTATGAACAATTGTATACCAACAAATCAGATAATGTAAATGGAACAATCCAAAACTAACTCAAGAAAAAAATCAATATATTTATAACAAGAGAATCCATCACCAAAAACCTCCAGACAAAGAAAAGCCTAATCCAGATAGCTTCACGGGTGAATTCTACCAAACATTTTTTAAGAATTAACACCAATACTATCAAACTCTTCCAAAAATTACAAGAAGTAATACTTCCTAACACATTCTATGAGCACAATATTATCCTAACACCAAAGCTAGATGAAGATACCACAAGGAAAAAAAACTACGCACCAATATTCTTTATGAATATACATGCAAAAACCATCACAAAATATCAGCAAACAAATGCAACAGCACATTAAAAGGACTGTACACCATGACGTGAGAATTATCCCAGGAATGCGCAAGGGTGGCTCACATAATTTCATCAATGTAATAAATCATATTAATAGAACTTAGGAGGGAAAAAACACACAATCATTTCAACAGACACACACAAAAAGCATTTGACAAAGTTCAACACCCTTTCATGCTAAAAACAATGCTCAGAAAACTAGGAAAAGAAGGGAGCTTCCCTAACATGATAAAAGAAATTTATGAAAAACCCACAGTTAACATCAAAGCTTTCCCCTTAAGATCAGAAACAAGACAAGGAAGCCCACTGCTATTCAACACTGTACTGGAAGTCTTAACTACAGCAATTAGGCAAGAAAAAGAATTAAAAGGCATCCATATTAGAAAGGAACAAGTATAACCACGTCTAGCTGTACATAACATCATCAGACAGATATAAATAGATTATACCAAAGAATCCACAAAAAAATTACTAAGCTAATAAACAAACTGAGCCAAGGGCAGGGTGCAAGATCAACATACAAAAATCAACTGTGTTTCTACTCACAAAGAACAATCCAAAAAGAAAATTAAGAAACAATTCCATTTACAATAACATCCAAAAAATAAAACATCCCAAAGTAAATTTAACCAAGGAGGTTAAAGACCTGTAAACTAAAAACTACAAAACACTGCTGAAAGAAATTAAGAAGACCTAATTAAATGGAAAGGCATCCCATATTCACAGACTGAAAGACTGTTTAAAATTGCTGAAGTGGCACTACTGCCCAAAGTGATCTACAGACTCAGTGCAATACCTTTCAAAATTCCCACGGCCTTTTTTGCAGAAATGGAAAAGTCAACCCCCAAATTAATATGAAATTGCAAGGGGCCCTGAATAGTTAAAACAATACTGAAAAAGAAAAACAAAGTTGGACAGCCCACACCTCCTAATTTCAAAACTTCCCACAAAGCTACTGTAATCAAAGCAATGTGGTACTGCTACCAGGATAGATATATAAACCAAGAGGGAAAAAAAAGAGAATCTAGAAATAAACATACTACTTCTATGGTCAAATGATTTTTGACAAGGATGCAAAACAATTCAGTAAAGGAGAAACAGTCTCTTCAATAAAAGATATTGGGATAATTTGATAGCCACATGAAACAGAATGAAGTTACACTCTTAATTAACACCACACAAAAGTTAACTAAATATGGTTCAAAGACCTAAATATAAAGGCTAAAACTACAAAACTCTCAAAAGAAAACATAGAGGTAACCTATGACCTTGCAGTTGGCAATCGTTTCTTAGAGGTAACACCAAAAGCACAAGTACTTCAGGGAAAAAATAAACTGTACCTCATCAAACTTAAAAACTCTGGACACTATCAAGTGAGTTAAAAGACAGCTCACAGACTGAAAGAAAATATGTGCAAGTCATACATGTGATGAAGGTCTAGTATTCAGAATATATAAAAAATTCTTATAACAACAAAAGACAACCTAATTTTTTAAAATCAACAATGGACTTGAAAATACATTTTTCCAAAGGTAATACACAACTGGCCAACAAGCATATTGGGGGAAAAAAAAAAAACTTCACTGGTCAATAAGAAAATTCAAGCCAAAGCTACAATGAGATACTACTTCGCACCTAGTAGGATATGGAAATGGAAAAGCCAGTCCTCCAATTCATATGGAATTGCAGGGGCCCCAAATAGTCAAACAATATTGAAAAGGAAAAACAAGTAGGAGGGCTCCCACACCTCAATTTCAAAACTTCTACAAAGCTACAGTAATCAAAAGTGATTTTTTTAATCAAAACAATAAGAATAAAAATAACAGGTACTGACAAGGATGTGGACTAACAGGAAGTCTACCTTGCTGGTGAAAATGTAAAATGGTGCAGCCACAATCAAGAACAGTTTGGCAGTTCCTCAGAAAGCTAAACACAGAATTAACCACATGATCCAGCAATTTCACTCCTAGGTATACACCCAAGAGAAATGAAAATATAGGTTCATGCAGAAATTTGTACACAAATATTTATAGCAGCATTATTGACAAATCAGCCAAAATGTGCATGAGATGAACAAATTGCGGTACAGCTGTCCCTCAGTATCCTCAGGGGATTGGTTCCAGGACCCCACCATGGATACCAAAATCCACAAAGTCCCTTATATAAAATGGCACACATAAAATGGAGTTATCATTCAACCATAAAAAGGAATAAGTACTGACACAAGCTACAACTTGAATGAACTTTGAAACGTTATGCTAAGTGAAAACCAGACATATATTAAATGATTCCATTTATATGAAATACCATGAATAAACAAATCCATAGAGAAAGAAAGCAGATAAGGGCTTACTGCAGGGATTGATTTTTAACAGGTGTCGGGGGGAGTGGGGAGTGATTACTTAATGGATATGGGGAGTGCTCTGGTATTATGAAACTGTTTTGAAACTAGAGAAGTGTAGCTGTACAACAGTATGACTGCACTAAATGTCACTGGATTGCACACTTTAAAATAGTTAATTGTATGTTATATGAATTTCTCTTCAATTTTTTAAAAAAGTAAAGGATAATGGGAAACCAATATGAACTATGAAACACTAATTTGAAATGAACAGTTTCACTGCTTACTATATTGGTATTTATACTATTCTTAGGCGCCTAGTTCAATCCTCCAACCCCCCAAAAAATAATGTGGAGTAAAGAGCCACAAAATCTTTTAAATGTGTGGTAAATTCTTACAATTATTTTAGGTATGTCTATGTTTACAATTACCTACTTTATAACCAACCCTGATGGAGAATTTATGATCTGGGAAAGTCAGCTTACAGTATGATTTACATAAACGATCTATGGTTATTTCTGCCAGCTTAAGTGAACTTTGCCCTAATTAAGGAAGAATTCCATATAAGTATCACAGTATCACAGAATTTTTTCATAAAATGTAATACAACATTTTTTGGCCTATTTACCCCTAGAAATATGCTGGGTTTAGGGGAAAGTTCACCCACACAAAATTCCAAAATATAAGTTTTTATCAAAATGTTTATTTCTGAAGATCAGTTTTCCCACAGTATTGAAGTCTGAATTCATAATGGTTTTCCAAAAATGTTTAAGCTGTTAAAATATTATTTTACCATTCCCTTCTGCAAGATATTTTATTTTACACCTTTATTCTCTGATACTTTTCTCTCTTACACTCTATTCCAGTGCTCCAATTCCAGGGTTCCTGTCTATTTCTCTCTCTCACACACACACACCACAATGCAAAGTTAAACCTACACTGTATTTTGTTTCCTTTCCACAGTCCTAAAATTTCAAAAAGTCTTTTTATACTTCATATTCATTGCAAGCAACAAGGTAGTTATTTGCATAATGACTTCACTTTAATGTTTATTTAGGTTACAGCCCCTACCCCATTATAACCAGAGACTAGAAGAAACTATTTAATACAAAGTAAAGTTTGCCAAGAAGAAAAATCTAAAACTAAACAATGGTAAAGGGCTTCCCTGGTGGTGCAGTGCTTAAGAACCGCCTGCCAATGCAAGGGACATGGGTTTGAGCCCTGGTCTGGGAAGATTCCACATGCCATGGAGCACCTAAGCCAACGCATCACAACTACTGAGCCTGCGCTCTAGAGCTCGCAAACCACAACTACTGAAGCCCTCGTGCCTAGAGCACGTGCTCCACAACAAGAAAAGCCACCGCAATGAGAAGCCTGTGCACCACAACGAAGAGTAGCCCCTGCACGCCGCAACTAGAAAAATCCCACGAACAGCAACAAAGACCCAACACAGCCATAAATAAATAAATAAACGTATTTTTTAAGTAAATAAACCATTTTATTTAAGCAACTATTTTTACAAGTAGCTTGAGACTGTAAATGCAACTAAAACCCAAATACAAAAAAATACAATCTACTCAACCAAACTGAGTTAAGTGAAATGGTCATGTGAAGTGTATTTTTATCACAACACACAATAATCACTTTGTCCAGCTTCTTAGAAAACAAAAGGAAAATGTCATTATCAGAAGCAATTATTCTGGGTAGAATCTGGAACTCTCTCGGGCTTTAAAACTGCTGGAGATGCTTTGGAAATTTCGACATAAAACTAGAATGAAATTCTGTTCACAAAAAACTGTACTAAGGACTTCGCTGGTGGCACAGTGGCTCAGAATCCACCGGCCAATGCAGGGACACAGGTTCAATCCCTGGCCCGGGAAGATCCCACACACCATGGAGCAACTAAGCCCATGAGCCACAACTATTAAAGCCCTCGTGCCTAGAGCCCGTGCTCCACAACAAGAGAAGCCACTGCAATGACAAGCTGACACACTGCAACGAACAGCAGCCCCTGCGCATCATAACTAGAGAAAGCCCACACACAGCAACGAAGACCCAGTGCAGCCAAAACTAAAAAAATAATTTTGTTTCAAAAGTGCACTTAAAAAAAAAATTTACTGTAAAACTCCTGAAATGACTCAAAACCTATGGGGTGCAGCAAAAGCAGTTCTAAGAGGGAAGTTTATAGCAATACAATCCTACCTTAAGAAATAAAAAACATATCAAATAAACAACCTAACCTTACATCTAAAGCAATTAGACAAAGAAAAACAAAAACAAACCCTTAAGTTAGCAGAAGGAAAAAAAACATAAAGATCAGATCAGAAATAAATGGAAAACAAAAGAGGGAAATGATAGCAAAGATCAATAAAAAAAAAATCTAGTTATTTGAGAACATAAACAAAATTGATAAACCATTAGCCAGACTTATCAAGAAAAAAAGGGAAAAGACTCTTTTCAATATAATTAGAAATGAAAAAGGAGAAGTAGCAACTGACACTGCAGAAATACAAAGGATCATGAGAAATTACTACAAGCAACTCTACGCCAATAAAATGGACAACCTGGAAAAAAAACAAATTCTTAGAAATGCACACCTTCTGAGACTGAACCAGGAAGAAATAGAAAATATGAACAGACTAATCACAAGCACTGAAATTGAAACTGTGATTAAAAATCGTCCAACAAACAAAAGCCCAGGACCAGATGGCTTCATGGGCAAATTCTATCAAACATTTAGAAAAGAGCTAACACCTATACTTCTCAAACTCTTCCAAAATATGGCAGAGGGAGGAACACTCCCAAACTCATTCTACAAGGCCACCATCACCCTGATACCAAAACCAGACAAAGATGTCACAAAGAAAGGAAACTACAGGCCAATATCACTGATGAACACAGATGCAAAAATCCTCAACAAAATACTAACAAACAGAATCCAACAGCACATTAAAAGGATCATACACCATGATCAAGTGGGGTTTATCCCAGGAATGCAAGGATTCTTCAGTATATGCAAATCAATGTGATACACCATATTAACAAATTGAAGGAGAAAAACCATATGATCATCTCAATAGATGCAGAGAGAGGTTTTGACAAAATTCAACACCGATTTATGATTAAAACCCTCCAGAAAGGAGGCATAGACGAAACTTTCCTCAACATAATAAAGGCCATACATGACAAACCCACAGCCAACATCGTCCTCAATGGTGAAAAACTGAAAGCATTTCCACTAAGATCAGGAACAAGACAAAGTTGCCCATGCTCAACACTACGATTCAATATAGTTTTGGAAGTTTTAGCCATAACAATCAGAGAAGAAAAAGAAATAAAAAGAATCCAAATCGGAAAAGAAGAAGTAAAGCTGTCACTGTTTGCAGATGACATGATACTATACACAGAGAATCCTAAGGATGCTACCAAAAAAATTACTAGAGCTAATCAATGAATCTAGTAAAGTAGCAGAATACAAAATTAATGCACAGAAATCTCTAGCATTCCTATACACTAATGATGAAACATCTGAAAGGGGAATTAAGAAAACAATCCCATTTACCACTGCAACAAAAAGAATAAGATATCTAGGAATAAACTTACCTAAGGAGACAAAAGACCTGTATGCAGAAAATTATAAGACACTGATGAAAGAAATTAAAGATGACACAAATAGATGGAGAGATATACCATGTTCTTGGATTAATCAACATTGTGAAAATGACTCCACTACCCAAAGCAATCTACAGATTCAATGCAATCCCTATCAAACTACCACTGGCATTTTTCACAGAACTAGAACAAAAAATTTCACAATTTGTATGGAAATACAAAAGACCCCGAACAGCCAAAGCAATCTTGAGAAAGAAAAACGGAGCTGGAGGAATCAGGCTCCCTGACTTCAGACTATACTACCAAGCTACAGTAATCAAGACAGTACGGTACTGGCACAAAAACACAAATACAGATCAGTGGAACAGGATAGAAAGCCCAGAGGTAAACCCAAACACATATGGTCACCTTATCTTTGATAAAGGAGGCAAGAATATATAGTGGGGAGAAGACAGCCTCTTCAATAAGTGGTGCTGGGAAAACTGGAGAGGTACATGTAAAAGTATGAAATTAGAACAATCCCTAACACCATACACAAAAATAAACTCAAAATGGATGAAAGACCTAAATGTAAACTATCAAACTCTTAGAGGAAAACATAGGCAGAACACTCTATGACATAAATCACAGCAAGATCCTTCTTGACCCATCTCCTAGAGTAATGGAGATAAAAACAAAAATAAACAAATGGGACCTAATGAAACTTCAAAGCTTTTGCACAGCAAAGGAAAACCATAAACAAGAGGAAAAGACAAGCCTCAGAATGGGAGAAAATATTTGCAAATGAAGGAACTGACAAAGGATTAATCTCCAAAATTTACAAGCAGCTCATGCAGCTCAATATCAAAAAAACAAACAACCCAATCCAAAAAGGGCAGAAGAGCTAGATAGACATTTCTCCCAAGAAGATATACAGATTGCCAACAAACACATGAAAGAATGCTCAACATCATTAATCATTAGAGAAATGCAAATCAAAACTACAATGAGATATCATCTCACACCGGTCAGAATGGCCATCATCAAAAAAATCTACAAACAACAAATGCTGGAGAGGGTGTGGAGAAAAGGGAACCCTCTTGCACTGTTGGTGGGAATGTAAATTGATATAGCCACTATGGAGAACAGTATGGAGGTTCCTTAAAGAACTAAAAACAGACTTACCATATGACCCAGCAATCCCACTACTGGGCATATACCCTGAGAAAACCACAATTCAGAGTCATGTACCAAAAAGTTCACTGCAGCTGTATTTACAATAGCTAGGATGTGGAAACAACCTAAGTGTCCATCAACAGATGAATGGATAAAGATGTGGCACATATATACAATGGAATATTACTCAGCCATAAAAACAAACGAAATGGAGTTATCTGTAGTGAGGTGGATGGACCTAGAATCTGTCCTACAGAGTGAAGTAAGTCAGAAAGAGAAAAACAAATAGCATATGCTAACACACATTTAAAAAAAATGGTTCTCAAGACTCTAGGGGCAGGACAGGAATACAGATGCAGACGTAGAGAATGGACTTGAGGACACCAGGAGGGGGAAGGGTAAGCTGGGACGAAGTGAGAGAGTGGCATGGACATATCTACACTACCAAACGTAAAACAGATAGCTAGTGGGAAGCAGCCGCATAGCACAGGGAGATCAGCTCCATGCTTTGTGACCACCTAGAGGGGTAGGATAGGGAGGGTGGGAGGGAGACGCAAGAGGTAAGAAAGAAATATGGGAAGATACGTATGACTGATTCACTTTGTTGTAAATCAGAAACTAATACACCATTTTAAAGCAATTATGCTCCAATAAAGATGTAAAAAAAAAAAAAACCACCTGATTAAAGTATCACAATTTCTGTGAGTCCACCTAAAAGAAAATTAAAGACAATACTTATAATAGCATTAAAAAATTCAAATACCTAGTAATAAATCTAACAAAAGATATGCATAACTTCTGTCCAGAAAGCTATAAAGGATGTCATTTCTCCCCACCCCAAAACTTATCTAAAGCAACAATGTAATCCCAATCAAAATTCCAACAGGTTTTATGGTTTGGCTGGGGGTTCTATTTTTGTTGTTGTTGTTGTT
>NW_006785406.1:1001825-1006677 GCF_000442215.2 Lipotes vexillifer | reverse complement strand
GGGGGGGAACTGACAGGATAGTTCTGAAATACACATGAAATATAAAGAAACAGACTAAGAAGTCTTGGGGGGGGAAAAAAGTGGCAAGACTTGCTTTGTAGAATATTCTCAATCAACATTAAATTCAATAAATAAGGCAATGATATTAGGGCAAAGATAGATTCAGGATGGAGGTCCAGAGACAAAGCATGCATATACAAACATGAATTATGAAAAGATGACTGTTGAGCAATAGGAAAGGTTTCTGATTTTTTTGTTTGATTGTTCCTAAGTGGTGACAGGACAACTGAATATCCATATTAAAAAACATTAGGGGCTTCCCTGGTGGCGCAGTGGTTGAGAGTCCGCCTGCCAATGCAGGGGACGCGGGTTCGTGCCCTGGTCTGGGAAGATCCCACATGCCGCGGAGCGGCTGGGCCCATAAGCCATGGCCGCAGAGTCTGCGCGTCCGGAGCCTGTGCTCCGCAACGGGAGAGGCCACAACAGTGAGAGGCCCGCGTACGGCAAAATAAAAAAAAAACTTGACCTAATATACACACAAAAATCATTTCCAGTTAAAGTATATGCCTAAATAATTAACGTAAATAAAGCTTCTAGATGATTTAGAAAAGTAACTTCGTAAAACTCCAAGCAAGGAAAGGTTTTTCTAAATAGGACACAAAAAGCACTAAGCATAAAGGAAAAGACTGATAAATGTAACTACATAAGAACTTCTTGGCACCAAAAGATACCATTTTAAATGGCACCTTAGGCAACTACAGAATGGAAGATACTAGGGATCTATTTAAACTGACGACTCTATTCAGAATATATAAAGAACCCCTATGAATCAAAACAGAGACAATCCAACAGAAAAATGGACAACTGACAAGAACAATCACTTCACAAAATAGCTTGTAAAAAGAGCCAAAACTGAGGTGCTTAACAGCATTCGTACCCACTGAAAATACAAATTAAAACCCTCAAAAATGACTAAAACTTTAAAAGACTGCAGTAAGCGCTGGGGAGAAAAATAAAGGAAAGGGAATTCCCATATACTGCTGGCAGAAATAAAGTATGGTAAACCACTCTGGAAAACAACTTGGCATTTTCTGATTACATACATTAGGACCAGGAAATTTCACTCCTAGATATAGATACAACAGAAATGGTTAACACATGTGCATTAAAAATATATACAGGAGTCTTCTTAGAAGCGTTACTGGTTACTTGTAATGACCCCAAACTGAAAATAATCTAATGTACATCAACAGTAGAATGGATAAATTGTGGCATAATCACACAATTGAATTCTGAATAAAAATGAACTACAGGGCTTCCCTGGTGGCGTACTGGTTAAGAATCCACCTGCCAATGCAGGGGACATAGGTTCAATCCCTGGTCCACGAAAGGTCCCACATGCCACAGAGCAACTAAGCCCGTGCGCCACAATTACTGAGCTTGCACTCTAGAGCCCGCGTGCCACAACTACTGAAGCCTGCGTGCCTAGAGCCTGTGCTCCACAACAAGAGAAACCACTGCAATGAGAAGCCTGCGCACCGCAATGAAGAGTAGCCCCCACTCACCGCAACTAGAGAACGACCGCGTGCAGCAACAAAACCCAAAGCAGCCAAAAATAAATTAATTAATTTTAAATAAAAATGAACTATAGTACCGCACGACCTGGAGGAATTTCACAAATGCAGTATCAACTGAAAGAAGCAAGACAAAAAACTAGTGTGATTCTGTCCACGTGAACCTCTATAAAATAGACAAAGCCAAGCTATAACATTTAGGGATAAAGACTTAGGAGGTAGAAATATTTTTAAAAACAAGAAAATTATAACCAAAAAATTCAGGGTAATTATTCATTTAGGATAAAGGAATGGAGCTGTAGTGCAAACGGGCATGCAGTGGAGGAGCTTCTCCAGTGTGGACAATGTTCTGGGTCTTGACCAAATCAGTTTCACAATGTTTAACTTTATAATAACTAGGCAGTACATTTATGTTTGATGCACTTTATGTGTTTTATTTCACAACTGAAAGCTCTTTTCAAAAGGCAAATAAATGGCAAAAATCTACTAGACATCTTAGACAATTACTGTAGCTAAAAAAGGTATAAAAGGTATACAAAGGGGCTTCCCTGGTGGCGCAGTGCAGGGGACACTGGTTCGTGCCCCGGTCCGGGAAGATCCCACATGCCACGGAGCGGCTGGGCCCGTGAGCCATGGCCGCTGAGCCTGCACGTCTGGAGCCTGTGCTCCGCAACGGGACAGACCACAACAGTGAGAGGCCCGTGTACCGCAAAAAAAAAAAAAAAAAGGTATACATAAATTGATATGAATCATATCGCTTAGATAAAGAAGTCACTTTGGGCCTGGTCTCATGGTTTCTGCTCTGGTCTTGTTCTTGCTTAGTATGAATGCCTGCACCTTCCTTAGCTCAATCTTTCTCAATCAGCTTATTTTATCTTGAAAAAAGATAAAACCCTTAAATTAAATCTTCCAAATCTGAGTTTTCCAATGAGTGATATGCAAACCATCAGTGGCTAAGGAATAGTTCCAGGTGCTACACTAAACAAAAGTTTTTAATCTAAAACTGGCAAATGGCAAAACTGCTGACATTTGTACCTGAATAAGTGAAGTTCTGAAAACAACTCGATGACCCACTGCTTTGACCATGTGCTTCTGGGATGCTTATTCCTAAACCCAATTTAGCCATGCAGATAAAAAAAAAAACTCAAGCTCTACTTTTTTGTAAAGCCTAAATAAATTACTAACGAAACCCACAAACATGGCTATATTACAACAATATTCTAATTAACTAATTGGCCAAAGCAGCTCTTAACATTATAATGATTAAGACAAAAAAAGAGTAAAAACATCTGTGCATTCTCTCCCTGGTATACAACTGCCCACAGTAGAAAGAAGCATAAACTTTCAAATTAAGACTGCCCTAGACTCAAATTATAACACTAACTAGTTATAAGACTTTTTGCAAATCACTACACTTTTTCAAGCCTTAGTTGCCTCACTTATAAAGTAAGGATAACAATCTATATCTTTTGCCAAACACTTCACATTTCTGAGCCTTGGTTCAGAATGAAGATAATAATACATACAACCCTTCCAGCATTGTCATAAGGATTAAGCAGGAATTTATATAAATGGATTATCACAATGAATTGTATATAAAAGGCACTTAATAAAATAGTTGCCCTCTGTTTTTCCCTTTCTCGTTGCTCTCCTTTGTAAATGCATAGAGTATAATGCCACACAGTCTTGTTAACCTACCCAACACCCACACCCCCAAAAAATCCACATGCACTTACTGAACCTCATTTTATCCCTTAGACAATCTTTTTTTTTTTTTTTTGCGGTACGCGGGCCTCTCACTGTTGTGGCCTCTCCCATCACAGAGCACAGGCTCCGGACGCGCAGGCCCAGCGGCCATGGCTGATGGGCCCAGCTGCTCCGCAGCACGTGGGATCCTCCCAGACCAGGGCACGAACCCGTGTCCCCTGCATTGGCAGGCGGATTCTCAACCACTGCGCCACCAGGGAAGACCCCTTAGACAATCTTAAAGCCCACATTTATCATAAAGTTACCACTGACTTCGATGTTACAGGTATTTCAGTATTAGTAAGAAAAAAATTCTATGTACCAGGAAAAGAAAAATTGTAGTCTTTTCAGAAAACAAAACAAAAAACAGACTATGAATCTCGGAGTACCCAGTGGATCTATAATCCTAGTCAGAAATCATAATACAGAAAGTTAAAACTTAGGAATTCAATTTTGAATGTAAATGACAAAAACAATTTCCCTAAAGCTGCAATAAAGTGAACACAATGAGAAGTGGCAAATTCCTTCTAACCTAACCCTATGTTCTAAAGATACTTATCCTCATGTAAATGGACCAAATGAAAACATAACCCCAGTCTCTACACCCTCAAAACTTTGTTATGACTTTTTTCTAAGGGGGAGGAGAAGAAAACATAGGACTGAAAAATCCCTAAAAAGGGAGACATTTCTTTAAAACACACACACACACACACACACACACACACACACACACACTCACTCACTCTCACTCTCTCTCTCACTCCAATTCCTGAGTTGGAAATCTATTTTTAAGTATTTCCATTTTTAAATGTAGACATATTTAAATTTTTCTTTCTGCATCTCACTCTTCTAAAGCAATAAATTCTTGGTAAAGAGTTATTACTAATGGCTTTAGGTATGACAACGGCTTTATCTTTAAGATGCCTAGGGTTTGCTTCAAAGTAATATGGGGGAGAGGGGAACAGGTATGGGTATAGATGAAAAAAAACTGGATAAGAAAACGATTTTGAAGCTGGGTGATGAGTATATGAGGATTCACTGAACTCATCTGTCTTCATCTGCATGTTTTAGGTTTTTCCACAATTAAAAGTTATTTTAAGAAAGTAATAAATTTTGGCCACAGTTCTACAGAATGCTTTGTCTTGCTGTGTTGAAATTTTTCAAATAATTACATTCACCTAGTAAAAGTCTAGGTTTTTAAACATTCGACACTATATTTTTGCATTTAACGTAAGTGTAATTTTAATATTTTTTTCTAGCTAGAGTAGTAAAATCCTGTGATGCTCTGATGCTTGTTTGCTGATGGCAGCTAATATCATATGTGATATTAAAATCTAATCATAGGGGCTTCCCTGGTGGCGCAGTGGTTGAGAGTCTGCCTGCTGATGCAGGGGATACGGGTTCGTGCCCTGGTCTGGGAGGATCCCACATACCATGGAGCGGCTGGGCCCGTGAGCCATAGCTGCTGGGCCTGCGCGTCCGGAGCCTGTGCTCTGCAACGTGAGAGGCCACAACAGTGAGAGGCCCGCGTA
>NW_006785406.1:984640-1001815 GCF_000442215.2 Lipotes vexillifer | reverse complement strand
CAAAAAAAAAAAAAAAAAAAAAAAAAAATCTAATCAAAAAGACATCCAAAATATTCAGAAACCCTCATACACTGATAACCAGAAATGGAAAATGGTATAGCCATTTTGGAAAACAGTTTGCCAATCTCTTTAAATGTTAAATATAAATTTACTATATGACCCAACAATTCTACTCCAAGGTATCAGTGGAAGAGAAATGAAAATGTCTACACCAAGACTTGTACACAAATTTCACAACAGCATTGGTCACAACAGCCAAAAAGTGGAAACAACCCAAATGACTGTCAATTGGTGAATGGATAAACAAAATGGAAAGAATACTCTTCAACAATAAAAAGGCAAGTACTGAAATGTGCTATAATATGGATCATCCTTCAAAACCACTTAAATGTAAAAAGCCAAACACAGAAGACCACATATTTTAAGATTCCACTTATATGAATTATCCAAAAAGGGCAAATTTATAGATACAGAAAATAATTAGTAGTTTCCTAGGTTTAGGAATGAAAATGGGAAGTGACTACAAATGGTTATGGAGTTTCTTTTGGGGGTGACAGAAATATTCTAATCTAACCTAAGTGTCCATTGACAGATAAATGGATAAAGAAGAAGTGGCACATATACAATGGAATATTACTCAGCCATAAAAGAAACGAAATTGAGTTATTTGTAGTGAGGTGGATGGACCTAGAGTCTGTCATACAGAGTGAAGTCAGAAAGAGGAAAACAAATACCATATGCTAACACATATACATGGAATCTACAAAAAAAAAAAAAAAAAAAGGTTCCGAAGAACCTAGGGGCAGGACAGGAATAAGGACGCACGCGTAGAGAATGGACGTGAGGACATGGGGAGGGGGAAGGGGAAGCTGGGACGAAGTGAGAGAGTGGCATGGACTTATATATACTACCAACTGTAAAATAGACAGCTAGTGGGAAGCAGCCGCATAGCACAGGGAGATCAGCTCAGTGCTTTGTAACCACTTAGAGAGGTGGGATAGAGAGGGTAGGAGGGAGACACAAGAGGGAGGGGATATGGGGACATATGTATATGTATAGCTGATTCACTTTGTTATAAAGCAGAAACTAACACACCATTGTAAAGCAATTATACTCCAATAAAGATGTTTTAAAAAAAAGAAATATTCAAAATTAGACTGTGGTGATGGTTGCACAGCTTTGTAAATTAACTAAAAATCACTGAATTATATACTTAAAAACAAGAGTATTTTATGTTATGTAAATCATACCTCAATATAACTGTAAAGGAGAAGGGAAAAGACGGGAAGGAGGAGCAGGGGGACTACAGTGCCTCTGAGATGATGAATGAATGGAAAGATTGATCTTTAAGAAGTAACCTGACCAAAATCTTAGCTAAACAGATGTCAGAGCCAATACTGAAATCCAGGCTTGACTACAAAATCCTTATTCTTCCTACATCCAGAAGTAAGGGGGCACTAGAAGCAACGTATGTCTTACTCAACTCTGCAAGGATAGATTAAATCCACTAGTGAAGCAGTATATGGGACACACAGAAAAAGGCTCCTTTAAAACTGAGGTAAAGTCACAGTGAGAATTAAATCAGAGAATCAAACATCAAGAGATAAATCATCTGTAGAATGAAAAAGTAAATACACAAAATACAAACAAGGTGGCATGGGAATCGGGACCTAGCTCTTGTCCATAACTATATGAAAGCTGAAACCAAATTAACTGAAGAGTGAAGAGTGTTGAAACAAATTAAATCTCACAGTTTGTCTCCAACACTGTCTCTGGATAGTGTTCTGACCCGGATCTGCTGTAGTTCAGACATATATATCAGGCTATCACAGCTCAATGATACTGACAACTAAGATGATCCAACTCACTTTGGGTTAATTCCAGGTTTACTGGTCAATCTTCAGATTATAATCTGTGTCTGATACAGGTCTTCCGACAGGAGAAAAACGAAATGACTGATGAGCATGGACAGTCCATTTCATTTGAAAATTACATTTCTCAATGTGTATCAATAACCTGACACCCTGATTCATACCTCAGACTTCACCTGAAACCTAAATCACTCCTACATTTAAATAATAAATTGAACTTCTAACCATATCAATTCTGAGAACCAGAGTCTGCTACATAGTTCATTAGTTCCTGCCACACTTAAGAAGTGACTCATCAGGCAGTCAGCCTTCCCTAGAGACACTCTTCTGCCCTGCTGCATGCCTCTGAAAACTGCAATTTGTATTTTGTTTGTTTTACAAACTAGATGAATGCTGCTCAGAAATCTGCAAACATACAAAATGTCTCCCCCAAAAGACAACTGCTTATATTCATATTTCATAGTTTATAGAGCACTGTTAGAGTAGCCCATTTACTAATCCAGCATCCTCTGAGATGACCAGGACATACATGCTTATTCCCAATACTAGTGAGTCCATGAGTTAAAAGGTTATTCACAAAAAAAAATGCTGCTAATAAACAGACTAACCTGGATTAGAATCCAGGTCTCCAGTCTTCAAATCCAGTTGTTCCTTCCACTTTAGACACTGCAAGTGTCTAAAAGGCCAACCCAATAAAACCAAGAAAGCCTGTGCTTCTACCAGAAAAATCAATGATTATTTTCTACAGTCTTAAAAACAATCAGAAATCCTTTAATAAATAAGATACATAATCTTACAGAGATCAAGATAAACTATAGTAGAGAGAAATGCTCAAATTTGAATAAAGGAATGAAATTTATAAACAAAGGCTTATAAACAAGGACTTCCCTGGTGGTGCGGTGGTTAAGAATCTGCCTGCCAATGCAGGGGACATGGGTTCGAGCCCTGGTCCAGGAAGATCTCACATGCCGTGGAGCAACTAAGCGCATGTGCCACAACTACTGAGCCTGCACTCTAGAGCCCACAAGCCACAACTACGGAAGCCTGCACACCAAGAGCCCATGCTCTGCAGAAAGAGAAGCCACTGCAATAAGAAGCACGCACAGCGCAACGAAAAGTAGCCCCCACTCGCTGCAACTAGAGAAAACCCGCGTGCAGCAATGAAGACCCAATGCAGCCAAAAATAAATAAATTAAACAAATTAAAGACTTATAAACAATATTGAAGCAAGTACTGACAGAAACAGTTCCATTTGGAACCAAATGAAGAATTTTAATTTTATGTGTAAATAAAAACAAGGAAGTGCCTTCTGTTAGAATCTTGTTAGAAAACCTAATGCTCTTTTTGTATTCTTTTTTTTTTTTAAGAAGATGTTGGGGGTAGGAGTTTACTAATTTATTTTATTTATTTTTGCTGTGTTGGGTCTTCGTTTCTGTGTGATGGCTTCCTCCAGTTGTGGCAAGCGGGGGCCACTCTTCATCGCGGTGCGCATGGCCTCTTTTGTTGCGGAGCACAGGCTCCACACGTGCAGGCTCAGTAGTTGTGGCTCATGGGCCTAGTTGCTCTGCAGCATGTGGGATCCTCCCAGACCAGGGCTTGAACCCGTGTCTCCCGCACTAGCAGGCAGACTCTCAACCACTGCGCCACCAGGGAAGCCCTCTTTTTGTATTCTTTACCAAAAGAAATGAAATCACTTATAGACGGGGGTGAAGTTAATGATTTGGTTCCATTACAAAAGAGGTATTGAGAAGTATACTATGACCCAGCAATTCCACTCTAGGTATATGTAACCAAAAAAATAAGGGCATATGTTCACCAAGAGACTTGTACAAGATTGTTCACAGCAGCTTTATCATAACAGCCCAAAACTGAAAAGAACCCAATTGTCCATGCACACACAAAAAAAAGGATATATGTTTTGGTATATTCATAGAGAGAATACTACATAGCAATAAAAAAGGAACTGTGGGTACATGCCACAATATGGATGAATCTCACAAACATCACGTTTAGCAAAAGAAGCCAAAGTACAAGTAACTGATGGCTACAAAAGCTGGAATAGGTTGGGGGAGGGGGGGAGAAATAACTGAGAAGAGAACCTTTTGGGGGTGCTAGAAATGTTTTAGATCTTGATATGGGAGGTGGTTACGTGGTAAAAATTCATCAAACTTACGAGCAGTGTACTTTATGTATTAACATGTTGTAATGGCAATTTTAAAAGCTGGCATATATATTTGGAACCTTTAACACAATACAGAAGAATGTCTTTTAATCTTAAATTTCAAAACATAAGGCTACTCCAAGAACGTAAGTATAACTGGAAAAGTGATTTTATACTAAAATTAGCCCACAGTAGATTCAACCAAAATTATTACAGATACGTATTTCAAATTTTGTTCTAAAATTTCTTAGTTTGCTGTATGCCTTCAAGGGTTGGGCATAGCAAATGTCAGAGTAATCTCTATCCTAGCCTCGTTTTAATCATTTCAACATCTTCCAAAAATAAAATAGTAATTAAATCCAAGTTTATCAATGAATAGATAGGGTCTACTGAGAAAGAGAGGGTAAGTGGTTAAGGGGGCTACAAGAGAGTAGAATTTTTTAAATAACTGCTATGAGAAATGAAAAAGAACTAACTAGGAAAAAAGAAGAATTACTGGGTAATGTTGAGGGTCCAATTAAGACTGGTGAGCATGGATATTTAGTGGCTCCAGTCTGCAAAGTTAAGGTTTTCTCCAGATGTGCTCAGCAGGTCAGAGCCAGGTACACAGAAATGAAAAAGATTAACTGATCTGTGGCTGAGTATGGGTTAGACAGATGCAATGAAGAGACAAAAGTGCAAAGCAGCTCAGCATATTCCAAAAGTTACATAAGGTTCCAAGCTACTTAAGAAAATTAAGGCAGGAAGGGGACAAAAGAGGTGTCAAAGGACTAGAAGGCTCTATAAGATTGAAAAGCAACTGTCAATGTCTATGTTCAAAAAGAAATCAAAAAATTGAACAACATATGCAGGAATTCATGAATAGGTCTTTTACAGCAAAGTACCATTTTTTCTTATTAGTTTAGAAAATGGAATGCTCCTGCCTAACAATTCAAATTTCCTTTTTTAGAGGAACTAGAAAGGTTCCAAATGGAAAAGGTCAAATGCTTAAAGTATTATAATTGCAAATTTATATGTTCCTCAACATTTCTATGTAAATCCAAAGTTTTTTTTTTCCAATGATATTTTGATAACTAAGGAAGTTTCCAAATTTCTTAGTGAATCAATGAACCTTTACCAAAAATCTTACTGTAAGCAAATCGCTCACCCCATACATCAGTATACCACCCTTTAATAGTGTGTGTTTACCTGTTTAAAGTGAGGTCATATGACAAAAGAATTATTTTCTATTTCCAAGCTCTGTCTAGCTTGACCTTAAAGTATAACTGGTCAGTAACAATATGTAATGAGTGAATGGAGTAACAAAGTCAACAGGAAAAAGGGGGCTGGAAAGATTTAGGAACAAACAGCATAGTAAAGGCATTAATCTCAGCAAAGAATGATGCTTTCAGCACATCTGAAGCTGTAATGAAATAATCTCTAATAAAAAGGTTTAAAGTATAACAATCAAGCTTAGTATATGATATGAATCTAAATTATTTAATTTGGTTGAATTTAAGTATCATTTATTGCGTGTCTATTATTTTGCCCAGCAATGTGCTTGCTCTGCTGCTATGGAACATGTTCCTACCCTGAAGACACTTCATAGTATAGAAAAGAAACCCACATGTGAATTATCACAGTTTATCACAATACAAACAGTATTTAATTAAGTGCCAAACAAGTAAGATAAAGTCATAGTAGGGTATTTGCAACTTAACCAATATGGTTATTAGCTGGGGGCGGGCGGGCATCACTATCACAACTCACAGGAATACCTGATGTTTCTGAGATGCCTGGCTACAGTTTGGACTAAAGATCCACAGCTGTTTTCATGGTGGTAGTAAGAGATTTGGTTTTTGCATGTCAAAGAAACATTACTAACATACATATGCACACATCATTTATACACACAGGAACTTTGTTTTGGTTAATAAACTTGCAGTATCTGTTTTAGGTGATGGTTACTGTTCTCTTAATATGATGCAGCAAAACTTAGCAAACTGTTTTCAAAAGCTATGTAAGTTAAACTAGAAATTACAGTGCAATGTGAAAAAAACGGCAGCTAGGTTCTCTAACCAAAATTAAGACGTATTTGCCTATACCTCTACTCTGTAAAACTGTGCTGCTAGTACTGGCATACAGCCTCAAAACACACAAACACATCGAGTTTCATTGCTTTAATTTCATCACTTAGCTTCTACAATATTGCCTAAGAACTATTTCTTACTTGTCACCCTCTGTATCCATTCTTTCAACAAATTCTACCACTGTCTAAACAGCTCGTTGCAAATGCAAATTTTCACCTGCCAGTGATCTTTAAAAGGTGAGCTTCCATACACAGAAACCATTTATACTATTAACACTAGGACCATCAGTAGTGCTATCAATCCATTTCAACCCATATCATACGTTTAATGGGCTGGTATGGGATGCTTCTCACCATCTACTGTATTTTACCCACTCTAATATATACATTTTCCCCCATTTCTGAGGTAAAGATGCATCTCACAATCAATCGCATTTTATAATTGTGCTGGACAGTAATTAAACTTAGCTGTCATTGTTCATCCATAACTCAGACATAGCTGTTCACCTTGTCATAAATTGTGTTATCTGCATTGTTAGTTTCATGCATGTTGAGTTTAACTACCTTTAAAATGTCTTGACATTGAAAAGTTACTGTGTACAAAGGTACAAAAATTGAGATCAGCAAATCAAATTTCATTATTGCTAGTAATAATCCCAATTCCATGTTGTCTCGCAAAGCAAAGATAAAGTGATTTATGGGATATGAGAACAGCCACAAGTAGATGAAGTTGTATTATGCTTTGTTACTGAGATACATGCCAAAGGATAGCCTATCACATGCCAAGCAATGCAAATGAAGACAGAAGAAACTGTCAAGTCTCTGGGGATAAAAGATTTCAAAACAATGAGTGGCTGGTATGACCAATTATAGACTGCACAGGCATACAGCATGTCCCTTCTTATTGTACATAAAATAGTGCTGTGTCGTCTCTTAACGGCAACTCAGGTTCCATGAAATTAAGATTTTAAAAAGTAGAACCCTTCATTCTTGCTCTTTGCCATCTTAGGATGGCACCACCATTCACTCAGTTATTAAAGTTAGAAACCTGGAGATCACTCTTGACTCGTCATTTCCAAAACACATAAAGGATCACAACACTTCTCATTATTACCTCTATTGCAACCATAGCCCAGGCACCATCACCTGAACACTGCAACGACCTAACCCTCCCCTCTTCCATTCCACCCCCAGCACAATCCAACATTCACACCTCAGCTAAAGGTGTCGCAACCTTGGCACCACTGACATTTTGGGCCAACAATACTTTGCTGGAGGGAGCCTGTCCTGTACTACTGAAGAATATTTAGCCATATCCCTGATCTCTACCCACTAAATGCCAGTAGCATACACCATCACCCCCAGCTGTGGCAAATGAAAATGTCTGCAGATTGCCAAATGTCCCCTTGGAAGCAAAATATAACCCAGAGTTGAGAATCACCGAGCTAGAGGGATGTTTTTTAAACATTTCTCTGCTTAAAACTCTCCAATGGTTTCTCATTTTACTTATAATAAAATCTGCGCTCCTTAGAGCCTTGCTCACCCAAACGTATCCTATGTAATCCAGATTCTGGCCTACTCCTCTAACCTCAGGTGAAGCCACTATATTCTTCCTGCATTATGCTCCCTCCATAGCGACCTTTCAGTTCCTAAAATACCACAGCCATTTCTGCTACAGAGATTTTGCCTTTGCTCTTCCTTGTGCCTGAACCAATCTTACCAGGTTATGCGCAAGCTCAGCTTAAATTTAACATCCTTGAAGATGCCTTTCCTGACTCTGTTTATGCATCTCACTATTACCCATCACAGTACCTCACTTATTCCCTTTACAGCTTTTAACACAGTGTACAGTTATTTTGTTTACCTGATTATTGACTGTCTCTCACATGAGGACAAATACCTGTCTGCCTTATTTCCAGCATCTAGGCAAAATGAAATGAACAAATTTATTAACTCGAGAACCTTAAGTACTAGATAAGTTGGTATCAATAACTTCAACTCCACCCCCCTCTCATTCCCCACCTATATTTATGATCATTCCCTTGAAGTGGAGGGAGGAGAGTGGAGGGGAGAGGAAGGGACTAACAAAGCCCTCATCCATAAAGTATCTTTGTCATCATCATGTTCTCTGAAGCACTGGGTGCAGATTAAATGACATATGTAATGAATCTAAAGCACTTGGATGGGTGTGATAAACAACCTGTATTCAATAACTGATGGCTTTGTATGTAAAGCACCAAGCACAACACCTATACAGATAACTGAAAAATGACAGTTCTCTTGCCCCTTTTAATATCACTCTACCACCAGCTCACCCTGAATACAGTAAGAATGTAATTTTGTACCTAGGAGATACCTCTCCCCTTCCAGGCCTCCAGGAACATAACATACCATACTAGGTGTAACACAGGTTCGTCATTCATATATGTATGTTGACTGAGGAAAGCAAAATATCCGTTAACCAAAGCCAATTTATCATAAAATGACTTCAGAATTATACTTCAATTAGCTTCAGTAAACAAAATAACCATATGAATATTCAGTTTCTGAACCCAGCTTTATATTAAATTCAGGAAAAATATAAATTACTGTTAAACAATATCAGTGTTGGTTACTAAAAATACCTAATACATCTAATACAAATACAAGTCTACTTATAGAAAAATGCACAACTTTTAGCTAATAATTAGAAGAAAATGATTTATCTTAAATTCCTTTTTAATATTCTGTTTCTGACAGCATTCTGTATATGCATTTGGGGCAGGGGGCTCCTGAGGAAAGTGGTAAAGCAATATATTATAAAGGAAACATAAAGGCAGCCAGACTGCCAGGGTCTGAATCCCAGTTCTGCTAATTACTAGCTATGTGAACTCTGGAAAATCACTTAACTTCTCCATGCCTCAGTTTCCTCATCTGTAAACTAAGACTTAACAATACTACCCACCTCATGGGGTTGTTGTAAGGATCACCTAAGTTAACGTATGTAAAATGCTTAAACAGTGCCTGGTATATAGGAAATACTGTTAACTATACCAATACTGTCAACTATTAATGTTATTGTTATTTTGTTTCTTTGTATCATTATGGATAACAGCTGCCATACTGGATAGCACATATACAAAACATTTCCATCACTGCAGAAAGTTCTATTAAACAGCACTGTAACAGACTACAGGATAGTTAGAATGCCTGATGAGATAATGCTTATCTTCTCTAATTTTTTAAGAAGTGCTTAGGAAAAAAGCACTCTAAACCCAAAGTAGTTTTTAATCTAATAACTCTGACAGGTAACAAAGAACTTGGGTTTTGGTCTATTTAACAAGTCAAATAAAAGAGAAGTGGTGAAGGAAAGAGAGACTTTTTTAAGGATCTCTATTCGACAAGATAACAAAACAAATTAATTTTTTATTTCCTGTCTACCTTACCCTACTAAACACTCTCTGCAAAGGCTACCATACTTAGAAAAGGAACTTGTTATTAATTATATTCAAATAGAATTATCAACATATCAAAAAAAAACTTATGATACAGTATTGTATGTGCTTCTTTAACACAGTAAATAAAAGATCTAGAGGTGGGTCTAACAGCCCAATTTTAAAACACTGATTAGGATAAAAGATATTTTGAGATACCTGTATCTGCAGATACAGATCTGTAACATCTGTAATTTAATATGAAAATACTTCTGATTTCTATTGGTAACAAAGTTACAGCATTGCTCATACAACTGTGATTTGTTGCCTACATTCAAAGTTGAAGAAAATGCTAAATCTCACTTAGAGGTTAGGGAAAATGAAAATATTATTTTCCCATCTAAGTTTATGAACTCCAGGTTTTAAAAAAAGTTGCTTAAGAGATTAGACTTCAAAGTTATAAAAACCTGGACTCAAACCCACCGCTTCCTAGCTAGGTAATATTGGGAAAAGGTACTTTACCTCCTCCGTGAAATGTGAGTAATACCTATATAAGATAGCTGTGTTTATTATCATGCTACTCAACATAGTATTTGCCACATTCTCAATAAACCTGTGTACTATTATAATCAGTAACCAAGTTCTGACAGTTATGTACTTCAGAACCCTCTGTGCATCAGAAAATCAGAGATTTGATGTCAGTTGGTCTGGGGTAGATCCCACCCATTCTTTGGTATATTTTTAAAGCTCCCAGGTGATTCTAATGTGCAGCCACTGGCCTAAGGACAAAGTTCAAACTCTAGTTTGGCACACTAGGCACTCTGGTCACTGCTTACAGCTCTATATTTTAATCACTCCTCTAGAGGTAACCCCAAGCTCTTCACACACACTCAAATAATGCTTCCTCAAGAAGTGGGCTATAGTAGTGGCTCTCAAACTTCAGCCTGCATTAGAATCACTGTTAAAACACAAATTGCTGGTCTCTATCTCAAGAATTTCTGATTCAATTGGACTGGGGTGAGGACCAAGAACTTGTATTTCTAACAAGTTCTCAGGTAATGTTAATACTGCTGACGCAGGGAGCACAATTTAAGAACCACTGGGTTCTAGACTACATCACTACATTGTCCCTGTATATTATTTGGAATGCCATTCCCATCTCCATCATCCCATTCTTGCTTGGCTAACTTTCACTTTTCTTTCAAAACTTAGATAAGAATTTGCCTTCAGGAAGCATTTGCTCACTTCAACAAACCACCTCAAGGCATTTATTACCTACTATAAAACTTATCTGCCAAAAAAACACACTACAGAATATTCTTAATGGTATACTAACGCACAAGTTAAATATCTACTACCATATACAGGCTGTTTTGCAAGAACTGGGGGAAAAGGCCTCCTTTGGGCAGGCGAATTAGAAAATGCTGAAAAAGCAAATGGACAGTTGGTCAAGCAGAATGAAACCTGGATTTCAGCCCCCACCTAGCCCCTTGGCCATGGCACCTTTATGCAGAGCACCACCAATTCCTAACCAGTCATGGCAGCCCTGGCACAGCCTACCACTAAAACACAAAGGAAGAGCCCTTAGATCAATCCTGGACTTGAGAAAGGGAGACACGATGGGAGGAAGGGGCAATAAGGCTGTCTCGAAACGATTTTTGGAGAAGGTTATATCACACCTAAGTTCTGAGTCTTGAATCGCCTTCTCTGTACATCAGGAAGACAAGAACTGTGCTTTAATGTTTTTATACCCACAGTGTATGGCTCACTGTAGATGTTCAATAAATGTTTGAATGACTCACAATGACTAAAATTATATGAAGACACTTGCTAATCTATCTCTTTCTCACCAAATTAAGAAGCAAACACACACCCATAGCTGGAACCAAAAACCATAAATACTACCTAAATATTAACGTATTTGGCCTGTACACTAATCAGCCAGGGGAAAGCATGAATTATTCTAATAACCTGTTGGAAGATGAGACAAAAGGGCCTGCTGATAACACACTTAGGTTTTTCAAAACTAAAGTCTTTAAAATCAAAAACTTTGCATTACCTGATTCAGAACTGATTTCCTGATTATTTCAACATGGACTAAAAAATTTACAGGAATCTTGGAAACTAATTTTACAACGAAGAAATTGAGGCTCAGAGAAGTAGTGACTCAAAGACACACTTCTAGTTAGTGGTAAAGCTGTAATTAAAACTCAAGTCACTGGCCCTATACTAGTTTTCTCTCTCCTATATCACACTCCCTTTGCATTTATAAAATAAAATATTAAATATCCAAAACTTTTTTTTTTAAACTCAGATTAACCCAGGTTTTGTTCCCTCTACCCCACTTTTATGAGAGGAAGAGCAGCCATCTAACCATCTTACTTTGTCTAGGAACTTAAAGAGGTAATTTTCAAGATTATGTTTTGCTTTTGGTAAAGATTCACTCCTAAGTCTCTTTGTTTGCAAAATTATACATGCAAAGCTAATATTCACAAATAAAAATCCTGATACAGTCTTCAAATTTTCTCAATTACCAAGGAGGCATTACAATGGCTTTCCAAGATAGAGTACTTTCTAAAGAAAGAGCCTGATTTTTAAAATACGTTTAACAATAAGCAGAAAACTCTGGCTATAACTCTCATCTCTCTATTAACCTGACTCATCCTCTGACCTCTCTCATTAATAGTTTATTAAACTACCTTTATGTGCTAATAAGAACCAATTAAAATTCTTTGCTTCTGGAAAGTAATCTTATGACTTATCTGGATTATAATTTTAGTCACCTTTTAAATTTAAGATTAATGTCTTTTGGATTTATATACAATGCAACACAGTCTAATAGTTAAGAGTTAACTTTTTAACTGACACAGCAATCCACGAGACATGCTTGTTTTTGTTTTTGTTTTTTTGCGGTACACAGGCCTCTCACCGTTGTGGCCTCTCCCGTTGCGGAGCACAGGCTCCGGACGCACAGGCTCAGCGGCCATGGCTCACGGACCCAGCCTCTCCGCAGCATGTGGGATCTTCCCGGACCGGGGCACGAACCCGCGTCCCCTGCGTCGGCACCAGGGAAGCCCGAGACATGCTTTTATTACTTCCATTATACAGGTGAGAAAACTGAGATTTAGAGAGGTTAAAGAATTTGCCCAAGTTTACATGCCTAGGAAGGAGATGAGTTAGAATTTGACATAGGCTGTGTAACTCAGGTGTCAGGAACTCTCTTGGACAATATATAATGGCTTTCTTAGCCCTTAATCATGTGATAATGCTTCCTTCATCTGTGAACATACAAACTTTTAAACTATCCCTAACAGTAGAGGTAAGTAAGGCATTTTCTTCCTGAAAGTTAATTCAGGCTTTAAAAATAAAGCAGAACACAGCTTAAGACATTCTTTAGCTTTTGTATCTTGCATTCTGTCGTAAGAATTTCTGCACGTATGCTACCTTGTACTATCTCTACTAGAGAACAGAGAAAGCCTACCTCTCAGTACTCTAAATGAGATAAGAAAAAATAATAACATGATATAATAGAATCGACAGACCTTTAGAATAACAGAGGGAATCAGGGACCTCAAAAGAGACAATCAGGTCATGTTCATGCTTGACTATGTATAAAACTTTTTTTCTGCCTAAGATTGAGGAGACAAGCAGTGGTGTCTCAAACCTCTACCCGAACCTTTAAACCAACTCAACAATTATGAAGAGAAATCTTGTCAAAGAGCCTAAAAAGGTAATACTTAAGTATTGTTATCTCAATTAGAAAATAAAAGGACTACCCTGAAAAACTCTTCCGACTCTTCCTGACCCATTAAAAATAATCTATCATTTGGGGGGACCTGACAAGGAGAAGGGCTTGTCCTCTTACCTCTGCACTTAATGCTTCCAAAGTATCCTGAACCTAACGCCCTCACAACATTTCAGTTAGTATCCCTATTTGTTTTGTTGCTTTGGGGTTTGGTTTCGGTTTTTAATCTCTCCCCATAAAACAGAAGCTGTTTAAAAGCAAAGTCTATGTATTTAACAACTTTGTATACTCACTACTAGTCATGGAGTAAGCACTCACATTAATATTTGCTGAAAAAATTTTAACTGGATTCCCATCACAGAGATAAGACAACTGAGGCCTCTAGAAATTAAATGTTCTACTCAAGACCTCATGACTGTTATATGATAGAAAAAGAAAACCAAATCTCTGTAAAATAAACTTCAAAAGATTACAAAAAGCATAAATAAGGCTGAGATAAAAATGCCCTTTTAACAGATTTAGAGCGTGGGTTCTGAAAGTAAGTCTGGATTTAAATCCTGGCTCTCTCATTTATTAGTTGTCTGGCCTTGCAACAATTAGTCTACAAAATACCATGCCTTATGAACACCACCACTTACCAAATCTTATGGTGCCAACAATAAATGCAATAATGCATTTGCAGTAAATGAAAATACAAAGACGGTGATAACTGTTGGCTCTAGTTATCAGGAAAGCTTTTACACAGATTCTACAGCTCAGTGTTTGTTTTTTCTGTTTTTCCTTTCTTTGTGAGCTATATCAATTATACAGCATAATACATAAAATCTAGATGACAGTTTAAAGAATTATCAAGTGAACACTCCATGTAACTACTACTAACATCAAGAAATAGAATACTCCAAAAACTTCTCTACAATGTGTCCCTCCCTCATCACAAACCTGAGAGGTTTAAGCAAATCTAATAAACTTAATTTAGTTAATTTAAGATTAAATAAGTTTAACCTGTAACACAGCAGCAACATAATAATAACAATTTCCTCACAGGGTTACTGTAAAATATTTACTGGTATACAGTAAACACTCAATGAGTGTGTCTTACACACACATTATACCCCAGAACAAAGGTGTGGGGTGGGGGTGGGGGAATATAACTATGTAATCAAATTGGTGACAGCATAAAACCTACAGAGAAGTACAGCACAGAGACAGAGCTGGAAAGCTAGGTTGGGGCCATGTAAGAAATAAAAGTCTAAGCTAATAACAGAGGAAATTGAGAAAATTCACTGGGCAGTTTTGAAAGACAATTCTCCATGGGTCTCTTGTTTTTCTGCCTGTCTAGAAAACAGAGGCACCGACTGCCTTTGATCCAATCTTTTCAAGTATATTTGTAGAATCTTGGAAAAAAGAAACAGCATCTCCCTCAGAGAAAAGGAGAGGTATGCTTACAACCCATTATAAAGATTCCAGTTTCTCTAAGCTTGGGATTCCCCTCCTCTAACACAACCCAATGCATGTGCGAGTGTCACATCTTCACCCTACCGTGTACAAACTGGGGCTCCAAGATCTGACACTAATAGCTGTGGCTACTGCTATTGCTGTAATGCACTGTTCTTCATCTCTGACCAAGGAGTCTCATGACTCCATTAAACCGTAGCAGGTTAACTTAGCCTGCAAGTAGGGTAAAATCTCAGAACTTTCACAGTTCTTGACAGGCATTAGCACATAATCAATGTTTATTATAACTGATAGATTCCACTTCCACACTGTCAGAAAGGATAAAAAATGCAAAACTCAACTATATGCTGCCTTCAAGAGGCACACTGTAAATATAAAGGAAAAAAGAGTTTTAAGTAAATGAATGGAAGAAAATACATTACAGAAACAGTAAGCTCAAGAAAGTTGGAGTGGCTATATTAATACCAGAAAAAGCAGATTTTAAGACAAAGACTATTACCAGGGATAAAGAGGGACATTTCATAAAGCCCAATTCATCAGAAAGACCTAATAATCATAAATTGTATGTGCCTAATAACAGAGCTTCAAAATACATGAGGCAAAAATTAACAGAATTAAGGGAGAAACAGATAATTCCAGTCATAGTTGGATATTTTAACATCCCTCTCAGCAACTGAATAGAACTAGACTAAAAAAAGACAAAACAAATAAAACAAAACCCAAGACATAAATGATTTGAAAAATGCTACCAAAGCACTTTAATCTAATTGATATTTACAGAATAGTACACCCAACAACTGCAGAATATTCTTTCAAGTGTGAAAGGTACATTTACCAAGATAAACCATATGATGAACCATAAAACAAGGTTCAGTACATTTAAAAATATTAAAATCATACAGAATATATCTCAAGACCTCAAAATAAAATTAAATTGGAAATCAATAACAAGATATCTAAAATAATCCCAAATACATGAAAATTAAACAACACGCTTTTAAATAATCCATGGGTCCACAAAGAAATCACAAAGCAATCAGAAGCTATTTCAAACTAAAAGATAATAAAAATATCAAAATCTGTGGGATATTGCAGTGCTTGGAGGAAAATCTATAGCTTTGAATGCTTACATTACAAAACAAGAAATGTCTGAAATCTATGACCACTTTAAGAAGCTAGAAAAAGAAAAGCAAAATACATGGGAAAGAAAATTATAGAGAACAGAAACAAATGAGAGAGAAAAGACAAATGGAGAAAATTAGCAATGTTATTTTTGAAGAGATACAAATAGATAAACCAAGAATTAGACTGGCCAAGAAAAAAAGAAAGAACACATTAACAACACCAGAAATTAAAGAGATATCACTACAAATCCTACAAGCAGTCAAAGGATAACAAAGGAATCATATAAACAACTAATGTCAACAAATTCCTTTAAAAATACAACAAAACTAACATAAGATGAAACAAAATCTGAATAACCCTATGTCTAGTAAAAAATTGAATTTGAATTTACCAAAAGTCTTCCCACACACACACACAAAAATTTAAGTTCAAATGGTATCACTGATGAATTCTATCAAACAGTCAAGGAATATTGCACAGTCTTTCAGTCAGTAGAGGGAACACCTCCCCCGGCTTATCTTATGAGGCCATCATAATCCTAATACTGAAACCTGAAAAAAAAATTACAACCAAAGAAAACTACAAAATAATATCCCTGATGAAGAAATATCCTCAAGCCCTAACAAAATATTAAACATAAAAAGGATAATACACTGTGATCAAGTGAGGTTATCCTAGGCATCAAGATTAACATTTGAAAACCACCACTGGTGTTTGAAAACCTGTGGTAGAATGATGAGCACTTTGTTGCTAAATTTGGCTACTGCAAATATTTTTGTTCACCTACCCCAACACACAAGAATATCTCTCATCAGAAATATAAAGACATAAGTATAATTGCTAGGTTTATGGTACATGTATTCTTCAACTTACTACAAGTCATTTTGTTTTGCAAAATGACTATGTCCCTCCAAAAGTGGGAGTCTAATTTCCCCACATTCTCATTAACACTTGATATTATCAGAATTTTTAATGTTTGCCAATCTGATAGAAGTGAAATGATTTCTTCTTATGGTTCTACTTTGCACTCTCCCAATTACCAATGAGATTATAATTCGGCTGTGGGTTGCTGTAAGTCATGATACCACATAGGTGAGTTGCAACCAGCATTCTTAATTTAAAAAAAAGAAAAAATTTAAAAATCAGCGTGTACCACATAAAGGTTAGACATTATTTCCATGGTGTGTGTGCTTGTACTGGGTCACAACATAAAATGTTTTTGTAACTTTGAGCTTCTAACAAGTTAAAAGCCATCTCTAGGGCTTCCCTGGTGGCGCAGTGCTTGAGAGTCCGCCTGCCGATGCAGGAGACGCGGGTTCGTGCCCCGTTTCGGGAGG
>NW_006785406.1:983978-984452 GCF_000442215.2 Lipotes vexillifer | reverse complement strand
AAAAAAAAAAAAAAAAAAAAAAAAAAGCCATCTCTAGAGCTGTTTAATTACAGCAAAACTCCTTAGAGAAATTTGGGCAACTAACTGGTACATCATTTAGGCCCATAGTAGTAAGGATGTATCTTATAAAGAAGGCAGGATTGAGATGTCCTTTAAGCACTAACTGGCTTAAAGAATTAGAAGAGGGAGAAGAAACCTAAAAGAAGAAATAAGGAGTGAAACAGAAAAAGGATTCTATAAAACAAACTGGTCTATGACCTACTTAAAGCTCACTTAAAAAGAATCACATTTGTCAACAGGACAAGGTTTCTCTCAGTACTAAAACACAGGAAGTTGGGATCCCATCCTCTTGACTACCAAAATGACAGAAAACTGATCCCTCCTTCTCTGTAGACACATCCTAATTCCCACCTCAAGAATCATCTTTCTTGGGCTTATGCAAGAGCATCCTCTTAGGTCTCTGCTTCCTACTTT
>NW_006785406.1:926386-983968 GCF_000442215.2 Lipotes vexillifer | reverse complement strand
CCCTACAGAGCGTCACAGTACCAAGAATCATCTAAATTCTAGAGATTCATATTTTAATTCAGCTAACAAAGATTTTCCAAGCGCTTACTATATCACCTCTCTATTAAGAAATTAAGCTGTACCTCCCGAACAATTTTAACTCCTGGTTATAGTCTCTAAATCTTGTTATTCTTAACTAAAACTGTCCTAATTGCCTCCTCTTGAAGGTGTTTTGCTTCTTGGACTGTTAAACCTCCCGCATACCATGACCGATTTCTGCTACCCTCTTTGTCCACCAATAATATCCCTACTCTATTTTAAATAACTGTTCTTTTTCATAATCCCTTCTTCAAAAGTTGCTGGACCAATCACACCAAAGCAAATGTCTGCTGTAATGAGTTTATGAATCTACCTGTCACTTAATAAGAGTGTGATCTTAGGCATTTAAATTTCTTAACTTCCCTGAGATTCAATCTCATGCCTAAAATGAGTAAAATAGGTATCAAGCAGTAATGAGAATTAGATAATCTCTACTGTCTTTTTTCTTTTTACTTAACATTTTAACTTTTATTTTTAATTTCCTCTAAATGCAATAAAATGCTTTTATAGAGGGACGCACTTTCAACTGAGGTACCATGAAATACAAAACGGAAAAAGCATGAAGACAAAACCAGTATGAGTAAACTTACCAGATGGGGTTACACTGCTCTGCCTATGTGCTCTTCTTGTACATCCAGATTCTAAAGAAGCAACTGTAAAGATACTTCTTTCCCCATGGCAAGCAAAATTCTAACAACCCACAATGACCCACACCCTAGTATATAACCCTCCCCTTGAGCGTGGGAGAGACTTGTAAATATAATGGAACATCACTCCTGTAATTGTTACATGGCAAATAGATTTTTGCATATGTATTTAAGTTCCCTAATCAGTTGAGTTCACCAAAAAGGAGACCTTCCTGAGTGGGTCTGACCAAATCAGATCAGCTTTAAAAAGGGGTCTTAAAAGGGAGTCCAAAGGACAGAGACAGAGGAAGCCAGAGCAACTGACTTCTGCTTGCCTGGATGAAAGCAAACAGCCATGATGTGAAATGCCTACGTGAACATGCGGTAAGGAACTGAGAAAGGTCCTTGGCCAACAGCTAGAAAGAAGATGGCAACATCAGTCATATAGCCACAAGGAAATTCTGCCAACAAGTAGTTAGCATGGAAGAAGGTCATGAGCCTCTGATGAGAACTGCAGCCACAGCTAACACCTTGATTTTAGCCTGGTGAGATGATGAAAAGAGAGCCCAAAGTACCCAGATTTCTCACCTACAGAAACTGTGAGCTAATAAATGGGTGTTGTTTAAGCTAGTAAATTTGTGGTACTTCGCTATACATAAAAAGAAACTAATACACTCCATCAACATAGGACAAAGCAGAAAAGGATAAAAAGGGGGAAGAGACATCTTTTTCTCCAGAGTGCACTGTATCTCCTCACAGCACTGGTTATGAAGATATACAGGTCCAGAATCAAGGAAAAAGACTAAAACTATAAAATTACATAAATTTTTACAGTTTTAATAATTAAGAAGGGCTTTTCCACACACAGCTCGTTATACAACTACCATATAATTTATTACCTTCATTTTAGTGATGAGGAAAGAAAGGCTGGAAGAGTGACACCCCAAAGATCACAAACCTAGGGTATGTTTAAAGTAACTTCAGTCCAGGGCTCTCTTCTCCCCTACCACAGCCCCCTTAAGGCTTTAAAAGAGCCATTCAAATCAACAGTACCTGCATACTGTCTTCAAGGGAAGCATTCCTAGTAACATAACAATTTCCCGTATTTCAAATCTATTTAAATACCCCTTGGCTTTGTCAGAATGTCAAAACTAAAGTGGATACTGAAAAATTTCCAATCAAAAGTAGTTTGGTTGTAAAAATGACCATGGGTAGACCATATGAAAAAACTTAATGTACATTTTGAAATGTAATGAAAAAACTTTAGCAAAACCCTTGTCGGTTTTCTAGTACTTTATTTAGAGAGCAAACAAACTGTGTTATAACTATTCTCAAAAATCCAAAGCAAGTAAACAACCTTTCCGAATCTTTCACTATTTCCCCCCTTGGGCAAATTTTTTTAGCCTGAACATTTCGTACGTTATAAATATAAGAACGTGGTACAATATATCATACAATACACAGGTTGTTTTTATTTTCACTGTTATATGTATTTTCCTAAGTGCTTCACCATCAGAATTTTTAATTTTCTTAAAAAGATACAGGAAAATCTAAAATGTGTAGTCAAATTCCACGTAAGTTACAAATCACACAACTTTCTTTATGCCAAGTCAAATACTTTCATAAACACTATGTTTGCTAAGAGATGCAAAATAAAGTCCTTTCTAGTCACAACCACGAGAAGGAATAAACTATATATTCATCATCTTAACATCGACTTTAACAGCAAATAATTCGCTGTCGTCACATACAAACAGCATCGTTTTGAGTCTATAAGCGTCCAAAACCATCCCATGATTTATACGCCCAGGGCACGATTCTCTGCAATGTGAAAAAAATCGATAAAATTTCAAATGTTGGTGGAAGGGGTGACGTGACAATCCTAAAACCTGAAAATTTCTTAGCCCCTACAGCACACAAGAAGCACCCCGTTTGGACTCTCCAATCGAGGCCCAGGTCCAACTCCAGGCACTCCAGTTTCCCAGCTCTTCACCAGCACCCCCACCCCGAGAAAGGAGGGAAAACAACTTTTATTGGCCTCGTCTCCTGGGGGGGCTGGCAAACTAGCGGGGCAGTGCTCCGGCCTGGACACGTTTCACAAGGAGGCCTCCGTCGGGGGCGGGGAGGGCAAATAAGCGGGAAAGCCCGGCTTCGACGTCCCCTCTGCCCCAAGCGCCAGCCCCCCGCTCCACCCCACCGAGAAGAGGCCTGGGCCGGCCGCCTCGCCGAGCGACCCCCCGGCCCCTCCGCCGAGGCGAGCTTGTTGTCATGTGACGCCGCCACCGCCGCTAAAACACCGCAGAAACGCAGGGCGGCGGGCGGCATTCGCACCAGCCCGCCTCGGCCCGGCCCCGCCGGGCGCGGGCGAGTCCCGAGAGTCCAGGCGGGGGGGCGGAGGGCGGGCTTGGCGGCGGGCCCGAGCGCGCCACAAAGGCTTCCGCGCCCGTCGCCGTAGTGCCTGAACGGGCGGGGGCACAATTTTCGGGGCCCGCGAGAGGGTTGCGGAGCGACCAAGGCTCCGGGGCGCCCGCCGCGCCCACAGTCGTTCCCCCCGGCTCCCGGACGGCCGGCGACCGCCGCGCCCCGCACAGGCCCGCGCGGCCTCCCTCCCCCGCGCGGGGCCCGCCCGCTCCCCGCTCGCGCTCTCTCGCTCTCTCCCGGCCTCCATCTTGGATCGGCGCTTCCAGCCCCCGCGCCGCTGCCGCCGCATTCCCCCTCTTTCCCGCCCCCCGCTGCCGTCGCCGCCGCCCGCACTCACCTCAGCTGCCCATCCGGGCGCAGCCGGCCGTCGACCTAGTTTCCCCCTAAAAGTCTCCGGTGTGTTATTCCCGATGTGGGGGGGTTGTTACGGGGTGGTCGCCGGGGGTTCGGGAGCGGGGGCCGCGCCTTCAACGGAGCTGCAATCCTAACCCGCCATCTGGTGGCATTTTCCACACGCCAATGGCGCCGCTGCAGACTTGGGTCCGGACCGCCCTCTGCTGGCCGCCGTGCTTACTGCCTCGCTGACGGGACGGACCTGCCCGGAAAGGGGAGGGAGCTGAGGCGCGAGCTGGCAGCCGCGGCGGGGACGCGCGCAAACGCTTTCCTGTGGGGATTACGCGCACGCGCGCCAGCGGGGCGGGAAACGTGGCCGCTGCGTGGCGGCCCGGCCCCCGCACGGAGTGCTGGCCCAGCTCAGCCAATCGCGAGCGGCGGATACCTCCCCGTGAGGGCCCTGTGGACTGTTCGTGGCCGCCCGAGGCGGGCGGAAGGATGGCCGCGGCGGCGCTTGCGCGCCCCGCTAGCTGAGCTGCTGCCCGCCATTTTTGGAGCTTTTCCGAGACCTGGGAGGGAAACCCGCCCCCGGCCCCTCCACCGAGGCCCCTCCCCGGGTCGCGGGACTGGCGCTTCCCCGCAGCCCCTCCCGGCTCCTGCTACCTCCATCCCCCGCCCGGGACGAGCTCTGCGGAAACGCGAGGGGGTGGTGACACAAAACTGTGCTCCCTCCTCTCTCGGGTTTGATGATGGCCTCAGAGTTTAGCATTGTACTAGCGATTTATTGTTGACTGTTGACGAGGCGCTTCCCCCGGCGCGGGTGTAAAGGTTTCGAGAACTGTTTGGGACCTCCCTCGTCGCCGATCTAGACCCAACACTGTTCGCCGCAGGCCGATTGGCGTCGTCCCTGCCTCTGTAAAGCAGATCCTCTCCGTGGTGCCGGCTTTGCATAAGGCGGCAGCATTGGCTAGTTAGTGAGTAAAGAATGTAGGTAGACTGGGAAAATATAGCCTCTGCTTTGGAGTCAGATTTCACCTTCCACAGCCTAGGACTACTGTCAGTAGCTGTGAAATGGACGTGAAAATCCTAGCCTTTTAGCTGCCAGAAGGGAAAGTTGATTAACGTGAGATCATGACCAAAATATGCCGCTGAATGTCGCCTTACCCTACTCTCCACCCGCCTCTCTGTGGCCGTGGCTTCTACCTTTCACCCACTCACAACTTTCAATACAAAGTCAATCCTTAGTCTCCCAGGTCATCAGCCCCATTTATGACTAAATCTCTGTTACTATACCCAGCTCTGTTTCTGTCTTGCCTTAGAATTGCTCAACTCTTTTTTAATAGTCTTAACGGCCAGTCTCCAGTAGATACCCGTATTTCTGATTTCTCTCCCAAGGGCCACAGGTGTGTGGGTTTTCACTGGAGGAAGTCACAGTTCTACCTGCTTGGTATGAATTTGTGACTGCACTCCCACTTACAATTTTTTTCACTCATCTTTGGTTGACTTCCTATCGTATTCTCCCCAAGGACTATTGAAGCTTTCCTTGTTAAGGTGCCAGTCCCAATCCATACTAATAGATAAAATCATCTAGTTTCCAGGGATCAAAGCTATGGAATTCCAATTCCGGTTTGATATTCTCTCCGTATTAAAATATCTGTAACCACACCCTGTTCATGACCTCTCAAATTCTCACCAAATTAACCCATTCTCCCCTTCTCTCCAAAGCTAGTCTTTCTTCCTGGACTACGTATGCCGTCCCTTTCCATTTCCACCTTCCACCACCTTCCTAGGTGGTTATATCTTCAACATCTTGCCATTGGCTTCTGTTTTTCAGCAGTTTCCATGGTCATTTTAAAAATTTCAGTACTACTACTCCCTCCAGTTACAATACTATCAACCTTTTCACTGTCACATTTCTCAAAAGAAGCAGTCTCCCACCTTCATTACCACCTTATTCCTTAGCTTTTATCAATCTAACCGATAACAACAAACTGAATTTACACTTTCAGGTCACAACCATTTTCTCATCCTCTTTTTCTTGGCACACCCAATCCTACACCCTCCTTGAAACCCTATTTCCCCCCTTTTTAAGACAATTCCTGGGATCTACAACCTACCTGGCTTCCTGGTCTTCTGATTCCTTGGCTAGCGCCTCCTCTTTTTTCCAATCCATAGTTCAACTCCTAGCTCTCTGTTCTCCTCTACTATCCTTTCTCTTCAAAAGTCTCTTTATATTACTATCTGTTCCTGATTGTCTCTTAACTAACATTCCTCATATTCAGCTTTCTTGCTCAAAATTCAGCTCCAGCCCAAAATTCAACATTTAAGGTAATGCATCTTTCTTATTCAAGTTTCCTGATTTCTCTTCATAGCATTGTAATTTCAGATACATTCAAGCTTTAGCTATTCGGTAAGATAAAGTAATGGGTCCTATAACAAGTTAACTTTGTTGCAGAATCACACATTTCCCAGGAGCCTCTGCTTTCATGAAATTCTTGATCAAGATTCCAAAGTTCTTGGCAAAGATTTTCAAACACCACAGTTTTCATTAACAGCTTCAAGTCAAAGGTATGAACAAAATGTCAGAAAGAATACCTGGAACTAGTGTAGGTAGGTGCTAAGGGTTCTTAAGCATTATTTGGGATAGGGAATAAAGTATCAATAGAACAAACATTTGCTTAGTCCAAGTTTCTTGGTGCCTTTTGGAAATTCTACCTCATTGTTCGTTTCAAATTATCTGAAATGAGACCGGGCCCACTTTGAAGATTCAGGTTGTTGGGTTAGATGTCTAAAGAAGCACATGCTGAGGGCTTCCCTGGTGGCGCAGTGGTTGAGAGTCCGCCTGCTGGTGTAGGGGACATGGGTTTGTTCCCCGGTCCGGGAAGATCCTACAGGCTGCGGAGCGGCTGAGCCTGTGAGCCATGACCGCTGAGCCTGCACGTCTGGAGCCTGTGCTCCGCAACGGGAGAGGCCATAGCAGTGGGAAGCCCGCGTACCGCAAAAAAGAAAAAGCAATATTAAAAAATGTTCAGCAAAATGAAAACAAATCAAATATAATCCTATTACTCTGATATAACTTTTCTATGTTTTTGTGTGTATTTCCCAATGATATTTATCCAAAAGCATTCATAATTTTATGCAGCTTTAATCCCAATGTCTGCTTGTTTTTATAAAAAAAAAAAAAAAAAAAAAAAAAGCACATGCCCATTAAGCTTTTATTTCAACTCAATCTTTTAGCCAACCTGGTCCAAAAATATAATATTAAATTTAATATTATAAACTTAAAATTGCATTTACAGAATTACACATTAATGTAAATGTAATATAAATGCTTTACAGACTAAATGGCTAACATTTATTAACCAATAACGTGAAGATCTTTGCCTTATAACATAAAAAGCTAGTTTGTGACTATTTAGATGGCAGAACTCCTTTTAAAATTTGGCTGAACTTATGTCTTTTTCCCTTCTGGATAATTTTAGCATGAAGAAGGTTTCAAAGTTATTCCATTGACCTTAGAGTCCTGCTTAAAGTAAAAGACGATCAGCCAACTTGTTTCATGACAATAATGATGGCATTCCTTTCACAGAACCTTTTTTTTTAAATGACTTTATTTTTTTAGAGCAGTTTTAGGTTCACAACAAAATTGAGAGGAGGGAACCAAGATTTCCCATATACCCTCTACCTACACACATTATAGCCTCCTCCGCTGTAATCAGCATCACTCACCAAAACGATACAGTTGTTACTGAGGAAGAACCTATATTAACACATCATAATCACCCAAAGTCCATAGGTGATTCCTTAGGGTTCACTCTTAGTATTGTACATTCTATGGGTTTGAACAAATGTATAATGACATACATCCATCATTATAATATCATAATACTTTTTTCATTGCCCTAAAAGTCCTCTGTGCTCTGTATATTCTTCCCTCCTCCTCCCTCATCCCTGGCAACCACTTATTTTTTTACTTGTCATATGGTAGGTAGGCTTTTCAGACTGGCTTCTCTCACTTAGTAATATGCATTTAAGCCTCTTTCGTGTCTTTTCATGGCTTGATGGCTCATTTCTTTATAGTGAATAATAATGCATTGTCCAGATGTACCACAGTCTATTTACCCATTCACCTACTGAGGGACATGTTGGTTGCTTCCAAGTTTTGGCAATTATGAATAAAGCTGCTATAAACATTCCTATACATGTTTTTGTGCAGACATAAGTTTTCAACCCCTTTGAGTAAATACCAAGGAGTGTGATTGCTGGATCATATGGTAAGAATATCTTTAGTTTTCTAAGACACTGCCAAATAGTCTTCCAAAGTGGCTGTACCATTTTGCATTCCCACCTACAATTAAGAGAGTTTCTGTTGCTCCACATCCTTGGTGTTGAAAGTATTCCAGTTTCTGGCCATTCTAATCTGTATATAGTGGTATCTCATTGTTGTTTTAATCTGCACTTCTCTGATGGCTTGTGCTGTAGAGCATCTTTTCATATGCATATTTGCCATTGTATATCTTCTTTGGTGAGATGTCTGTTAATGTCTTTGGCCCATTTTTTAATTGGGTTGTTTGTTTTCTTACGGTTGAGTTTTAAGTGCTCTTTGTCTATCTTGGATAACAGTCCTTTATCAGATGTGTCTTTTGCAAATATTTTCTCCCAGTCTGTGGCTTGTCTTCTGATTCTCTTAACATTGTCTTTTGCTGAGCAGAAGTTTTTAATTTTACTGAAGTCCAGCTTATCAATTATTTCTTTCATGGATTATATCTTTGGTGTTGGGTGATACCTAAAAAGGTATCACCCTACCCAAGGTCATCTAGGTTTTCTCCTAAGTTATCATCTAGGAGTTTCATAGTTTTGCACTTTACATTTAGGTCTATGATCCATTTTGAGTTAATTTTTGTGACAGATGTAAGATCTATGTCTAGATTCTCCTTTTTTTTTTTTTTGGATGTGTGTGTCCAGTTCTTCCGGCAACATTTATTGAACAGACTATCTTTACTCCACTGTATTGCAATATCAATTGATTATATTTATGGCGGTCTACTTCTGGGCTCTCTATTCTCTTCCATTGATCTATTTGTCTATTCTTTTGCCAATATCACAACTGTTTTGATTACTGTAGCTTAATAGTCAGTCTTGAAGTCGGGTAGCATTAGTCCTCCACCTTTGTTCTTCTCCTCAGTATTATAGGGCTATTCTGGGTCATTTCCCTCTCTGTATAAACTTAAGAATCAGTTTGTTGATACCCATAAAATAATTTGCTGGGATTTTGATTTGGGTTGCATTGAATCTATTCATCAAGTTAGGAAGAACTGACATCCTGATGATACTGAGTCTTCCTATCCATCTCCTCATTTATTTAGCTCTTTTCTGTTTGCGTTCATCAGAGTTTTGTAGTTTTCCTCATATAGATCTTGTAAGAAAAACTCTTCAAAGTAACATTTGATTCATGATTGTTCCCTTTTCCATGACTTTTACAGAGTTCTAGACACAGCTACTGGATATTTAGACTACAGAAAAGTCTTCTGATGATGCTTTCTCACACTTCACTTTGACTACTTCCACATACCACATGAATATCTAAAACATAGTATTTGGGGGATCATGACCACTGTCCCATTGTACTCTCCCAAAATCAAGTATTCTTCCTTTGCATTTTTCACTTGGCTACAGGATATTTACTGTTGTTTATCACCCAGACTTTCGCAAAAATCAGAAATGGTTTTCCCTTCTTTTCTACTCTTGCAATTAAGGTGTGCTGCCATAGTGTCCTACCTATCAGATTAAACCATGATTTTTCCATACCATTTGTTTTCAATTCCTTCTAAACATGAGCAATTAATTCTGTCCCAAGATTGGTAATAAGACAAAGCCAGAAGACCTCCCCTTTCAGAATCAGTAACCTGGGTTCAGGCAAAATGCTATCCCCCCAAAATGGAGGAACAGAACTACTCAGACACTTTAAAAAAGAAATCTCATAAGCAGAGGGCTGGAAGTAGTGAAGGTAGAGTTAAGAGCTCTTAAATATCATTTAGGGTAGAGAATAAAGTATCAGTGGAACAACCATTTGCTTAGTCCAAGTGTCTTGGTGTCCTTGGAATTTCATTTTAAAAGATCTAGAATAATGCCTGACATATTTTAGGGAGTCAACCTTGATAAAGGTAGATGTCTGAAATATTGTTTCCATATAAACAGAGCAACCAGGCTCTAATTTCTTTTTTCAGTCAAAGAAATGCACATATGGCAACAAATAAAGTGAAACAAATTAAATTGTAACAAATCAGATAGCACAAAAGAATTTATGATGAAAAGCAACAAATCTCATGCTAGTCCTTTCTACCTCTAGGACCAGTCCCCAGGGACAACCTCTTTTGCATGTTTTTGTTTGTGATTACTTCAGTATTTCTAAATATGCTTATATCAGCTTTAGACAATATCTAACAACTCCCTGGTACAAAAGATAAGGATTATGTTAACATCCAGTCTTCCGATATTTAAGAGTTACATTAATTTTAGCTCTTTTGTTGGTTATCTTTGTAACTTTTAGTAGTACACTGTGAAACTCTAGACAATATTTCAACCTTAGATATTACTCTCTGATATTAATACCACCATTCTTCCTTCCCACTTTCTACTCACCTCCCTTAAACACAGTCAATATCTTTTGTGTTTTGTCTATTAGTTGACTCAAAATTAACAGCCAACTTCCAAGCTATGGAGAGTGCCAGGATTACATTTTCTTCTCTTCAAGACATCTGTCACATCCACTAGAAAGCCACTCAAAGGAAAATGTGCAGAGTATCAGGATCAAATGGATTCTCTTCCCTTATTATCCCCTGACCAAATATTTGTGCCTCACACTTGGGCGGTAAGCTGCTTTGTTTGGCTTTATTTCTTGTAGAGTTTCATATTGCCGTTGCGGAGCACGGTCTCTAGGCGCACAGGCTTCAGTAGTTGTGGTGCTCGGGCTTAGCTGCTCTGCAGCATGTGGGATCTTCCTGGACCAGGGCTCGAACCCATGTACCCTGCATTGGCAGGCGGATTCTTAACTATTGTGCCACCAGGGAAGCCCTAAAGAAAATCATTATTTCTTAAAAAGAACTTTTTTTTGCATGTTTCTTACTAATTTAATCAGACTTACATAAGTGATATCTGGACTGTGAGATGAACTGGGGTCTAATATTAGTTTCCTATTGCTGTTGTAACACACTGTCACAAACTTAGTGGCTTTACAGCAACACAAGTTTATTATCTTACAGTTCTGGAGATCAGAAGCTCTAAATAGTGTCCACAGGACTGAGTTCTTTTGGAGGCTGTACGTGAGAATCCACTTCCTTGCCTTTTTCAGCTTCTACAGGCTGCTCGCGTTCCTTGGCTCATGGCTGCTTCTTCAGATCACTGCAGCTTCTGCTTCTGTGGTCACATCCTCTCTCCTCTCTGACTTGCCCTTATAAGAACACTTGTTATTACACTGAGAAAAAGAACTTTTTTAATATAAATATTACATGCATGTGACCAGTTTAAAAAGTTACTTACCTATCATTTTCCCTTACCCTCTTAGTTCTCCTCTCAAGAAGCAGCCACTGTTATCCATTTCCAGAAGCTTTTGGACTTTCTCTTTAATCTTAGTGTTATGACATTTCTATGGATCAAAATTTAATAAGTTACTAGGACCAGAACTGCAATTTATTTTCTGAATCCATGTAAACAATTAGTGACTATAAGCATCTTCTGTCAATGGTATTTAGGGAGACATGCATTGAGCACTTACTAGTATACATGGCAGATACTTGGTGTTTTGTTTGTTTGTTTTGTTTTGAGGGCTTAGTTTTATTTTGCTACAGTTGTATTGAGGTGTGATTGACATATAATAAACTACACATATTTAAAGTGTATGATTTAATGATCTTTAACCTATATAAACCTATGGAGCCATCACCATAATCAATATAATAAATATATCCATCAACTCCAAAAGTTGCCTCATAGCCCTTTGTAATCCATCCCTCCCTGCCTTTGTTCATCCATTCAGGCAACCACTGATCTGCTTTCTGTCACTAAAGGTTAACTGCATTTTCTAGAATTTTACATAAATGGAATAATACTTCCTTTTTTGTTTTATTTCTTTACTTAGTACAATTATTTTGAGGTTCATCCATATGGTTGTGTATAGCAATCATTCATTCCTTTTTAGTGCTGCTGTAGTATTCCACCATATGATTAGACTACAATATGTCCATTTACATGCTAATGCACATTTTGTACATAATTTTTTCTTCTTATAGTAAAGCTGTTAGGAACCCTCAAACACTGTGATTATGTTTTACTGGATGTGATCTTTTGTAGGCAGACTAAAAAGGCCGTCTGTAGAGCAAGGACCAAAAATTCAAATGCCTACAGGAGCCAGACAGATAATATAAATAAGTAGGGAGGAGGGGAAAATTTGACATAATAAAAGCAACAGTTTAAGCTTTATGGTGAGTGGCAAACTGACACTTGGTATCCATGTTGGGATGGGTGTAGATTATGACAAATGGGAGAGCTTGAACCCAGTTTAAAGCAGGTAGCTTCTCAGAATCATCTGGTTGTTGCCAGGCTGTCCAGTGTTGCCAGGGTTTCCTTTTTTCTTTTTCTTTTCCCCAAGGGCAGTCACAAATCCAGATTGTATGTGAAGTTTCTTAATTTTTTTTTTTAAGTATGGAAACAAATGAAAAATAAAATTCAGGAATCAAGACAGGAGGGAATCAAAATATTGACTTGAATAAAAATCCTGCTATTTGTTCTATTAGATACTGAATATATGATTATTCATTGTATTATTCTCTCTTTTTTGTTCATGTTTGAAATTTTCATAATAAATACAATTTATAAAAATTAGCTTGGGGGCTTCCCTGTTGGCATAGTGGTTGAGAGTCCGCTTGCCGATTCAGAGGACACGGGTTTGTTTCCCGGTCCGGGAGGATCCCACATGCGGTGGAGCTGCTGGGCCCGTGAGCCAATGCGGCTGAGCCTGCGCGTCCGGAGCCTGTGCTCCGCAACGGGAGAGGGCGCGGCAGTGAGAGGCCCGCGTACCAAAAATTAGCTTGGACAAAGCTAATTAAAGAAATAGTTTTGGGTTGGCAAGTGGGCTTGCTAATGGTCCCCTCATGCAACGGAATACACCCATCACCCAGTCATAAGCAGAACTGGACAACCTCAGGCTTTCCCGTGAGATTCAGGCCTTCCCCATAAGCTTATAACATTGAGGAGCAGAGAATTTGTTGAATCCTACTGACAAGCCAGGGGATAGAGAAACAGAAAGGAAGTTAGACAGAATCAGAAACAGAGGAAGCCCAGAAAAGGTTTAGTCTTTTAAGCTTGATTTCTTCTAATCTCATCTATCAGAGAAGTCATTCCTACTTCTCTGGGAAGAGAAAGATGCTGAACTCTTCTCATTCTTTTTCCTCCTGGAGAGTAGAGAATTTCTTCCCTCTATGGAAACAAAAGGAGTGAGAAATTTAAATGCTTCACCCCTGTGGTGGGCGTTTTGATGCACTACCCAGATCCCCCTACTATAAAAACTTGTCCCAGGTACTGGGTGCTGTTGGCAGAGTCTTTGGATCCTTCAGGATTGCTATATTTGCAGAAAGCTACATCGCTCAGCATTAGGCCCCTTCCCAGGTTGCCCCACATTCAATTACTGAACAAAGTTGGGGTATAAGAGCCTGACCATCTTAGCCAACTTGGGTCAACTCTGAAGTTCATTTCTAATCTCCTGACCTCACTATGGGACCTGCATACAGCTCAGTTCTCCCTCTGCCCAACACTGCTTCCTTCTTCTCTGGTTCACAAGTGTTAGTTCCAAGGGCACTCCTTAATAAATATCCTGCCTGTTAAACTCTATCTCATACTCTGCTTCCCAGGAACCAACCTGTGACAGTTAGTGTCAGGAGTGAGACCTGAGAAAGTAGGCCCTAAGATGGGGTCTTGGAGTTTGATCATTAGCTGCCCACCTGACAATAAGGACACCATCACACGATTACAGTCCAATTGTTAAAACTTTCATGGATGGTAAATCAGGTTGGTACATTAGTGGAAGCCTATGTATTAATGGATATGATGTATCAAGTACCTGAGACATATGGGGAAAATAGTAACTATAAGGACAATGAAATTAACTGGTCCTGTAGACTGAATTGTGTCCGCCTCCCCTCAAATTCATATGTTGAAGTCCTAACCCCCTATGAGATTGCATTTAAAGATAGGGCTTTTAGGAGGTAATTAAGGTTGAATGAAGTCCTATGAGTAGGATCCTGATCTGATAGGATTGGTGGTCTTATAAGAAGAGGAAGACACCTCTCTTTCTCTCTCTCTCTCCCTCCCTCTCTCCTTCCTTTTCCTCTCCTCTCCCCCTCCTCTTCCCCTCTCTCCCCACCACACACAGGGAAGGAAAGGTCATGTGAAGATATAGCCAGAAGGCTCCTGTCTGCACACCAGGAAGGGAGTTTTTATTAAGAACTGAATTGGCTGGCACCTTGATCTCTTCCCAGAAATCTGAAAAATAAATTTCTGGTGTTTAAGTCACCCAGTCTATGGTATATTGTTATGGCAGTCTAAGCTGACAAAAACAGGTGACTATTCCTTAGCCAGATTAATGCACTGTAAAAAGATAATGAAAAGCTGAGTGATTAACCACCAATTGAAAGCTAAAATGAAGACTACAGGGTCTCTTTGGTAGTGCATAAAGTGGCTTTCATCTCCTGCAGTGGGAGACCAGAATAAACTCAGGGTGGCTAAGCTCCAAAGATTAAACTTTTAGCCAAGACAGATATACTAAGCCAAGGTCAGGGCCCTGGTTGGAAAAGAATGGGGCTTGACACAGTAGATGAGGATATTCCCAGAAGAGGCCTGCCCTCCTCTACTAAGACCTATCACTTCCCTCCATTGTTCAGAGATGGTGAAAAGACCTCTTCGCATCAAGACAACAACTGCTCTCCCTCTCAAGATTTGTTTTCAGGTTGCCTCCTGTCCCGTAGGCCTTAACTGATGATAAGCCTCAATGTGATGGATATAATAATGTAAGAAAGGGACTATACCCAAAAGGAGCTTTAATATCCAGTCAGCATAAATTGAGAGACTATATGTAGGATTGAATTTTGAGGGTGCTTGATGAACAGAAAGGGAATATAAAGTTGGATAAGGGAGAAATTGGGAGCACTCTCCTAGTACTAAGGATTTAACAACATAAAAAAAACCCCTAAGAGTCCCTCCCATCAGAAAGCTTGCACAAGCCTCTTAGATTGCCTCATCCACCAAAGGGCAGACAGCAGAGCAAGAAGAACTACAATCCTGCAGCTTCTGGAACGAAAACCACATTCACAGAAAGATAGACAAAATGAAAAGGCAGAGGACTATGTAGCAGTTGGAGGAAGAATATAAAACCCCAGAAAAACAACTAAATGAAGGGAGATAGGTAACCTTCCAGAAAAAGAATTCAGAATAATGAGAGTGAAGATAATCCAGGACCTCGGAAAAAGAATGGAGGCAAAGATCGAGAAGATGCAAGAAATGTTTAACAAAGACCTAGAAGAATTAAAGAACAAACAAACAGAGATGAACAATACAATAACAAATGAAAAATACAATAGAAGGAATCAGTAGCAGAATGACTGAGGCAGAAGAAAGGATAAGTGACCTGGAAGACAGAATGGTGGAATTCACTGCCATGGAACAGAATAAAGAAAAAAGAATGGAAAGAAATGAAGACAGCCTAAGAGACCTCTGGGACAACATTAAACTCACCAACATTTGCATTATAGGGGTCCCAGAAGGAGATGAGAGAGAATGACCTGAGAAAATATTTGAAGAGATTTTAGTCGAAAATTTCCCTAACATGGAGAAAGAAATAGCCACCCAAGACCAGGAAGCACAGAGAGTCCCAGGCAGGATAAACCCAAGGAGAAACACACTGAGACACATAGTAATCAAACTGACAAAAATTAAAGACAAATTATTAAAAGCAACAAGGGAAAAATGGCAAATAACATAAAAGCAACTCCCATAAGGTTAACAGCTGATTTCTCAGCAGAAACTGTACAAGCCAGAAGGGAGTGGCATGATATATTTAAAGTGATGAAAGGGAAGAACCTACAACAAAGATTACTCTACCTGGCAAGGATTTCATTCAGGTTCGGCAGAGGAATCAAAAGTTTTACAGACAAGCCAAAGCTAAGAGAATTCAGCACCACCAAACCAGCTCTACAACAAATGCTAACAGAACTTTTCTAAGTGGGAAACACAACAGAAGAAAAGGACCTACAAGAACAAACCCAAAACAATTAAGAAAATGGTCATAGGAACATATATATTGATAACTACCTTAAGTGTGAATGGATTAAATGCTCCAACCAAAAGACACAGGCTCGCTGAATGGATACAAAAGCAAGACCCATATATATGCTGTCTACAAGAGACCCACTTCAGACCTAGGGACACATACAGACTGAAAGTGAGGGGATGGAAAAAGATATTCCATGCAAATGGAAATCAAAAGTAAGCTGGAGCAGCAATACTCATATCACATAAAATAGATTTTAAAATAAAGAATGTTACAAGAGACAAGGAAGGACACTACATAATGATCAAGGGATCAATCCAAGAAGAAGACATAACAATTATGAGTATATATGCACCCAACATAGGAGCACCTCAATACATAAGGAACCTGCTAACAGCAATAAAGAGGAAATCAACAGCAACACAATAATAGTGGGGGACTTTAACACCTCATTTACACCAATGGACAGATAGATCATCCAGACAGAAAATTAATAGGGAAACACAAGCTTTAAATGGCACAATAGACCAGATAGATTTAATTGCTATTTATAGGACATTCCATCTGAAAACAGAAGATTACACTTTCTTCTCAAGGGCACACAGAACATTCTCCAGGGTAGATCACATCTTGGCTCACAAATCAAGCCTCAGTAAATTTAAGAAAATTAATCATATCAAGCATCTTTTCCAACCACAAAGCTATGAGATTAGGAGTCAATTACAGGGAAAAACACATAAAAAACACAAACACATGGAGGCTAAACAATACATGACTACGTAACCAAGAGATCACTAAAGAAATCAAAGAGGAAATCAAAAAATACCTAGAAACAAATGACAATGAAAACATGATGATCCAAAACCTATGGGATGCAGCAAAAGCAGTTCTAAGAGGGAAGTTTATAGCTATACAATCCTACCTCAAGAAACAAGAAAAATCTCAAATAAACAATCTAACCTTACACCTAAAGGAACTAGAGAAAGAAGAACAAACAAAACCCAAAGTTAGTAAAAGGAAAGAAATCATAAAGATCAGAGCAGAAATAAATGAAATAGAAACAAAGAAAACAATAACAAAGATCAATAAAACTAAAAGCTGGTTCTTTGAGAAAATAAGCAAAGTTGATAAACCTTTAGCCAGACTCATCAAGAAAAAGAGGGAGAGGGCTCAAATCAATAAAATAAGAAATGAAAAAGGAGAAGTTACAGTGGACACCGCAGAAATTCAAAACATCATAAGAGACTACTATAGGGCTTCCCTGGTGGCGCAGTGCTTGAGAGTCCGCCTGCCGATGCAGGAGACGCGTGTTCGTGCCCCGTTTCGGGAAGATCCCACATGCCGCGGAGCGGCTGGGCCCGTGAGCCATGGCCACTGAGCCTGCGCGTCCGGAGCCTGTGCTCCGCAAATGGGAGAGGCCACAACAGTGAGAGGCCCGCATAACGCAAGAAAAAAAAAAAAAAAAAAAAAAAAGAGACTACTATAAGCAACTCTATGCCAATAAAATGGACAACCTGGAGGAAATGGACAAATTCTCAGAAAGGTATAACCTTCCAAGACTGAACAAGGAAGAAATAGAAAATATGAACAAATGAATCACAAGTAATGAAATTGAAACTGTGATTAAAAATCTTCCAACAAACAAAAATCCAGGACCAGATGGCTTCACAGGTGAATTCTACCATTTAGAGAAGAGCTAACACCCATACCTCTCAAACTCTTCCAAAAAATTACAGAGGGAGGAACACTCCCAAACTCATTCTACAAGGCCACCCTGATACCAAAACCAAAGATACTACAAAAAAAGAAAATTACAGACAGATATCACTGATGAATATAGATGCAAAAATCCTCAACAAAATACTAGCAAACAGAATCCAACAACACATTAAAAGGATCATACACCATGATCAAGTGGGATTTATCCCAGGGATGCAAGGACTCTTAAATATATGCAAATCAATCAGTGGGATACACCATATTAACAAATTGAAGAATAAAAAACATATTTAAAAAAACCCAGGAGACAGTGTGAATTTGCTACTAGGATGATTTCTAGATGCATGGAAAAAGTGATGGCTCATAGGAAGTTGGGTTAAAATGCCATAATTGCCATGAGAACAGTAGAAGAAAGAATTCAAAGAATCTGACAATTGGTCATGCTACAGACCATATACTATGTAAAGATGAAAACCCACCAGATGATCAAATTACTGAAGGCCAGGAGGCTACACCATATGTAAGGACATAAGAAGTGTACTGTTGTGAGGAGCACCAGTCTCATTAAGAAGCTCCATGGTGACTTTCTATAAGCCAGAGCTGATGGTAAAGGAAGCCATTAAGGAACTAGGTTTATTAATAGCAACAGGGATAATAGGACCCCCAAATGATAGAGGTCAGGTTATGTTGTTTAATGGTCAGAAGCCAAGTTGAACAATTATTGTAATATAAATTCAGAGGAGCAGCCAGTGGGAAGTGACCTACACAGAATTATGCAGACAATTAATAGAATATGATGTCCCTAGGTGAAAAATAAATGGGCAGTCAATAAGGGTACCACTCAGTTTGTATCATCAGTTGAATTCAAAACTGCATAGTCAGGAGACTGAGGTAATCGCCCCAGTTAAAATCATGATTCCTTGCCAAGTTTCCAAACATGAATCTGTGTTTAGACCTGGAGCTCACTAACTTAAGAAGAGATCAGGTCCCCAGGAGGAAGGAAACCTGTAATACCATGCAAACGTACTCAGTAATGATTTCCTCATTTTTTCACCAAAGCTTGTTCCAGAACCCTTGGATCTAAGGCCATTTACTCAGATAACTGTACACTGGGAAAATGAGAATACATAAACATTTCAAGGCCTGTTGATCATAGAGTCTGAATTGACATTGATACTTGGAGATCCAGAGAATCATCATGGTCTCCTTTTCAGAGTAGGTGCACATGGAGACCAGATAAAATGAAGTCCTATCCAAGGTCCAACTCACAGTGAGCCCAAATGGCCTATAGATTCACCTGTTAGTCATTTCTTCAGTCATCACATATACAAGCAGAATAGATATACTTCACAGTTGGCACAGCTCCCACATTGGGTCCTTGCTCTATGAATTAACAGCTATCATAATGAAGAAAGCCAACTGGAAGCCTCTGAAACTTCCCCCTCCCTTAGTAGACATAAATTTTAAAAAGTATTGCTGGGGAGAATGATGGAAATTATTGCCACTTCTAAAGATCTACAGGATGCAAAGTTGGTGATCCCCATCATACCTCCATTTTTTAAAGATGAATTTTATTTATTTACTTATTTATTTAGACCACTCCACAAGGCTTGCCATTCCCTGACCAGGGATTGAACCGGGGCCCCAATGGTGGCAGCATGGAGTCCTAACCACTGGACTGCCAGGGAATTCCCCATACCTCCATTTTATTCACCAGTCTGGTCCCTGCAAAAACCAGATCGATTCTGGAGAAAAATACAAGATACAATTCTTTGCTAAATCAGAATAACATAGACGCAGGTACATTGTATGTGACCATTAAACTGACAAGTATGTTCTTTTCCATCTATCTCAGAAAAGAGAATCAGAAACAGTTCTCATATACATGTAATGGATAACATTTCTGCCCCAGGGCTGTTAATTTTCCCACCCTTAGTAATAACATAGTTGTCAAGAACTGTGAAGGGTCTGAGATTTTACCCAGTTTGCAAGCTGACAAGTTAGCCTGCCACTATTGTAGATGCTGGCAGAAGACATGAGACTCCTGGGTCAGTCAGTAGACTTTATTGTTCACAGCACAGTAAGCAGCATGAAGCTTACATTTGCACTAGTTTCCCTTGTTCCCCAAGAACCATGAGGAAGATGTAGGGTGGTCTAGATAGAGCTGTACATGCAGTGGGTTTGCTTCATGGCTGAGATACTCTGAGTTTAGAGAAACTTTTATGAAACAACCTGCCCAAACTTTTTCCCAGACGGAGGTATTATCTTTATTATATCAAACACCAAACAAAGCTGTCTTTTGCAAAATCATAAGATATCACTTATAAGTGGAATCAGAAAAATGACACCAATGAACTTATTTACAAAATAAAACCAGACTCACAGACATAGAAAATAAACTTATGGTTACCAAAGGGGAAAGTGGGGGAGGGATAAATTAGGAATTTGGGATTAACAGATACACACTACTAGATATAAAAATGATAAACAACAAGGATCTACTGTATAGCACAGGGAACTATATTCAATATCTTGTAATAACCTATAATGGAAAATAATCTGAAATAAAATATATGTAACTGAATCACTTTGCTGTACACTAGAAACAATATTGTAAATCAACTATATTTCAATTTTTTACTTAATTTAATTTTTATTTTTAATTATTTTTTCCACTCTGCTGTGCAGTATGCAGGATCTTAGTTCCCTGACTAGGGATCAAACCTGCACCCTCTGCAGTGGAAGTGTGGAGTCTTAACCACTGGACTGCTACAGAAGTCCCTGCTATATTTCAGTTTTTTTTAAAAAAAAGTTGTCTTTTGTTCTGAAGAGAGATACTATCTCTATCTTATAAGGTTGTTCCTATACAAACATCCTTGAAAAAATAGATCAGAACAAAAGCTGTTGGTGTCTGCATGTAAGATGAGCAGAAACACAAGAGATCCATGGAAAATTGTCTCCCAATCCTGCAGAATTGGAGGTATAGGTCTCCAAAGGCAACACAGTTTCACCAGGGAACACAGCAAGACTCCCAGTGAGCTACAAGCTATGGCTGCTAACCCAACTTCTTTGTGTTCTTTGACTCCAGGGACCGTTGGGCAAAAAGAGGAGTCATCATTCTGGCATCAGAAGATTACACATGGAGGTAGAGAGGGACATGTTTGGCATGCAGATGATCCAATTGCACATCTCTTGGTGAACTCTTGTCCAATTTTGACCATAAGTGGACTAGTGTAGCAATCTCAGAGCAAGAAGGACATAGTGACAGGGCTCATACCATTCAAGGTTGAGGGTCTGGGTCATGCCACCAGCCCAGCAGGTATGATAGTTTAGGGTAAGGGGAACCCAGAATGGATGGAGAAAGAAGGAGACAATGAGTATCAGTTGAAGCCAGAGACTAACTGGCTTCAGTTAGGGGTTTTACTTTGTGCCATTAACCTTCCTTTTTAGTATTTCCCACAGAAAGAGGCCCATCCTAATTATGGTGTTTCTGCTCCAAGAACATAAATGAATAAGTATATCTGAATAGAACAACGGGTAGACTGTGTTACCTAACCAAACTCGGGTTCAGTTGCCCAATGCACAGCAAAGCCAATCTACGGACACTGGGTTGTAGTGAGGGAAAGTATAGCATTTATTGCAAGATGCCCAACATGGGACCATGCAAGGAGAATGGGCAGCTCATGCTCAAAAGACTCGAACTGTCTGATGGTTTTGGGGGAAAGTTTTTTAAAGGCAAGGTGAGGGAGAGAGTCCCATGTGCCTGATCAGCCAGGGGACATTCTTTTGATTGTTGCTGGTGAGGTGACCAGGTGGTATTTTGGGAATCTCAATCATTAGCCTTCTGGTTTGGTTCTGACTGGTCTAGGGTCTATGTGCTAGCAGTCACACAGTTAACTTCTTCCATCTGGAAGATAAGTAGAATTGCTGGGTCAATGGGTATATGGATTTTAAATTGTATCACTAATTTTAATTGCCCTTCAAAAAGATAGTACCAATTTATACCCACAATCAACAAAACAACTCAAGGATATGGGTCAGGATAATATCTATAGCCCTTGAGGAGGAGCCAAAGGTCCTTAACTTTGCTTTATGGCTAAACTATTATTATTTTGTCTTGCTTGACTTTTTCCTTCCTTTCTGCATTTTCTTCCTTTTCTGATTAAACTTGCTCTTTGGAACTTGGGGAAGGCCTAGGAGGCTAAAGCTTTTCTATGAATAAGAGGTGGGGGATATGGAGGCCCATCTCCAGTAAGGCCCTGCAGGGTCCTTCTTGGTTTCAAGTGCAGTGGGCAATGTGATATGCTGCCCAGATTCATGTTCAGTGAAGGATTTGTTACCCGGACTTCCAGGAATTCTATTAGCTCCTTTGGGGATTGCCTCCGCTGTGGAGAGGCATGTCCCTTCCCAGGATGGCCCATATCCAATGACTAGTTAGTGCCAGGGTCCTGGTCATCTCAGTCTAATCTGGGATAACTCTGCACCAGAATTCCTTGTGAGGTCAGCTGAGGCTCTCATTGGTTTGCATCCCAGTTTAACTTTTCCCTCTGTTCAATTCTGCTTCTTTCCCCTTCCTTCCACAGATTTTGATACCAAGGACACTCTGTAGTAAATATCCTGCCTATTAAAATTCACCTCAGAGTCTGCTTCCCAGGGGACACATTCTGACACAGCCATTTATAGTATATCCTCCTAATAGATTACTGTGTACCTATTAAAAAGATACTGTACCTCCATGTGATGAATTAGCTTGGAAAGAAACACTAAGTTAAACAAAATCAAGTTAATATATAGTAGGAAAAAATCTGGATGTATGCCTTAGTATTAATGGTGAGTATCTCTGGATAGTGATTTTTATTTTCCTTTTTATTACTTTCCTGTATTTTCTGAATTTCTCTGTTTATTATATGTTGATTTTATAATCAGAAAGTGAAACAAAGCTATTTTCATTTTGGAAAATCAACTTTGTCGTAAATAGACAATCTCTTCCACAGCTGGGGCAGTAAACTGGTGTAAACATTCTGGAAATTAATTTAACCATATGTATAAAGGCCCTTAAGTCCCAGTAATTCTACTTTGAGGAATTTATTCTTAGAAACTAATTTAAAATGGAATTAAATAAATTAATGGAATTGAATATATACAAAGATATTTATTACAGCTTTACTTATATTAGTCAAAAAAAAAATAGAGAGGGACCTTCAAGATGGCAGAGGAGTAAGACATGGAGATCACCTCCCTCCCCACAAATATACCAAAAATACATCTACATGTGGAACAGCTCCTACAGAACACCTACTGAATGCTGGCAGAAGACCTCAGACTTCCCAAAAGGCAAGAAAATCCCCACATACCTGGGTAGGGCAAAAGAAAAAATAAAAAACAGAGAGAAAAGAATAGGGACGAGACCTGCACCTCTGGGAGGGAGCTGTGAAGGAGGAAAAGTTTCCACACACTAGGAAGCCTCTTCACTGGGGGGTTGGGGTGGGAAGGGGGGACACTTCGGAGCCACAGAGGAGAGTGCAGCAATAGGGTGCAGAGGGCAAAGCGGAGAGATTGCTGCACAGAAGATTGGTGCCAACCAGCACTCACCAACCTGAGAGGCTTGTCTGCTCACCCTCTGGGGTGAGTGGGGCCTGGGAGCTGAGGCTCGGGCTTCAGAGGTCAGATCACAGGGAAAGGACTGGGATTAGCTGTATGAACACAGCCTGAGAGGGGCTAGTGTGCCAAAGCTGGCCAGGAGGGAGTCTGGGAAAAAGTCTGGACCTACCTAAGAGGCAAGAGACCATTGTTCTGGGGTATGCGAGGAGAGGGGATTCCTGCTCTGTGTACCCACAGAAGGCAGAGCACTACCTAAGCAAGCTCCAGAGACTGGTGCAAGCCACGGCTATCCACTCGCACTCCAGAGATGGGCATGAACCGCTAATGCTACAGCCGCTGCCACCAAGAATCCTGTGTGCAAGCGCAGGTCACTACCCACACCACCACCCCCACCAGGAACCTGAGCAGCCCACTATCGCCAGGGTCCCATGATCCAGGGACAACTTCCCTGAGAGAACACACTGTGTGTGTCAGGCTGTGGCAATGTCAAGCTGGCCTCTACCACCACAGGCTCACCCCACATTCCAATTATGACTACCATACCCCTCTCTCCCTGGCCTGAGTGAGCAAGAGAGCCCTAATCAGCTGTTGCTTATACCCCTCCTGTCTGGGCGGGGAACTGACTCCTGAGGGTGGTGTACACACAGAGGGGAGGCCAAAACCCAATCTGAATCCCAGAAGCTGTGCAAGCAAAGAAGACAAAGGGAAATTTCTCTGTGCAGCCTCAGGAGCAGCAGATTAAATCCCCACAATCAACTTGATAAACCCTGCAACTGTGGAATACCTGAACAAACAACGAATGTTCCCAAAATTGAGGTGGTGGACTTCAGGAGCAACTGTAGACTTGGGGTTTGCTTTCTGCATCTGATTTGTTTCTGGTTTTATGTTTATCTTAGTTTAGTTTTTAGTGCTTGTTATAACTGGTGAATTTGTTTATTGGTTTGGTTGCTCTCTTCCATTTAAAAATTTTTTTTATTATTTATTTTAATTTTTAAATTCTTTTCCTTTTTTCTCTTTTTGTGAGTATGTATGTGTATGTTTCTTTGTGTAATTTTGTCTGTTTAGTTTTGCTTTTACCATTTGATTTGGGGTTCTATCTGTTCATGTTCTTTTCTTTTTTCCTTGCTTTTCTTCCAAGCTGTGTGGCTGGCAGGGTCTTGGTGCTCCAGCTGGGTTTCGGGCCTGAGCCTCCAAGGTGGGAGAGCCAAGTCCAGGACATTGGACCACCAGAGGCCTCCCAGCCCCATGTGACACCAATAGGCAAGAGCTCTCCCAGAGATCTCTGTCTCAACACTAAGACCCAGCTCCACCCAATGGCCAGCAAGCTCCAGTGCTGGACGCCCCATACCAAACAACTAGCAAGACAGGAACACAACACCACGCATTAGCAGAGAGGCTGCCTAAAGTCATACTAAGTTCACAGACACCAGAAAACACACCACCAGATGTGGCCCTGCCAACCAGAAGGACAAGCTCCAGCTCCACCCACCAGAACACAGGCACAAGTCCCCTCCACGATGAAGCCTGCACAAGCCACTGAACAAACTTCACCCACTGGGAGCAGACACAAAAATAATGGGAACTATGAACCTTCAGCCTGTGAAAAGGAGACCCCAAACACAGTAAATTAAACAAAATGAGAAGATAGAGAAATATGCAGCAAATGAAGGAACAAGGAAAAAACACACCACACCCAAACAAATGAAGATGAAATAGGCAGTCTACCTGAAAAAGAATTAAAAGTAATGATAGTAAAGATGATCCAAAATCTCAGAAATAGAATGGAGAAAATACAAGAAACGTTTAACAAGGACCTAGAAGAACTAAAGAGCCAACAAACAATGATGAACAACACAATAAGTGAAATTAAAAATACACTAGAAGGAATCAATAGCAGAATAACTGAGGCAGAAGAATGGCTAAGTGACCTGGAAGATAAAATAGTGGAAATAACTGCCAGGGAAGAGAATAAAGAAAAAAGAAAAAGAATTGAGAACAGTCTCAGAGGCTGCTGGGACAACATTAAATGCACCAACATTCACATTATCGGGGTACCAGAAGAAGAAGAGAAAAAGAAAATATCTGAGAAAATATTTGAAGAGATTATAATCGAAAACTTCCCTAAGAGGGGAAAGGAAATAGTCAATCAAGTCCAGGAAGTGCAGAGAGTCCCATACAGGATAAATTCAAGGAGAAACATGCCAAGACACATATTTTTTGTTTTTGTTTTTTTTTGCGTTACGCGGGCCTCTCACTGCTGTGGCCTCTCCCGTTGCGGAGCACAGGCTCCGGACGCGCAGGCTCAGCGGCCATGGCTCACGGGCCCAGGCGCTCCGCGGCATGTGGGATCCTCCCGGACCGGGGCACGAACCCGTGTCCCCTGCATCGGCAGGCGGACTCTCAACCGCTGCGCCACTGGGGAAGCCCCGCCAAGACACATATTAATGAAAGTATCAAAAAGTAAATACAGAGAAAAAATATTAAAAGCAGCAAGGGAAAAGCAACCAGTAACATACAAGGGAAGCCCCATAAGTTTAACAGCTGATCTTTCAGCAGAAACTCTGCAAGTCAGAGGGGATTGGCAGGACATGTTTAAAGTGATGAAAGGGAAAAACCTACAACAAAGATTACTTTACCCAGTAAGGATCTCATTCAGATTTGACAGAGAAATTAAAACCTCTACAGACAAGCAAAGGTTAAGAGAATTCAGCATGACCAAACCAGCTTAACAACAAATGCTAAAGGAACTTCTCTAGGCAGGAAACACAAGAGAAGGAAAAGACCTACAAAAACAAACACAAAACAATTAAGAAAATGGTAATAGGAGTATACATATTGATAATTACCTTAAGGGTAAATGGACTAAATGCTCCAATAAAAAGACATAGACTGGCTGAATGGATACAAAAACAAGACCCATATATATGCTGTCTAAAATAGACCCCCTTCAGTCCTAGAGACACATACAGACTGAAACTAAGGAGATGGAAAAAAATATTCCATGCAAATGGAAAGCAAAAGAAAGCTGGAGTAGCAATCCTCATATCAGACAAAATAGACTTTAAAATAAAGACTATTACAAAAGACAAAGAAGGACACTACATAATGATCAAGGGATCAATCCAAGAAGAAGATATAACAATTGTAAATATTTATGCACCCAACATAGGAGCACCTCAATACATAAGGCAAATGTTAACAGCCATAAAAGGGGAAATTGACAGTAGAACAATCATAGTAGGGGGCTTTAACACCCCCAGGTTCACCAATGGACAGATGATCCAAAATGAAAATAAATAAGGAAACACAAGCTTTAAATGACACATTAGAGCAGATGGACTTAATTGATATTTATAGGACATTCCATGCAAAAACAACAGAATACACTTTCTTCTCAAGTGCTCATAGAACATTCTCCAGGATAGATCATATCTTGGGTCACAAATCAAGCCTTGGTAAATTTAATAAAATTGAAATCGTATCAAGTGTCTTTTCCAACTACAACACTATGAGACTAGAAATCAATTACAGGGAAAAAATGTAAAAAATACAAACACAGGTAGGCTAAACAATATGCTACTAAATAACCAAGAGATCACTGCAGAAATCAAAGAAGAAACAAAAAATAGCTAAAAACAAATGACAATGAAAACACGATGACCCAAAAGCCATGGGATGCAGGAAAAGCAGTTCTAAGATGGAAGTTTATCGCAATAAAATCCTACCTCAAGAAACAAGAACAATCTCTAATAAACAACCTAACCTTACTCCTAAAGCAATTAGAGAAAGAACAAATAAACCTAAAGTTAGCAGAAGGTAAGAAATCATAAAGGTCAGATCAGAAATAAATGAAAAAGAAATGAAGGACACAGTAGCAAACATCAATAAAACTAAAAGCTGATTCGTTGAGAAGATAAACAAAATTGATAAACCTTTAGCCAGACTCATCAAGGAAAAAAGGAAGAAGACTCAAATCAACAGAATGAGAAATGGAAAAGGAGAAATAACAACTGACACTGCAGAAATACAAAGGATTGGGGACTTCCCTGTGGTGCAGTGGTTAAGAATCCGCCTGCCAATGCAGGGGATATGGGTTCAATCCCTGGTCTGGGAAGATCTCACATGCTGCAGAGCAACTAAGCCTGTGCGCCACAACTACTGAGCCTGTGCTCTAGAGCCCACAAGCCACAACTACAAAGCCCGCATGCCACAACTACTGAAGACTGTGCACCTAGAGCCCATGCTCCACAACAAGAGAAGACAATGCAATAAGAAGCTCATGCATTGCAACAAAGAGTAGCCCCTTCCTGCCGCAACTTGAGAAAGCTCACACGCAACAACAAAGACCCACCACAGCCAAAAATAAATAAATAAATTTATTTTTTAAAAAAAGGAAATTCAAAGGATCATGAGAGACTACTATAATCAACTATATTCCAATAAAATGGACAACCTGGAAGAAATGGACAAATTCTTAGAAAAGCACAACCTTCCAAGACTGAACCAGGAAGATATACAAAATATGAACCAATCACAAACAAGCACTGAAATTGAAACTGTGATTAAAAATCTTGCAACAAACAAAAGCCCAGGACCAGATGGCTTCACAGGCGAATTCTATCAAACATTTAGAGAAGAGCTAAAACCTATCCTTCTCAAACTCTTGCAAAAATGTAGCAGAGGGAAGAACACTCCCAAACTTATTCTACGAGGCCACCATCACCCTGATACAAAAACCAGACAAAGATGTCACAAAAAAAGAAAACTACAGGCAAAATAACTGATGAACATAGATACAAAAATCCTCAACAAAATACTAGCAGATAGAATCCAACAACACATTAAAAGATCACACACCATGATCAAGTGAGGTTTATCCCAGGAATGCAAGGATTCTTCAATATACACAAATCAATCAATGTGATACACCATATTAACAAATTGAGGGACAAAAGCCATGATAATCTCAATAGATGCAGAAAAAGCTTTTGGCAAAATTTAATACCCATTCAAATACCCAAAATTCAATACCCAATACCCATACAAAATTCAATACCCAATAAAAAAAAAAAACTCTCCAGAAAGTGGGCATAGAGGGAACCTACCTCAATATAATAAAGGACATATATGACAAACCCACAGCCAACATCGTTCTCAATGGTGAAAAACTGAAACCATTTCTTCTAAATCAGGAACAAGACAAGGTTGCCCATTCTCACCACTATTATTCAACATAGTTTTGGAAGTTTTAGCCACGGCAATCAGAGAAGAAAAAGAAATAAAAGGAATCCAAATCAGAAAAGATATAAAACTGTCACTATTTGCAGATGGCATGATACTATACATGGAGAATCCTAAAGATGCTACCAGAAAGCTACTAGAGCTAATCAATGAATTTGGTAAAGAAGCAGGATACAAAATTAATGCACAGAAATCTCTTGCATTCCTATACACTAATGATGAAAAATCTGAAAGAGAAATTAAGGAAACACTCCCATTTACCACTGCAACAAAAAGAATCAAATACCTAGGAATAAACCTCCCTAAGGAGGTAAAAAACCTGTACTCAGAAAACTATAAGACACTGATGAAAGAAATCAAAAATGACACAGACAGATGGAAAGATATACCATGTCCCTGGATTGGAAGAATCAATATTGTGAAAATGTCTATACTACTCAGAGCAATCTACAGATTCAAAGCAATCCCTATCAAATTATCAATGGCATTCTTCACAGAACTAGAACAAAAAATTTCACAATTTGTATGGAAACACAAAAGAACCTGAATAGGCAAAACAATCTTGAGGAAAAAAATGGAGCAGGAGGAATCAGGCTGCCTGACTTCAGACTATACTACAAAGCTACAGTAATCAAGGCAGTATGGTACTGGCACAAAAACAGAAATATAGATCAGTGGAACAGGATAGAAAGCCCAGAGATAAATCTATGCACATATAGTCACCTTATCTTTGGCAAAGGAGGCAAGAATGTACAATGGAGAAAAGACAGCCTCTTCAATAAGTAGTGCTGAGAAAACTGGACAGCTACATGTAAAAGAATGAAACTAGAACACTCCTTAGCACCATACAGAAAAATAAACTCAAAATGGAATAAAGACCTAAACGTAAGGCCAAGTACTGTAAAACTCTTAGAGGAAAAAATAGGCAGAACACTCTATGACATAAATCACAGCAAGATCCTTTTTGAGCCACTTCCTAGAGAAATGGAAGTAAAAACAAAAATAAACAAATGGGACCTAATGAAACTTAAAAGCTTTTGAATAGCAAAGGAAACCATAAACAAGATGAAAAGACAACCCTCAAGATGGGAGAAAATATTTTCAAACAAAGCAAATGACAAAGGATTAATCTCCAAAATATACAAGCAGCTCAGGCAGCTCAATATCCAAAAAACAAACAACCCCGTCCAATAATGGGCAGAAGACCTAAATAGACATTTCTCCAAAGAAGATATACAGATGGTCAACAAACACATGAAATGATGCTCAGCATCACTAATCATTAGAGAAATGCAACTCAAACCACAATGAGGTTATCACCTCACACCTGTCAGAATGGCCATCATCAAAAAATCTACAAATAATAAATGCTGGAGAGGGTGTGGAGAAAAGGGAACCCTCTTCCACTGTTGGTGGGAATGTAAATTGATACAGCCACTTTGGAGAACAGTACAGAGGTTCCTTAAAACAATAAATATAGAACTACCATATGACCCAGCAATCCCACTACTGGGCATATACCCTTGAAAACCATAATTCAAAAAGTCATGTACCACAATGTTCATTGCAGCTCTATTTACAATAGCCAGGACATGGAAGCAACCGAAGTGTCCATCAACATATGAATGAATAAAGGAGATGTGGCACATATATACAATGCAATAGTAGCCATAAAAAGAAATGAAACTGAGTTATTTGTAGTGAGGTGCATGAACCTAGAGTCTGTCACACAGTGAAGTAAGTCAGAAAGAGAAAAATACCTTACGCTAACACATATATATGGAATCCAATAAAAGAAAAAGAAAATGTTCTGAAGAACCTAGGGGCAGGACGTAGGAACCTAGGAACCTAGGGGCAGGACATAGAGAACGGACTTCAGGACATGGGGAGGGGGAAGGTAAACTGGGATGAAGTGAAAGAGTAGCATTTACAGCTATACACTACCAAATGTAAAATAGGTAGCTAGTGGGAAGCAGCTGCATTACACAGGGAGATCAGCTCCGTGCTTTGTAACCACCTAGAGGGAAGGCATAGGGAGGGTGGGAGAGAGGCGCAAGAGGGAGGGGATATGGGGATATATGTATACATGCAGCTGATTCACTTTTTTATACAGCAGAAACTAACACAACATTGTAGGGCGATTATACTCCAATAAAGACGTTAAAAAAAATAAACAACATAAATGATTCACACATGTACATGTTATATGTTTGTGTGTATAAATTTTATAGCCATTCAAAATACTGTTTATTTTCAAAGAATATTTATTGACATGAAAAATATCACAATATAATGCTAATAAATGGTAGAAATTAATATATAAGATTATATGTACAGTTTGATAATTTTGACATTATCTTGGGGGTCATTTCTTATCAGCATATATACACATGAATGTATATGTATCTACACACACATACATGTGCTCTCACAAAGGAAAAGACTGGGAGAAAATATATCAAAATATTAACAATAAATATTCCTGAATATTGGAATTTCTGGTTCTTTTAAAAATCTTTCATCTTCTCTAATTAAAAAATGTAATATAGGGCTTCCCTGGTGGCTCAGTGGTTGAGCGTCTGCCTGCCGATGCAGGGGACACGGGTTCGTGCCCCGGTCCGGGAAGATCCCACATGCTGCGGAGCGGCTGGGCCCGTGAGCCATGGCTGCTGAGCCTGCGCGTCTGGAGCCTGCGCGTCCGGAGCCTGTGCTCCGCAACGGGAGACGCCACAGCAGAGAGGCCCGCGTACTGCAAAAAAAAAAAAAAAAAGTAATATACATGCACATGATTATTAAAATAGAAAATTACATTGCAAAAAGGTATATGCAAGGGAAACTAAACTTTCCTCACATTCCAGATCCCCTAGGTCCCAGAGGAAACATTTTTACAGATCTCTTATGTCTGCATCCAGACATAAGAAATACTTTGTGTCCATATTGCCCTTTTTACATTTTTTACACAGATGAGAGCATACTATCAATATTAACATTGTCCTACATCATCCTTTTTCTCTAACAACTGAGTTTGGGGATTATTTATCTATATTCATCTACTTTCTTTCTAATGGCTGAATAGCATTTCAATGTACCATGTGGACATTTAGGTTATTTTTAGTTTTTTACTGTTAAAACATTCATTTATTTATATCCTTTTTAAAAACTTTTAAAATTTTATTTACTTTTGGCTGTGTTGGGTCTTTGTAGCTGCCCGCGGGCTTTCTCTAGTTGCGGTGAGTGGGGGCTACTCTTCGTTGTGGTGCACAGGCTTCTCATTGTGGTGGCTTCTCTTGTTGCGGAGCACGGGCTCTAGGCACGCGGGCTTCAGTAGTTGTGGCTTGCAGGCTCTAGAGTACAGGCTCAATAGTTGTGGGGCATGGGCTTAGTTCCTCCACGGCATGTGGGATCTTCCCGGATCAGGGCTCAAATCCATGTCCCCTGCATTGGCAGGCGGATTCATAACCACTGCGCCACCAGGGAAGCCCAAGGGTGGGACTGTTTTTGCAGCTCAGAGTCAGGCTGACTCAGGGCCTTCAGTGGCCAAGGTCATAAGTTTCCCTTAAGGGCTTCCCTGGTGGCGCAGTGGTTGAGAGTCCGCCTGCTGATGCAGGGGACACGGGTTCATGCCCCGGTCCGGGAAGATCCCACATGCTGCGGAGCAGCTGGGCCCATGAGCCATGGCCACTGAGCCTGCGCGTCCGGAGCCTGTGCTCCACAACGGGAGAGGCCACAACAGTGAGAGGCCCGCGTACCGCACGGCTGTGCCGTGCACCTTGCAGGATCTTAGTTTCCTGATCAGGGATTGAACCCGTTACCTCAGCAGTGAAAGTGGGGAGTCCTAACCACTGAACTGCCAGGGAATTCCCACCAGGCTGCTTGCCTTGTTTTTATTTGATTTTTCTTCTGCCTGTTATCTTTAATATACATTCTCTCTCTTCATTTTTCCTTTAGATAGACTTAGGTGATCCATCTAGCTATTAACCTTTTCCATTAAATTTTTTTACTCTGGAAAATTTCAAACATGTACAAATTTTGAGGAAACTGTAAAATGAGGAGTATACCTTCATATATCCATGACCCAGCTTCAAAAATACAGTGTATATACCCCTACACATTTCCCCAAAAGATTTGCTTTTAAGCAGATCAAAGAAGTCTGAAACTAAACTGTTTTTTTGTAGTTTGAGAACAGATCACAATATGCAAAACCGTCTCCCCATCACCTCATCCTCTGTATACCACTCCTTAGTGAATAGCCCCATCCTCCCCCTGGAAGCCCAAGTCGCCTCCTCCTCTGAATCCCCCACCATCCACTTGATAAAATCTAGCTGGTCCTGCTTCCTACTCTTCCTACACACTACTCCTCTCTATTCCCCTTGTCACTGTCCTGGTTCAGCCTTCTGTATCACTCTTCTGGATTGGCCCTTCTCCATGTCTGGAGCCCAACACTTGAGACTTTGGACACTCTGAGACAGCCAGCATTAGGGGTTTGGTATGTGTATTAGTTATCTATTGTTGTGTAAAAATTTCTCCAAAAGTTAGCGGCTTTAAACCATACACATATATCATGTTACAGTTTCTGTGGGTCATGGATCTGGGCACAGCTGAGCTGGGTCCTCTACAGTCTCTCACAAGGCTGGAATCATGATTTTAGCCCAGGGTCTGTGATCTCATCTGAAGGTTCAACTGGAGAAGAATCGGCTTCCAAGGTAACAACTCATTGCCTGTTGGACGGAGGGCTTCAGTTCCTTGCTGGCTATGAGCTAGAAGCTGCCCTCGGTTCTTTGCCACATGGTCCTCTACTACATGACTGCTTACCTCCTCAAAATGTTCAAACCCAGAGGCAATAGAGAATATCTGCTAGCAACGTAGAAATTACAATATTTTATAACTTAATCATGGAAATGATGTCCCATCACCTATTCCATAGAATCAACTCACTAGGTCTAGCCCACACTCAAGGAGAGGGAATTATGCAAGGGCATGAATACTAGGAGTTGGGGGATCATTAGGGGCCACCTTAGAAGTCTGCTTACCACAGTGAAACAGGAGAAGGTTTCCACGATGGCTAGAGGGCAGAACTGAAAAGAAAGCTGAGGCACGGGGAGAGCTTGTGGTCCCCACAAGCTCTATGTCTATGTTGGACTTGAGGCCCAAACTACAGCATACAGAAACTCAGAGTAGGAGACTGGTGAATAAGAGCAAGCAACAGAAAGTTCTGCAGTGGAATATAGCACAAAATGTATTTATGTTTGCTATAAGTTTTCTTGTCAGTAGAAATATTGGCTGCCTGGTATATTTATATTGCATTTTTCACAGGGAAGCAGGGTTTATATACCATTAAAATACAGAAGCATTTCTCAACTTTTCGTACCTCACTGACTATTGCATTTGTCTCCTTCAAGGGCTAGCTTTCCTTGGCTACCTCTGAAATGTGGATGTTGCCTAGGGTTGGGAATTGTGCTCTTTTTTCCTCTACCTCTCATTTCTCTCCCTCATAGTTTCTTCACTCTCATACCATTAATAATATGGAAAAAAAATTTCCAGATCTACCTCATTAGTTCTCACTTCTCCAGCTGCCTATTTAAAATATCCAGCTGTTTCCTGGAACATTGCCACCAAGATGTAACATCATAATCCTCAACTTAACGTGTCTCAAGCCAGAGTTATAATCTCTCTCATAAAATTAATCCTTCATATAGATACCCAGAGGAAATCATTAACCACAGTTACTGATTAACTATGGGGTAAGGGACTAGGGCTTCTCAGTGGGGGGAATTCTTACTTTTCATGTTAAACTTGTCTATGCTATTTTTATTTTTCACAAGGAACACATTTAATCTAAAAATAAAATAAACAGCTCTTCCTCGTGACTTAAGCCATTTTGTTTCTGGTCATGTTTCCCCAGCCCTGCTCACCCATACTGTGCTTCCTCCTTGATCCTCCCTCTTTCAGGGTCTATTCAAGTGTCTGAGGTGATAAGCAATGGTGTCACTTTCTATTGTGACAATACTGAGGGATAATTAGAATACAAAATAGAGAGACTCAGGAAGAAGACCATGATAAACGTAAACTGGATGGGGCTATGGACAGGAACATAGGGCAGAAATTCTTGAAGGAGCCATTGACTTTGGTATTGTTACGGCAGAGTTTTACACTGATCTGAGAGGGATAAGACCAGCAAATTAGGTAAGCACTAGGAGTGGGAAGGGGTGAGGACCATGTAGTAGTTCCCGATTGGTGTTAGGGTGAAGGGTCTCACAGTGGCAGAGGCAGATTTAGAGTGAAATCATTAGAACTTAAGCTTCAGGGATTTGACATGCACACACCTCTTCCAGAGCTTCAGGGAGGACACTAGAAGAATTTTCTAATAGTGATATATTTTTGTAAACTTTGCAAAAATAAATTGATTTCCACTTATAATTCTCCTGTGTCACACCTCTTGAGTTGTGTAGCATTGGAATGGCCAAGAACATTTTGGGAATCTGATTAAGGGGAACTCAAGTAGGAGAAACATTTAGTTTGGATTTAGTGAAGGGTATTTATGTACTCATCAGTCAATTCTATATATAGTAATATATTTCTTGCTGTCCTGGGTTAAAAATGCCTTTCAGGAGAACTCCTATTGTCCAATATACTGATTTACGTGGGATCATGACGTGAAAGTATGAGGTTAGAGGATGGATTGCCTTACGAAGTTGTCCATAGAACCTGGCAATGGAAGTATATGAGGAGTGGAAATATGGTTTGAAATATACAGATCCAGATGTTAATCTGTGGAATATTTTAGTAATCATTACACATGAACAATTATAAGCAGGTAATTCTGTTCTTATTCATGCCTTTGGGAATATACTTAGTGACAAAACATTTATAACTATAAATACTTAATACATTCTTAAACTTTTTTTGATGGGATTTCCATGAACTAGAATTTGTCAGGATTTCTGTGTTTAACTTTCTGGCTGATTTGATGCCACATATTGATATGGACAAAGACAATATAAAACTCAAAATGTGCCACTACAACTGGAACATTAACAACATGCCAATGAGTGAGCATCATCAGTTCAAAACGTGTTTAAAATTAGTCCTTGTGTTAGTTTACGATGATTGCTGTAACAAAGTACCACAGAGTGGGTGGCTTAAACAACAGAAATTTATTTTCTCACAGTTCTTGTGGCTAAGAGTCTGAGATCAAGGTGTAAGCAAAGTTTTTTTCTCCTGAAGCCCCTCAACTTGGTTTGCAGATGGCTATAGATGGAGGAAAAGCATTTGACAAAATCCACACCCATTCATGATAAAAACTCAATATTGTCAAGATGTCAGTTCTTCCCAACTTCATCTATGGGTTCAACACAATCCCAATAAAATTCCAGCACGTTATTTTGTGGATATTTACAAACTGATTCTAAATTGTATATGGGGTGATGTCACCAAGATGGCAGTGTAGGAGACCCCAGTGTCTGTCCTCCCACAAAAATCAACAATTAGATGGGTATCCACAAATAAAAACAGCCTGGGAGACCTCAGGATTCCACTTAAGAAACTTCAGCAACACAGTAGGAAAAAAAAATTTTTTTAAACCCGAGACTAACTCACAAAAAGGGAAGAAAGAACAGCTTCATTTTGCCTATATCATCCTATCCCCCAGGTCAGCACTGCTCAGCTCCAAGAGGGAAGTCCCCAGCTAGAAAGAATTCTCATCAACAGTAAAGGGAGAGCAGGATGAACAACCAGCCTTTGGGGGCAATACACAAAGGACCGGGTTCAGTTTTACCCCACCCAGAGACTGGCAAAGCTGAGACATGTAGAGCTATGTAGACATATAGAGATATAGAGACATAAAGACATATAGAGACAGCTAGGAACGGCGCTCGCAATATCAACCATGTAGTGGGAGCCCCTGCATTTTCCAGTGACCAGATTTTCAGGGGACCCCAGCAGCTTTTCCCACACACCACTATGATTGTGTCTGCAACATCCCCTGCCACTAAACAGACACCTGCAGCTGGCTCCCACAGCCAAGTGTGTGCACACAACTGGCTCCAGCCACCACCAGTGCCTGCCCTGATCTCCAGCTGCTAGACCCAAAAGCCACTGCAACCATTGTAGACTTCCCACAACAAAAGACCACACACTTGTCAATGTCATGGGCCCCATCAGCCTGAGCCACTGTCAACACACACCATAGACCTGGAGTTGCCACATGTCCCTGCACATGACACTTTACACCACTAGACCCCGGGTCAGAGCATTCTCCTGTGTACCCCACTCACAGGTAAATGTCTTTCCTTACCAAAGTCAGTTCATAAAGTCTGGAAGAGGTGACTTCTTTCTCAAATATGTAGACTCCTATGAAAGTCTACAAAGATGACAAAGAATCAGGGAAACATGACACCACTAAAGGAACACAGTAAACTTCTAGTAACTGACCACAAAGAAGTGGAAATACATGAATTTTCAAAATAATTGGTCTAAAGATGCCTAACAGCTATAAGAGGAGACAGATAAACAATTTAATGAGATCAGGCAAACAATATAAGAACAAAACGGGAAGTTTAACAAAGAGATAGATAACAAAAAAGAACCAAGCAGAAATTTTGGAGTTGAAGAATTAAATTGAAGCATTAAATTAAAGAATTAAACTGAAGAATACAATAGAGAGCTTCCACACTAGACTGGACCAAGCAGAAGAAAGAATTAGTGAATGTGAATGAAGACAGATCATTTGAAAATATTCAGTTAGAGGAGCAGAAAGAATGAAAAGAAAAGAAGAAAGCCTGTGGGACCTATGGGACTCCATTAAGATAAACAATCTATGCATCATTGGAGTCCCAGAAGGAGAAGAGAGGGAGAAATAAGTAGAAAGCTTATTTAAAGAAATAATGGCTGAAAACTTCCCAAACCTGGGGAGAAATTTGGAAATCCAAGTTCATGAAGCTAATTTCATCTTTCAATCCAAAACGATCTTCCCCTAGACAAATTATAATAAAACAGTCTAAAATCAAAGACAAAGAGAGAATTTTCAAAGCAGCAAGAGAAAAAACTTTCTTTCATACAAGAGAACCCCCATATTGCTACCAGTGAGTTTTTCAACAGAAATCTTGCAGGCCTGGAGAAGGGGCATGGCATATTCAAAGTGCTGAAAGAAAAAAACAGCCATCAAGAATACTTGACCTGGGCTTCCCTGGTGGCACAGTGGTTGAGAGTCCACCTGCCAATGAAGGGGACATGGTCTCGTGCCCCGGTCTGGGAAGATCCCACATGCCATGGAGGGGCTGGGTCCGTGAGCCATGGCCGCTGAGCCTGTGCGTCTGGAGCCTGTGCTCCACAACGGGAGAGGCCACAACACTGAGAGGCCTGTGTACCGCAAAAAAAAAAAAACAAAACAAAAAACTTGACCTGGCAGAAATGAAAGCAAGATAAAGCCTGTTCCAAACAAATAAAAACTCAGAGTTCATCACCATTAGTTCTGCTTTACAAGAAATGATGAAAGGAATTCTTCAAACTGAAACAAAAGGATGCTAATTAGTAACATGAAAACATATGAAAATACAACACATCAGAAAATAATACTCTAACGGGCTTCCCTGGTGGCACAGTGGTTAAGAATCCACCTGCCAATGCAGTGGACACCAGTTCGAGCCCTGGTCTGGGAAGACCCCACATGCTCCGGAGCAACTAAGCCCGTGCACCACAACTACTGAGCCTGTGTGCCTAGAGGCTCTGCTCCACAAGAGAAGCCACCACAATGATAAACCTGCGCACTTCAACGAAGAGTAGACCTTGCTCACTGCAACTAGAGAAAGCCTGCGTTCAGCAAAGAAGACCCAAAGCAGCCAAAAATAAATAAATAAAATAAATTTATTTTAAAAAATATAAATAAAAGAAAAAAGAAAAAAAGAAAAGAATACTCTAGGAAATTCCCTGGGGTCCAGTGTTTAGGAGCTGGTGCTTTCACTGCCGTGGGCCTGGGTTCAATCCCTGGTCAGGGAACTAAGACCCCACAAGCCATGTGGCACATCCAGAAAAAACAAAAACCAAACTCTAATACTGTAAAATGGAGGTGTGTTAACCACTTAACCCTAGAATAAAGGTAAAAGAACAAAAGTATTAAAAATAGCTATAGCTACAATAATTTCTTAATGGATACACAATATAGAGACATTGAAAGCATAAGAAGGAGAGGAGTAGTAAAAGGTTAGAGTAAAACCCGCGTCCCCTGCATCGGCCGGTGGACTCTCAACCACTGTGCCACCAGGGAATTATATATAATAATTTATGGTCTACCCTAGTAAAAGGGTAGAGTAAAAGGGTAGGTATGTGACTGAAATTAAGTTGTTATCAGCTTAAAACATATTGTTATAGATGTTTCAAGTAAGCCAGAGTGTAACCACAAAACAAAAACCTATAGTAGGTACAAACGAAATAAAGATGAGGGAAACAAAGTACATCACTATGAAAAATCATCAGTTCACAAAGGAAGACAGCAAGAGAGGAATTAAAAACAAAGGAAGTACAAAGCAGCTAGAAAACAATTAACAAGATGGGAATAGTCTACCAACAATTACTTTAAATTTAAATAGATTAAATTCTACAACAAAAAGGCATCAAATGGATGAACAAATTTTTTTAAAAACCAGACTATATGCTGCTGCAAGAGACCCACTTTAGCTTCAAGGTCATATGTAGGCTCAAAGTGGAGGAATAGAAAAAAATACTCCACGCAAACTGAATACCAAAAGAAAAAATAGTCTTTAAGTCACAAACTATAAGAGGCAAAGAAAGGGGTCAATTAACCAAGAGGATATAACAATTATAAATACATATGCAACCAGCATCAGAGCACCTAAATATATTAAGCAAATGCTAACAGATCTGAAGACAGAAATAGGTAGCAACACAACAGTTGTAAGAAAATTCAATACCCCATTTTCAGCAATGGAAAGATCTTCCAGACAGAAAATTAATAAAGAAAATATTGGACTTGAACTATACTTTAGACCAAATGGAGCTAATAGACATAAAGAGAATGTTCCATCCAACAGCAGAAGAATACATATTCTTCTCAAAAGCCCATGGGACATTTTCCAGGACAGGTCATATGTTAGGTCACAAAATAAATCTTAACGAGTTTAAAATGACTGAAATCATACCAGCTCTCATTTCTGACCACAGTAACTAGAAATCAATAACAGGAGGAAAACTGGAAAATTCACAAATATGTGGAAATTAAACAACACACTCCTGAACAATTAATAGGTCAAAGATGAAATCAAAAAATATCTTGAGACAAATGAAAATGAAAACACAACATACCAAAACTTATGGTATGCAGCAAAAGCTGTGATAAGAGGAAAGTGTAGAGTGATAAATATCTACATTAAGACAAAAAGAAATATCTCAAACAAACAACCTAATTTTACACCTCAAGGAACTAGAAAAAGAAAAAGCAAACTAATCGCAAAGTTAGCAGAAAGAAGGAGAGAAGAAAAATCAGAGCAAAAGTAAATGAAATAAAGAATAGAAAACAATAGAAAGGATCAATAAAGCTAAAAGTTTGCTTTGAAATATAACCAATAGACAAAACTTAGCTAGATTTACCAAGAAAAAAAGACATAACTCAAATGAATAAAATTATAAATGAAAGAGGAGACGTTATAACTGATATCACAGAAATACAAAGGATCATAAGAGACTACTGTGAACAATTATGTCAACAAAACGGACAACCTAGAACAAATGGATAAGTCCCTGGAAACATTTGACCTACCAAGACTGAATCATGAAGAAATAGAAAATCAAACCAACAACAAGTAAGGAGACTGATTAGTAATCAAATCCTCCTAACAGGGAAAAGTTCAGGTGGCTTAATGGGTGAATACAACAAAACTTTTAAAGAACTAATGCCATTCCTTCTTAAACTTTTCCAAAAAATTGAAGAGGAAGGAACACTCTCAAACTCATTTTACAAGGCCAACATTACCTTTTTACCACAGCCAGATAAGGATACTACAAGAAAAGAAAACTACAAGCCAATATTCCTGATGAATATAGATGAACTACATGAAAAATGAACTATCTGGAAAAGAAATAAAGAAAATAATTCTACTTATAATAACACCAAAAACAATAAACTACTTATGAATCAATTTAACCAAGGACATAAAAGGTCTATACACCAAAAACTGTCAGATATTGGTGAAAGAAATTGAGGAAGATACAAAAAAATGGAAAGATCTCTCATGTTCATGGATTGGAGGAGTTAATATTGTTAAAGTGTCCACACTATTCAAAGTCATCTATAGATTCAGAGCAGTTCCTATTAAAATTCCAATATCATTTTTTCACAGAAATAGAAAACACAATCCTAAAATTCATTTGCAATCACCCCAAAAGACCCCAAATAGCCAAAGCAATTCTGAGAAAAACAGAGCTTGAGGCATCACGCTTCCTGATTTCACACTTTTATTACAAAGCTATAGTAATCAAAATAACATGGTATTGCCACAGAAACATACACGTAGACCAATGGAAGAGAATTGAGATCACAGAAATAAACCCACACATATGTGGTCAACTAATACGTAATGCGGATAATATACTCTCTTCAAAAAATAGTGTTGGAAAACAGGATATTCACATTAAAAAGAATGAATTTAGACCCTTAACTTACACCATTCACAAAAACTAACCTACAATGGATTAAAGACTTAAAAATAAGACCCAAAACTATAAAATTTTTAGAAGAAAACAGGGAAAAAACACCTTCAGTCTTGGCAATGATTCTTTAGATATGACACTAAAAGCACAAGCAACAAAAGCAAAAGTGGGGGTGGAGTCAAGATGGCATACTAGGAGGACATGGAATTCGCATCTTCTCACAACTAGGGCACCTACCAGGCACTGGTGGGGGACCACAGACACCTAAGGGGATGGGAGGAACCCCCAGCAACTGTGTAGGATGTGGGGCGGGGGGGAGTGAAGGGGGCGGAGATGTGGAGGCGGGACAGGACTGGCACCCCTGAGAGGTGGCTGGGGAAGAGGAAGGGATCCCATGCCAGAAGAGGGAAATTGGGGAACCATTGGGAGGGCAGAGGATCAAAAGGGAGCAGGCCAGGTTTCCCCTGCCCACTTGGGCCCCCAGGAACCTGCTGGGATCCCAGACCTGATCCTCTGCCCACGGAGGTCCCCTCGAGCCACGCAGGTCCTGAGGGAGTGGCAGGGAGGGAAGGGGGTGCAAAAGTAAAGGCTGGACCACCAGGACCGGCACCCCTGAGGGGTGGCTGGGGGAGGGGAGGAGTTCTTACATCTAGAGGGACCCACCCATGGTTAGGGGTCCAGTGGTAACGGGGGAGACCCTGGGGGAGATGGTGGGGGAGGGGCGTGAAGGAATGGAAGGGAATGCGCCCAGTGCTTTCCCTGTCCATTTAGGCACTGGGGAGTCTGTTGGGATCCTGGGCCTAATCCTCCTGCCCTCGGAGCCTCCCTCCTGCCACAAAGAACCCAAGTCCCGCCCCTACACTCCACCCAGGGCCCTACCTCTACACTCGGAGACCCCCTCCAAAACACTGGGCCCAAACCCCACTCACACACCCTCACTCAAGGCCCTACCTCCAAACTCCAGAACTCCACACTATAGAGGCCCTCCTTTCCATGTGCTGCCTCTCTCCTTCAGCGTACAGGTCCTAAGCAGAGGTCCCGCCCCACACTTGAACTTCACTTGCCTAGGTCCTGCCCCATGCTCAAACTTCACCCCTCTACCAGCCTAGGTCCCGCCCTACCCTAAACCCCGCCCCTGCCTAAGAGCCACCCTCGCCTAAACTCCACCCCCATAGCCAAGGCTATTGTTTTTTTCCTCTTTTAGGCTGGGGTTCTGTTTTACCTTGTTGATTTATTGTTGTTGATACTTTTTTTTTTTTTTTTGTGGTACGTGGGCCACTCACTGTTGTGGCCTCTTCCATTGTGGAGCACAGGCTCGGGATGCACAGGCTCAGCGGCCATGGCTCACGGGCCCAGCCGCTCCGCGGCATGTAGGATCTTCCTGGACCGGGACACAAACCCTTGTCCCCTGCATTGGCAGGCGGACTCTCAACCACTGCGCCACCAGGGAAGCCCTGTTGATACTTTTATATTTTGATTTTTCCTAATAAATCTTTTATTTTTCTAATTTTATTTTATTCTTTATACTTTGTTATTGTTCTCTACTTTTGGCCTGTTCCCCATCCCACCGTCCCTTTTTTTTTTTTCTTTTTTCTGTTGTGGTTTTATTTTACCTTGTTGCAGTTGTTTCAATTATAGTTTTATTTTTCCTAATATATTTTGTATCTTTTAAATTTTATTTTGTTTTTTATTCTTTGATATTCTACTGCTCATTTTTTTCCTTTTCTTTCTTTTCTTTACCATGCCACTAAGCTTGCGAGATCTTGGTTTCCAGGCTGGAGGCTGGGTCTGAGCTCCTGTGGTGGGACCTCCGAGTCCAAACTGCTGGACTAACAGAGAACTTCAGACCCCAGGGAATACAAATCGGAGCGAGGCCTCCCAGAGGTCCTCATCTCAGCACCAAGGCCCGGCTCTATCCAACTGCCTGCACACTCCACTGCTGGACGTCTCAGGCCAAACAACCAGTAAGACAGGAATACAGCACCACCCATCAAAAGAGAAAAAAAAATGAAATGACAAAAAAATATGTTACAGATGAAGGAACAAGGTAAAAACCTACAAGACCAAATAAACGAAGATGAAATAGGCAACCTACCTGAAAATAATTCAGAATAATGATACTAAACATGATCCAAAATCTCAGAAACAGAATGGAGAAAATATAAGAAACACTTAACAAGGATCAGGAAGACCTAAAGAGCAAACAAACAGTAATGAACACAAAAACTGAAATTAAAAATACTCTAGAAAGGATCAATAGCAGAATAACTGAGGCAGAAGAACAGATAAGTAAGCTGGAAGTTAAAATAGTGGAAATAACTGCCAGGGAGCAGAATAAAGAAAAAAGAATGAAAAAAATTGAGGACAGTCTCAGAGACCTCTGGGACAATATTAAACACGCCAACATTTGAATTATAGGGGTCTCAGAAGAAGAAGAGAAATAGAAAGGGTCTGAGAAAATATTTGAAGAGATTGTAGTCAAAAACTTCCCTAACATGGGAAAGAAAATAGTCAATCAAGTCCAGGAAGCATGGAGAGTCCCATACAGGATAAACCCAAAGAGAAACACTCCAAGACACATATTAATGAAACTATCAAAAAGTAAATACAGAGAAAAAATATTAAAAGATGCAAGGGAAAAGCAACAAATAACATACAAGGGAATCGCCATAAGGTGAACAGCTGATTTTCAGCAGAAACTCTACAAGCCAGAAGGGAGTGGCAGGACATATTTAAAGAGATGAAAGGGAAACACCTCCAACAAAGATTACTCTACCCAGCAAGAACCTCATTCAGATTTGATGGAGAAATTAAAACCTTTTCAGATAAGCGAAAGTTAAGAGAATTCATCACCACGAAACCAGCTGTAGAACAAATGCTAAAGGAACTTCTCTAGGCAGCAAACACAAGAGAAGGAAAAGACCTACAATAACAAACCCAAAACAATTAAGAAAATGGTAATAGGAACATACATATCGATAATTACCTTAAATGTAAATGGAATAAATGCTCCCATCAAAAGACATAGACTGGCTGAATGGATACAAAAGCAAGACCCTTACATATGCTGCCTACAAGAGACCCACTTCAGACCTAGGGACACATATAGGCTGAAAGTGAGGGGATGGAAAAAGATATTTCATGTAAATAGAAATCAAAAGAAAGCTGGAGTAGCAATCCTCATATCAGACAAAAGAGACTTTAAAATAAAGACTATTACAAGAGACAAAGAAGAACACTACATAATGGTCAAGGGATCAATCCAAGAAGAAGATATAACAATTGTAAATATTTATTCACCCAACATAGGAGCACCTCAATACATAAGGCAAATGCTATAAAAGGGGAAATCGACAGTAACACAATAATAGTAGGGGACTTAAACACCCCACTTTCACCAATGGACAGATCATCCAAAATGAAAATAAATAAGGAAACACAAGCTGTAAATGACACATTAAACAAGATGGACTTAATTGATATTTATAGGACATTCCATCCAAAAACAACAGAAAACACTTTCTTCTCAAGTGCTCATGGAACATTCTCCAGGATAGACCATATTTTGGGTTACAAATCAAGCCCTGGTAAATTTATGAAAATTGAAATCATATCAAGTATCCTTTCTGACCACAACACTATGAGACTAGATATCAATTACAGGAAAAGATCTGTAAAAAATACAAACACATGGAGGCTAAACAATACACTACTTAATAACAAAGTGATCACTGAAAAAATCAAAGAGGAATTCAAAAAATACCTAGAAACAAATGACAATGAAAACATAACAAATCAAAAACTATGGGATGCAGCAAAAGCAGTTCTAAGAGGGAAGTTTATAGTAATAAAATCCTACCTCACGAAGCAAGAAAAATCTCAAATAAACAACCTAAACTTACACCTAAATCAATTAGAGAAAGAAGAACAAAAAACCCCCAAAGTTAGCAGAAGGAAAGAAATCATAAAGATCAGATCAGAAATAAATGAAAAAGAAATGAAGGAAACAATAGTAAATATCAATAAAACTAAAATCTGGTTCTATGAGAAGATAAACAAAATTGATAAACCATTAGCCAGACTCATCAATAAAAAAAGGGAGAAGAGGGCTTCCCTGGTGGAGCAGTGGTTGAGAGTCCGCCTGCCGATGCAGGGGACATGGGTTCATGCCCCGGTCTGGGAAGATCTCACATGCTGCGGAGCGGCTAGGCCAGTGAGCCATGGTCGCTGAGCCTGCGCATCCGGAGCCTGTGCTCCGCAGTGGGAGAGGCCACAATAGTGAGAGGCCCGCGTACTGCAAAAAAAAAAAAAAAGGGAGAAGACTCAAAACAGCAGAATTAGAAATGAAAAAGGAGAAGTAAGAACTGACACTGCAGAAATACAAAGGATCATGAGAGATTACTACAAGCAAGTATATGCCAATAAAATGGACAACCTAGAAGAAATGAACACAGTCTTAGAAGAACACAACCTTCCGGGACTGAACCAGGAAGAAATAGAAAATATAAAGAAACAAATCAGAAGCACTGAAATTGAAACTGTGATTAAAAATCTTCCAACAAACAAAAGCCCAGGACCAGATGGCTTCACAGGCAAATTCTATCAAACATTTAGAGAAGAGCTAATATGTATCCTTCTCAAACTCTTCCAAAATACAAGAGGAGGAGGAAAACTCCCAAACTCTTTCTACGAGGCCACCATCACCCTGATATAAAAACCAGACAAAGATGTCACAAAAAAAGAAAACTACAGGCAAAATCACTGATGAACATAGATGCAAAAACCCTCAACAAAATACCAGCAAACTGAATCCAACAGCACATTAAAAGGATCATATACCATGATAAAGTGGGGTTTATCCCAGGAATGCAAGGATTCTTCAATATATGCAAATCAATCAACGTGATACACCGTATTAACAAAATGAAGGATAAAAACCATATGATAATCTCAATAGATGCAGAAAAAGCTTTCAACAAAATTCAACACCCATTTATGATAAAAACTCCAGAAAGTAGGCATAGAGGGAACTTACCTTAACATAATAAAGGCCATATATGACAAATCCAGAGCCAACATCGTTCTCAATGGTGAAAAACTGAAACCATTTCCTCTAAGATCAGGAACAAGACAAGGTTGCCCACTCTCACCAGTATTATTCAACAGAGTTTTGGAAGTTTTAGCCACGGCAATAAGAGAAGAAAAAGAAATAAAAGGAATACAAATTGGAAAAGAAGAAGTAGAAGTGTCACTGTTGTAGATGACATGATACTATACATGGAGAATCCTAAAGATGCTACCAGAAAACTACTAGAGCTAATCAATGAATTTAGTAGAGTAGCAGGATACAAAATTAATGCACAGAAATCTCTTGAATTCCTATACATTAATTATGAAAAATCTGAAAGAGAAATTAAGGAAACACTCCCATTTACCACTGCAACAAAAAGAATCAAATACCTAGGAATAAACCTCCCTAAGGAGACAAAAGACCTGTATGCAGAGGTCAGAATGGCCATGATCAAAAAATCTACAAACAATAAATGCTGGAGAGTGTGGGGAGAAAAGGGACCTTCTTGCCCTGTTGGTGGGAATGTAAATTGATACAGCCACTATGGGGAACAGTATGGAGGTTCCTTAAAAAACTAAAAATAGAACTACCATATGACCCAGCAATCCCACTACTGGGCATATACCCTGAGAAAACCATAATTCAGAAAGAGTCATGTACCACAATGTTCATTGCAGCACTATTTACAATAGCCAGGACATGGAAGCAACCTAGGTGTCCATCGACAGATGAATGGATAAAGAAGATGTGGCACATATATACAAAGGAATATTACTTAGCCATAAAAAGAAACAAAACTGAGTTCTTTGTAGTGAGGTGGATGGACCTAGAGTGGGTCATCCAGAGTGAAGTAAGTCAGAAAGAGAAAAAAAAATACCGTATGCTAACACATATATGGAAACTAAAAAACATGGTTCTGATGAACCTAGGGGCAGGACAGGAATAAAGATGCAGACATAGAGAATGGACTCGAGGACACAGGGAGGGGGAAGGTTAAGCTGGGATGAATTGAGAGAGTGACGTTGACATATATACACTACCAAATGTAAAATAGATAGCTAGTGGGAAGCAGCTGCATAGCACAGGGAGATCAGCTCCATGCTTTGTGACCACCTAGAGTGGTGGAATAAGGAGGGTGAGAGGGAGATGCAAGAGGGAGGGGTTATGGGGATATGCGTATGCATATAGCTGATTCACTTTGTTATACAGCAGAAACTAACACAACATTGTAAAGCAATTATTCTCCAATAAAGGTGTTAAAGGAGAAAAGAAAAGAAAAAATAAAGCAAAAGTAAGTTGGACTATATTAAACAAAAAAACACATCCAAAGAATCAATCAACAAAATGAAATGAAAGGGTAACCTAGGAATGGGAGAAAATATTTACAAACCATGTATCCAATAAAGGGTTAGCATCCAAAATATATAAGGAATTCATAGAAACTCAATAGCCAAAAACCAAATAATCTAATTTGGTTTTGGGTAAAGGACCTGAATACATATTTTCCCAAAGAAAACATACATATGGTCAACAAGTACATGAAAAGGTGCTGAAAATCACTAACCATCAAGGAAATGAAAATCAAAACCACAATGTGATATCACCTCACACCTGTTAGAAAGGCTATTATCAAAAAAAAAAGAGATAAATAACAAAGGCTGGCAAGGATGTGGAGAAAAGGGAACCCTCGTGCACTGTTGGTGAGAATGTAAATTGGTGCAGCCACTATGGAAAACAGTATGGAGGTTCCTTAAAAGATTGAAAATAGAACTACATATGATGCAGCATTCCCACTTCTGGATATATATCCAATGGAACTGATGTCACTATTTTGAAGAGATATCTGCACTTCTGTGTTCATTGCAGCATTATTCACAGTAGCCAAGACAAGAAAACAAAGTGTCCATCCATGGATGAATGGGTAAAGAAAATGTGATTGTTTATATATAAATGTGATTTGATATATAGCTGCATGGGATATTATTCTGTCACAAAAAATCTTGCCATTCGCAACAACATGGATGAATCTGGAGGACATTATGCTAAGTAAAATGAGACAGAGAAAGACTAATAACCTATGATCTCACTTATATGTGGAATCTAAAAACATTAACGTCATAGAAATAGAGAGCAGATTGATGGTCACCAGGGAACAGGGGGTAGGGAAAAAGGGAGAATGTTGGCCAAAGGTTACAAACTTTCAATTATAATGTGAATAAGTTTCAGGGATCTAATACACAGCATGGTGACTATCGATAACAATACTTTATTGTATACTTGAAAGTTGCTATGAGAGTAGATCTTAAATGCTCTCACCATATGAAGAAGAACAACAAAAATGGTAATTATGTGAGGTGAAGGATGTGTTAACTAACCTTATTGTGGCAAACATTTCACAATATATACATATATCAAATTGTCACTGTACACCTTATACTTATACAACCTTGTATATCAATTATATCACAATAAAGCTGTGAAAAAATAAAATTAAGAATTTTAAACAATAAACATAGTTTACATAGAAAGGCAAAAAATCCAGAGTGATAAATATAATATTGAAGGAGCAGAACAAAGTTAGAAGATTGACATAACTCAGATTCAAGACTTACTATAAAGCCACAGTAATCAAGATGGTGCAATATTGGCAAAAGAATAAGCAAATAGATAACGGCACAGAATTGAGAGCACAGAAATAGACCCTAATAAATATAATCAACTAATCTTTGACAAAGGAGCAAAGATGATACAATGGAAAAAATATATTTTCAACAAATGGTGCTGGAACAACTGGACATCCACATGCAGAAAAAAAAGAATCTAGACAGAGATCTTACATTCTTCACAAAAAAATTAACTCAAAATGGATCATAGACCTAAATGTAAAATGCAAAACTTATTATAAAACTCCTAGGTGATAATATAGGAGAAAACCTAGATGCCCTTGGGTAAGGTGATACCTTTATAGCTACAACAAAGATACAATCCATGAAAGAAATAATTGATAAGCCAGATTTCAGTAAAATTAAAATCTTCTGCTCTGCAAAAGGCAATGTCAAGAGAATCAGAAGACAAGCCACAGACTGGGAGAAAATATTTGCAAAAGGCACATCTGATAATGGGCTGTTATCCAAAATATACAAAGAACTTTAAAAACTTAACCATAAGAAAATAAACAACCCAAATAAATGGACTTTGGTCCTTAACAGACATCTCACCAAAGAAGATATACAATTGCAAATATGCATATGAAAAAATGCTCTACTGCACAAGCCATCAGAGAAGTGCAAATTAAAACAACAATGAGATACCACTATATACCTATTAGGATGGCCAGAATCTGGAACACTGACAACACCAAATGCTGATGAGGATGTGGAGCAACAGGAACTCTCTTACATTGCTGGTGGGAATGCAAAAGAGTACAGCCACTTTGGAAGACAATTTGGCAGTGTTTTACAAAACTAAAAATACTCTTACTATATAATCCAGCAATCACACTCCTTGGTACTTACCCAAACTTATGTCCACACAAAGACCTGCATGGGAATGTTTACAGCAGCTTTATTCATAATTGCCAAAACTTGGAAGCAACCAACACGTTCCTCAGTAAGTGAATGGGTAAATAAACTGTGGTCCATCTGGGCAATGAATTATTATTCACTATAAAGAAATGAGCCATCAAGCTATGAAAAGACATGGAAGAGGCTTAAATGCATATTACTAAGTGAGAGAAGCCAATCTGAAAAGGCTACCTATTGTATGATTCCAATCATATGACAATCTAGAAAAGGCAAAACTATGGAAGCAGTAAAAGATCACCAGTTGCCAGGAATAAAGGAAGGAGGGAGGCATGAACAGGCAGAGCACAGAGGGCTTTTAGAACAATGACACTACTCTGTATGACACCATAATAGTTGAGACATATCATAATGCATTTGTCAAAACCTATAAAACTCTAATATAAACTATGAACTTTGGGTGATAATGATGTGTCAGAGTAGGTTTATCAATTGTAACAAATGAGTCACTCTGGTGTGGGATTTTGATACTGGGGGAGGCTGTGTGTGTGGTGGGCAAGAAGTTACATGAGAAATCCCTGTACCTTCTGCTCAGTTTTGCTGTGACCCTAAACCTGTTCTAAATATCATCTAAAAGTTGAAAAAAATATTGAAACAATTTATCTCAAATTATGTTCTCCAGGAAGCAGATCTGAGATGGAGTTTAGTGTGCTGGATATTTATGGGGAAGTACCCTCGGGATCGACTCTTGCTGAATGAAGGGGAAAGAAGCAGGAGTTGACAGAGGCAGGAGTTGACAGAGCGAGAAATCAAATTGTGATGCAAGCCCAACGGTAGGCTCGGCTCCCTCAAGTGGAGTGTCAGAGTGAGAGTGGCCCTTCAAAGTTTTCCCAAGTTGGGTTGAGGTGGCTAGGTCTTTATTTCCTGCATCTTTCTTCATTGGATATGGCCAGTCCTGAGACTGACCTTGGGTGAATGGCCAGCCCTGAAAGACTAACCTTAGGTTAAGCTAATCTCTACAGATGAGACAACCCCTGAAGGAACTGATGACCAAATGTTGTCTGCTAACAGCACTCCTAGTAGTTGGGGCAGCAATCCTGCAATGAAGGGGATCCGAGTGGCAGATTACCATGTCCATGACATTCACCAAGGAGAAATTCACCAGAGCTGAATGGCCCAGCTGTCCAGATGGAAGGAGGTAGCCCTTGACATTGTATTTCAGAAAAGTACAAATGCAGTTGGAGAATCCTAACTTCAAGTTTTAAAAGTTCTATTCTAATTTCTGTTGCATCACTCACTAGTCCCACAAAAGCATTGCTAATCCTTGGAGGATATTTTTCAGAAATAACATAGCTTTGGAGTATGGAGAAGGGCAGAGGAATTGCTCCAAGGTAGACAACTAGCCACAGCAGATTGAAACCTTACAGTCTCTTCAAGTTTGGATTTTGTAACTTTAAAAAAGTTGGTATTTTCTCTTGTACTCTTGATTCTGGCACTATCCTTGTTCACTTCCAGAAATTCATCCATGCTTAATTCTTCAGTCTTCTTGTCTGACAGCAACAAAGGAGCAATGAAGCATATGTTTCATACTCCTTAATGAGATCTTCTTCTGGCCCTCAGCCTGCCGGCACTTTTCGATGCAAGAAATGCAGAGCCAACAGAGGCTGAGGGTGAGTGCAGCCAGCCTGCATTCACAGTGTGCAGCTGCAGCCTCCAGGAAGGGCCTCTCTCAGCTTGCATGTAGCTAGGAGGCAGAACAGAAGCTGGCCCTCATCCTGCCCCATTTCTGTTTTGAGTGGAACACTCGATCACTCTGAGTTTCCAGGGAGACATGGCAGAGGGCATAGGACTTGGTGACCTCCAGGGCTGGTGGGAGTCTCAAGGGATATCTTAGATGTGAAAATGCTCCATAAAACGGAATACACTGGACAATCACCAGGCAGAGTTTGTGCTTGTGTTTCTCTTACAGTTTGACCTTGTAAAGTAAGTACTCTTTCCTTGGCAAAAGAATTTTAGTCCCTTCCAAGAACTGGGACAGCTTAGTGCCCTGAACATGCCCTCAATTTCAGTCGCGAGGTTGAATTCTAATCCCCAATCTTCTGCCACCTTAATCTCACTTAATCCCTCCTCTGAAGTAAGAGAATTTGACTCCATGACTACTGAGTCCCCTCCCAGCTGGGTTAAGCTGATGTGGGCTGAAGGGAACTGGACACATTGGGGTGGAGGACACCTTGGTATGCAGAGGGAAAAACACCAACTAGGATTTAGGAGACCAGAGACCTGATTCATTCTTCCATTAACCAGCTGGTGACCTTGGGCACGTCACTCAAACTCACTCAATCTCCAAAGGAAAGTGGAGATAACATAACATTTTATAATAATACGTCAAGATTTACTATGAGGATCAAACAAAAGAATTTATGTAAATTACCTACCAGTGTCTGGTGGCCTTCTTATTTAACTATCTCATGGTCTGGTTGTGGCAGAAAGAAGATAGTCGGCACTGCTTTGCTGTTAGGCTCCAAAACCCAGAACCTGCTATAGGTGAGATCCACCAGCCTTGCTAGGATTGAGCCATGAGCTTGAAGAAGATGATTTTAGTGTGGACCCTGAAAAGAATGAAAGTTCTTGTGTCCAGTGGAGCCTCATGAGAGCTGGGATACTATGAGGCCTGATGCACAAAGCTGAGCCCACCACACCATCCTCCTATGAACTGAGGGTAAGGCCAAGGAAATTTCAGTAAGTGTAGAAAGGTGGTAATAGCATTGCTTGGCTATAATATTCCAGGAATTGTTAGTGTATGTGTCAGTGAGCTATAGTTGCAATAATTCTGTGTAACAATAATCCCAAACTCATTTATTCTTGCTTGTGTATCTGAGAGTTGGCTGATTTAGACTGGATTTGGTTGGATGGCTCTGCTTCAAGCTGTGGGTTCACCTGTGTTTGGGTCTTCATTAAGAGTACGGCTCAGATATGTTCCATATGTGTTCATTCTAATTCTTGGGCTGATCGGGCAGTAGCTACCTGGGGACAGTTCTTCTCGTGGTGATAGCAGAGATGCAAGAGGGCAAGCCCAACTGCCCAAGCAGATTTCAAGTTTTCCCTTGCACAGTGTCCGATAATATCCTTCTGACCAAAGAGAATCACAAAACTTTGCACACAGTAAGGAGAAATATATCCTGCCTCTAAAGAGAGGAACTGTAAAGTCACATGGCAAAGGGTGTGGATGCAGACAAAGGTGAAGAACTGGTGCCAATAAATCCATCCACCATACTGTCTAAATGTAATACACATCTGTTTAATGGGTCACATAGATGTGATAGGCATTTTGTCTCATAATTCAGAGAGGACTGGTCACAGAACAGAAGGTCACTTGAGTTACGTTATGTGGAGTGTACATTATTATAAGAGGTCAATGGACAGTGTCTTAAGCATCTGAGGTCAGGAAATGAGACTGTGCTGGTCTCATTTGAGACATGGGACTCAAAACCGAAAGTCAGGATGTGATGCTACCCCTCCAGTTCTCACAAAGTTGCATGGCTCTTGGTTTCCACTTCTTTTGCATTTGCTTTATTTAATCTATTTCTTTGTGAGGACCAGTTTCTTTTTTCTTCCCAAGGTGACTCTTCTCTCATTATTTTAGCTTTTTCCTACTAGCTGTGGTGCTGGCTTATCCCTGTGCTGATTTAGGCTCACACTGTATGTTTTTTTAATTAAAATATCCATCAGAGATAGTCACTGGGCTTTTCAGCTTAGCTTATTCAGGGAATTTGGTTGCCTTTGGATTGGTTTCCATAGGTTCTAATAAAATGTGGCCAGAGGAGGCAGGATCCCAGACAGAGTAGGAGCTACGCAAGGGATCGTTTCCAAGAGGGGGTGTTGAGGCAAAAATGAACATGTTCATTTCGCAGTCGCAGGAGATTTAGAAAAAGGGGGAATGTGCCGCCCAGAAATATTCTACTAAACTAATTCCCTAAAGGAATTTATGCAAAACCTTACTGACACAGGCCCCAAACGGCTTCTTCGGTTTCGGTTCCCATTTCTCCGACACCCCAGTATCCTCCACGAGTGCTTCTTCTTTGGTTCTCTCTTTAAATATTTGTGCCCCTGGGACTCAGCTTTTGCACTCTACCCAGCTGGACATCACTCGTGGCCAAGGCCACGTGCCCTGTTTGTACAGCTGGTTGTGAGACTCAGTGTAATCAGGAGTCTGTCTCTCTACATTTCTCTATACTTATTTCCTTTCAGTTGACCCTTCCTGGGCTTAAGCAGCTGCAGGCATGCATCCTACTAATTTCACAATGAGCAAAAGGAGTGGTTATTTTCCCAATGGTTCCCCCAGAAGTTGCAGAAGTGAATCTCACAGTCTAAGATTAGCCTGGTTGAGACACACAGAGTAGTAGATGTTTTTGGTGCTCCATCCAGATCCCCTCTATCAGCTGTTACACTCTTCCCATCCTTATCCCTCTTCCCATCACCCACAGCTGTTTTGAGGCTGTGGCTAGCAGCTTAAACCTGTGACCTTGACTTATGAGAGTTGCCCTTGGTTAATAAGAGCCTCCTAACCCAAGGATGCCTGGAAGGTTACACTGCCTCTATCTCCAGACCAGTGACTGACAGACAAGGAGGTACAAAAGGGTAGCCCCTTGCCTCCAGGCAGAAACAACTCTGTAGTGCAATTTGTGTTCCAGAGGCAAGCTTCTCCTTCCAGAAACAAAATCAGGTCAAATCTGGACTTTACCTGACACCAGCTCTCTACTTGTCTCCTTCCTCTTCTCTATCTTGCTTCCCTCACTCCCTTACATGTTTCTCCTAAGAGCACACCTGTCTTCCTTACATCTGAATCCTTGCCTCAGGTTCTGCTTCTAGGGAAGCTCATCTGAGACACGTGCACATTTCTGAGTCCATTACTGAATGATGGTTAAGGAGAGAGATTATGCTAAGGAATAACCAAGGTCACATGCCCACCTATACCACATAAACCTGAATTCCTGAATTTGTTTCATCAAGGACCTTGATTTTGTTCACTGTTGCAGCCCCTAGGTCCAGAATAGCACAATGAAGATATCTAATAGTATTACTTAAATAAAGAAAAGAGTGAACTGAGTATGTATGTATTTATTATTTTCCCCCAAAATTGGGAGGGGGAGATGATAACTAGGTACTATAGAGACAAACAAGCAGAACCAGACTTAAGAACCAAAACTTCTTTCACGGTGCCAAAGGCCAAGTTCCCCTCAATGACCAGATGCGCCAAGTATTTGTGACCCTAAGCAGTCCTTTCACTTTAGGATTTAAAAAACATTCTAGGAAATGTGTTTGTTGCTTATTTGCCATCTGGTGAGTAATGAAATTACTTCAAGTAAATAATAAGTATGTGCTTGTTATTTAATATAGGAATTGCAGAGAGCAGTAACCAAATCCTGGAAAAAGGTTTCTTGCTGAGTCATTCACTCTTGCTCAAGACAAGCTTTCACTTTGCATTGAATTTTAATGTGATGTTTCCACATCGTCCCCTCCCCCTCTCCTGTAGTCAGCTAGTCAGTAATTTCTCTGTGACTGGAGTAGCAGCTGCCCTCCCAGAAGGGTCAGGCCAGCTCTGCTGAGACATTTCCAGGGAACCCCAGGCCTTTGCACTTCCCAGGACCCATTCATGAACTTTTCCCCAAGGGCCCATGTGTGAAAGAAAAAAATCCATTTGTTTTCTCAAAATTTATTAATTATACCAAGTGTGCTGGTACAATTCTAGCCCAAACTCAAGCAACTTCGAGTTAGTTCATTTTACTTGCCATGAGTAAAAGTGGGGTTTCCATCAAGCTTTTGAAATAATGACAATATTGGGAGTCACTAAATAATCTTATGTTAGGGAGATAAAAGTTTACAAAGGTCATACTGGGTTGGATGGGAGCAAAAGTCAAGTCAGGGAGAGCCACCAGAAGGCTGTTTTGGTAAACCAAGAGAAAGATTTGCTAATTTTAAAAAAGCATCAAAAATGCAGTTTGGGGGACTTCCCTGGTGGCCCAGTGGTTAGGACTCCGTACTTCCACTGCAGGGGGCAAGGGATCGATCCCTGGTCTGGGAACTAAGATCCCACATGCTGCAGGGTGCAGCCAAAAAAAAAAAAAAAAAAAAAAACTCTGGAATAAAATTGATCACCTCCAAGGATCTGGCTTCACTGTGTGAAAGGGGAACCTGTACTGTGGAGACTGGAACTAACAAAGTTCTCATAGCCACTGTCCTCAGCATCTCACCTGAACAATCTCTGTAGCTGCCACCAGGTGACAGGTGCTAGGAGCCTGGATCATGGTGTGTAACCTTCACACATGTAACCTTAGGCTCTCAAGGCCATGGACAAGTGGCAGTCCATATGGTTTGGTTCATAAGTATGAAACTTATCTTTGATATGAATTAGCCAAATACTCACTATTAGCAAGGGCTGAATTATGACTTTCATGGGCCCTGGAATTTTGAATTTGTGGACCGTTTTTCCATAAAAAATATTAAAAATTGTATTTTATGACTGTGTTGGTATAAAGATGAATACAATCCAGGCTGCGTTCACTTTTTTTTTATTGTGTTAAAATACACATAACAGAAAATTTACCATTTGAAGTGTACAGTTCACTGGCATTAAGTACACTGGATTCGGTTTTATATATTCATTTTATTTATTTTTATTATGAGTTTTACAGAAATTAAGATGAAAACATTTTGTGGTCCCTTTAGAGTACCATGGACCCTCGATACTGTGCTTGCTGTGCCTAACGGGGAAGTTGTCCCTGACTATGAGAGGGCAAAATGGGCAAGAAAAAGCAAAACTGAAATGTACTCAAACTCACTTTATAATTCACACACAAAAATGATATTCAAACCTGCCTTTCCATTCTTCAGGGAGATAGTAAGCCTGGGAAGCAGTGTGTCTGAGTGGACAGAACATAGGGCTCAGGCAGACTGAGATCAAGCCATATTTTTGCCCCTTACTAGCTGTGTGTCACAGCCGGCACAGGTGGGGCCCAGGGAGGAGCCCAGGGACAGTGAGGGGTGGTGCCCACAGTGCCAACAGACTCAGAAATAGCACCAGCTCCAGGCCGAGAGGTCTTGGCAGGGCTCCACATGAAGCTCAAGACAGTCTCCGGGAGTCCGATGGGGAGAATGCAGCAGTTCAGGAGAGGACATATGTATCAGCCACAGCTGCAAAGTAAGCAACAGAAACAAATAAGCAAACAGGAGACTGAGGGGAGAGGAGCAAATGCCAGTAAGGCTGGCTCAGTGCTGCTTTTCTGGAACCTGATCTGAGTCTCCTTGTTCTTGCTGCAAATGCCATAGGTCGCCTGAAACCGTGTGCCCTTCAGTACTTGTCTTCTCAAGCCTCAGTTTCCCCATCTATGCAATTAGGAACTGGTCTAATGAACCATTTGCCTCACTCCAACTTCCTAATAGCTCCACCGTCTTTCCTGATCTAGCTCCAGATTGTTGGAATTCAGAGCTTTAATGTCCAAGTTTCTGAGCAGAGGTTGCAACTTGGTAGCTGCTGGGCCAAATCTGTCCCACAAGTGAGCTTTGTTTGGCCTGCTCAATGTTTTTAAACTTTGAATTAATTGCCAGCATCCCCAAATCAGGAGATGGCTCATAAGACTCTGAAGTTCTCCCTCCTCTTGAGAAGTTGGCAGCTCTCCCTTCCTTGGGCCCACATTCCCACATGGTCTTGGCTGGATCTGAGTAGGAGTTGGCCCTTCTAGATGAAGCACCCCTGCTGCAGGGTGCTACAGTCTTCCCTAGCCCATTCCACTCTTGCATGGTCCCTGTAGGAAGTTGGATTCGCTACCCCTGCAGCTAAAGGCCACAGCCTTTTCTTATTTGCTGGATTTCATCTTTCTGGTGCCCAGGCACTGTCCCTTGTGAAGTGGCTTAAAGCTGACCGTCATACCTCCCAATCCTTATGGTTCATTCTGAACAAAACCTTTGAGCCCTGAGTCACCCACAGCTCATCTC